>NW_027100397.1:0-300000 GCF_031753505.1 Anomalospiza imberbis | reverse complement strand
AAACAATGGAGCTGATAAAGGGGCCGATATCTGAGGCCTGACTGAGCAGAAACTGTGGGAGACACAGACACAGTTTAAGTCTCCCTGGGCAAGAAGTGACCAAGCAACCTGTTGTGAGACTTTGTGATAAGATAATGTTCCCAGGTGCCGTGATGTCATGAAGAATGTGTAACCAATGGGAAATTGTTAGCAAACATCGAGCCCTATCTGAGCACCACACAAGTAAAACCCTGTATAAACCCCTGGTACCCTCAATGAAATTGGCTTCTGGTCTAAACTCGGCTGTCCCCGTCTCTCCATCGTGGATAAGCCCTGTTGTGGGTGATCCCCGTTGGGTGGGGGGAAGGTGTTGGAGGGATTTCTTTCCCTTCTGCTTGTGCTGCTGTGTTTGGTTGGTAATAAATTCCCTCCGTGTGCCCAGGCTGAGTACCCCCAAGTCCCTCCCCACTGCCCCCCATAAACTGGACTGGGTTTAACTGGGAAGCTTTACTGGGAAGACTGGGAGCAGGCGGGCAGGGGCAGAGTGACAGCAGGGTTGGGGAGGACACACGACCCCCCCAAAAATCAGCGTGGGGATGAAGCGGGGGGTCCCGGCCGGGCCCGAGACCACGGGGAGGGTCTGCAGCCAGTGGCGGCTCAGAAGCTCTGTGGGCAGAGAAAAGGGGGTGACACCGGGCTGGGGGCCCCGGGGAAGGAGCACACACGCTCCTAGAAGCTGAGCCCCAGCGCCAGGAAGACGAAGCCCAACTTGGAGCCCCCGATCCCTGCCAGCATCTTGCTGCGGGCGGCATCCAGTGGCATCTCTGGGGGGTCTGCAGGGGTAAGGACCTCCCAAAACCTCTCAGAGACACCCCAAACCCTCTCCCAGTCCCTTCCCAGCCTCACCAGGACTCACCCTGAACCCTCCTAGTCTCTTCCCAGCACAACCAACCTCATCCCAACCTCTGCTTTTCCATCCCCAATCTCCTTCCAGCTCCTCTAGACTCACTCCAATCCTTCCCAGTCACACCCAGCACCTCCAAACTCCCTCCCAGTGTCCAGCAGGACCGCCAGAACCCCATCCCACCCTCCCCAGCATCCTTGAAATCACTTCTCAGCCCTTCCACACCTCCAAGCCCCTCTCCCAGCTGAAACCAGGCTGTCTCCAACTCCCTCCCAGTTGCTCCCAGCACATCCCAGTGGCTCTGGCAGCGCCCCCAATTCCTCCCCTGTACCCCAGTGCCGGCTCAGGGGGTGCTCCAGGCTGATGTGCTCCACCTGCCAGCTGCAGGTGAGCCCGTGCCAGGGGGATGTTTCCAGTAACACCAGGAGCAGGTAGGTCCAGTCCTTGTTGGGGACCATGTCGGTGGCCACCACAGAGAGCTCCTGCTGGCCCTGGAACCACCTCAGCTGGGTGTGGGCAGGGTAGAAATCCATCACGGAGCAGCCCCGGCTGGGAGCTCGAGGGCACCAGCGAGATGGATATGCTGGGGGGCATTGGGAGACAGCGGGAACAGACTGGGATCAGCTGGGGGGAACTGGGAGAGAGAGGGGAGGGGTGGGGTGGCCTTGGGAGGGACTGGGAATGGACTGGGAAGGACTGCGGAGGCACTCGGAGAGATGGGAGGGGATGGGGGGCACTGGGAGGGAGGATGGAGGTCTAGGAGTGAACTGGGAATGGACTGGGAGGGACTGGGGCGGCACTGGGAGGAACTGGGAACGAAGCGCGCGGCACTGGGAGGCCGAGTCCAGTGCGGGGCACTCGGCGCTGCGGGTCTGCCTGGCAACTGATGAGTCATCAGAGACACGCGCTCTGATTGGCTGAGAGGCGGCAGCACCACGCTAGGCTGAGATGGACAGCCGGGAGGCACTGGGAGAGACTGGGATGGACTGGGAGAGCCACGGGGGTCAGTGGCAGGGACACAAGGTCTCGGGGATGGGCACAAGGAGGGCTGAGGGCTCTGGGCCGATTCCAGGGAGGTTTTGAGGGGCTCCAGGGTCATTGCCAGGGCAGGGCCCGAGGGGACACGCTCTGCCCCGCGCTCACCTCGGCGCTCCGTGAGGAACGGGCTGAGATACTCGTGGTTGTACCGGCACAGCCAGTCCGCCGCAGCCTTTTTTTGCTCCATAACGTCTGGGTCGCTGTTCCAATATCTGGCTGCTGCCTCCCCATAGGGGGTGAACCCCAAAAAGTGCTCCACGTCGCAGTCGAACATCGCGTACTGCTCCCGATTGTAGATGAACCTGCTCAGGTACCTCACCTTCTCCGTGCCGTTCATGAAGTGACACTCGGACTTTCCCACGTACTGGAACACCCCTGTGTGTGCAGGACACAGGTCCGGGGGTGCCCCCCCAGCAGCCCCAGAGCTCCGGGATCCATCCCGGATCCCCACTCCGAACCCCCTGTGCCCCAGAGCCGCCATGGACCCCTCCTGCCCCCACTGCCACTTCCTCTTTTCCACCCTTCCCCCATTTGCCCTTCCACATCCTCTCCCCTCCGACTTTCAGCCTCTCCCCAGATGAGTTTTGGGGTCCCATTTACTCCTTTTCCTCTTTCCCAACCTTTTAAACACAATTTCCCAAAAGCCCAGCCCCCCCTCCCGCTCAGTTTTGGGGTCCTACCCTCCCCTTTTCCCCACTTTCCCACCCTCTCCCGACCCTTCCTCACCTGCCCCCAATCCTCAGCCCCTCCCGCTCTTCCTTTCGGGGTCCCCTCCTCCTCCTGCCCCTGCAATTTCGGGCTCCCACCGCCCCCTTTTCCCCATTCTCCCCCCTGTCCCACCGTCTCCCCCCCCCCCCCGCTCTCCCGAGAGCTCCGCGCCCGCAGCCGGGGGGGCTCCCAGCACCACCAGTGCCACCAGTACGGCCCCAGCTGCCGCCACTCGCCCCATGGCCAGCGCCGCCCAGGGAGCACCAGCCCCAGAGCGGCCGCGCTGCGCTGGCAGCACCAGTCCGGAGCAGCGCGGGCTCAGCAGCGCCGCGCGCTCTCATTGGCTCCGAGCACTTTTGGGCACCGATTGCCGAGGCTCTGCCACACAACCGATGACTCCTCAACTCCTCGCGCTCCCATTGGCTGCAGCGCGTTTTGGCTGCGTTCGGATTGGCTGAGCGGTTCCGGGACGCTGCAGCCCCGGCTGGGGCTTTTCCAGGCACGGGGAGCCTTGGGGCGCTGCGCAGCTGGGAGCTCAGCTGTGCCCAGAAATGTGTGCCCGGCTGCGCGGGGTCTCAGGGGTGCCCGTGGCGAGGGGTGACGCTGGCCCCATGCCAGGCACCCCCCAGAGCCGCTCTGTCCCTGCCCCCCGCAGCCGCACAGGGGCAGCAAATGGAACCGAGGGTTCCTGCCTGGGGACAAGGAGCGGGAGAGATCCCTCAGCAAATCCGGCACGGGCACAGCAGACCCGGCCCGGGCACAGGGAGGGAATTTATTACCAACCAAATCACACCAGGACAAGGAGAGGGGAAAGAAATCTCTCCAACACCTTCCCCCCACCCAACCGGGATCACCCAGAGCGGGGTCACCGGGGCTCTGCCCAACGGGACTCACTGGGGATCATCCAACGTGGATCCTCCCATGGGGGATGGAGCTGGAGCAGCGCACGAAGCTCTTCCTGCACTCGGGGCACTCTCAGGGCCTCTCCCTGGTGTGGAAGTGCTGGTGAGTGACGATCCCTGAATTCCACCTGAAGCTCTTCTGCCATTCCAAGCACTCATAGGGCCGTTCCCCAGTGTGGATCCTGTGGTGCTCGGTGAGGTTAGAGGTCCCACTGAAGCTCTCCCCACACTCCCCACACTCACAGGGCCTCTCCCCAGTGTGGGTGTTCTGGTGTTCCATCAGGGTGGAGCTCCAGCTGAAACCTGCCCACATTCCAAGCACTTGTGGGGCTTCTCCCTGCCATGAGGCTTCTCCACCAGCTCCGAGCTCCAGACGGATCTCTGGCCACGTTCCTGGCTCAGGGGAGCTCTTTCCTCCCCACAGCTCCCTGGGCTGGGTTTGCAGCCCCTCCTCCAGCAGGATCTCCGGGGCTTTTCCTCCTTCTCCATCCAGCCACAGCCTGGGAATGACAAATCCTGCTTTGGGAAAAAAAACAAGAGGAGAGCACCTTGGAGTAGAGGCTCCTCACTGCCCAAGTCCATCCCTAGAACTCAGCAGGAGTCTTGTGTCCATGGAAATCTCCACTATATCAAGGTTCAGCCCAAAACAACTCTCCCAGGACTTCCCGATCTCTGATCTCTCCACTTTTGGCGTTCCAGAGGTTTCCTTTCCTTGGGATGATGGGGGTCCAATGGCTCCAGGGGCTCCCCCTTCTCTAGCCTCCTGCTTAGGGATGATCCAGGGGGTTTTGGGGATCCATGGGGTCCCTTCTGCCCTGATGCTCTACTTTGAGGTCCCAGAGGTCCCAGGGGTCCCTCCTCTCCAGGCTCCCCCCCTTTCCAGCCAGCCGGGGTTCCCCCAGCTCCAGGATCACCCCTCTCTGCTCCCCCCACTCCGGGGGTCCCAGGGGTTCCTCTCCTCTGCTGCACCGGGGGTCCCCAGGACCAATGTCCTCCCCCTGGTGACCCTGGGCAATGGCCACGTGGACTCCCAAAGATCCCCCCAAGGGGCTCAGCTTTGGGGTCCTGCAAGATCCAAACCTACACACAAAGAGAGAAAAAACCCTCCCAGGGTTTATTTGGGGCTCCCAGATGATATTTGGGGCTCAATTCCACAGTCTGCAAGCTCCAAACACACCCCAATAAAAAAACCCTCTCAGGGACCCCCCGATAGATTTGGGATGAGCTCCCCCTCCCCTCCCACCTGCAGGATGAGCTGGGGGCAATGGTCCCGGGGCCAAGGGTGCTGCGGCCACAGGGGGCACTGGAACCTCCTGTTTCTCCTCCTTTTCCTGCTCCTGCTCCTCCTCTTCCTGCTCCTCCTTTTCCCCTCTCCCTCCTCCTCCTCCTTCCTCATCCCACCTCCTGCCCAGTTCCTGCCTTCTCTATATTTAGAGTGGAGAACCTTGCTTGTTTTTAGAACGAGAACAAAGGTCCCAGATGGAACACGGCTTGCTGGTTTTAGCCAGAAGTGTCAGTGACTAAAGGTCATGTTTGCTCTGCTTTGGTGCCGTCCTTGTTCCTCCTCAGTGTTCAGGCTGGGCTATGGGGTGTCCTTGTTTGCTGCATTTTCAGAGTTCCTCCTGGATCCTTTGGGCAACAGGCTGTGCCCTGGGAGGGTTCTTTGTGCTCCTTTGTGACACAGGAGAACCTTCCAGGCGGTTTCTGCGTGAGCTGCTGCTGTGATGTCACAGGAGCACTGCCACGTCCCCGAGGTGTTCCCGTTGCTGTGGCACATGGAGGCCTCAGTGTCCAGAGTGGCTCTGGGCACTGCTCGTTGCCGGAGGATCCTCCTGCCCGAGGCATTCTCAGCAGCCAGCCCAGCCCTGACGGGTGTCCTTCTGTGCTTGCAGGGCTACAGTCTGCAGACGTGTGCAGCGCAGCCAAAATGATCCAGCACGTGGCTGCTGCAGTTTGCACGCTGTACTCTGTGGCGTATGCGGGGTATTTTTTAACCCACTTGGCACGTAAGTCGAGGTTTTCCCTCGGTGCTGTGGCTTTGGGCTTGCTGTGTGCTTGCTGTTCTTCCTCTGGGCCTGAGCTGACTTTGTAACCAAATTGCCATGAAGACACCATTGCTTTGGGAGAGCTCCTGGCAGCAGCTGCAGCTGGAAAAGGGGGTGTCTGCAGCCAGCGGGGTGTGCACAGCATTTGCAATGAGCCCTGGGGGGTTCTGTTCCCTCAAGCAGGGAGTCTGTGGCAGCAGAGCCTGGAACTGCCTGTCCAGCCAAGAGCTGACCCAGCCCAGTATTTTGTGCTGTTCTCTTGCTGTGCGAAAGGACTGTGGCTCCTGGAGGGACGCTGTGAAAGCAAAATGCTCTCTCGGGGTTGCCTTGCTCCGGGGCATTTCCCACCACAGGCAGTTGTTTTCCTGACAGCGTCTGGTTCATGTTCCCTCTCCTGTTGCAGGGCACCTCATGAGTGGATCCCGAGCAGCTCCTCCTTCGGTGAGTGGGAAAGGAACCTTTGGTGTTTGGAATTGTGCAGCAAGTTGTGAGCTCGGCATGTGGCAGCCGAGTGCCAGCCTGGGAGGCTGAAGGAAAGTTCCTGTCAGTGTCCTTGCAGCAGCAAAGGGATCCCTGGGACTTTTCTCCTTTTATGTTGAAGAGCTTTTGAAGAGCTGCAGGTCTGGTTTTGCAGGCAGAGCATTGCTTGCTGGCTCTAGCCATGGTGGAATATGGAATTCCCAACAATAAGGGGCAATGTGGACTTTAGCCCATTGTTGGTTTGAACAGCTCCGAACCCAATTTCTGCTTAGTGCAGCTGGATGTGCAGCTGAGGGTAAATAAGGTGATAACTGAAACAGAACTTCTCATCCCTCACGCTGCCGTCTGTCCACAGGGCATAAAAGCAGCACCAGCACCTCCTTTGGCTCCCTTTGCTTCCAAAGAGGAGGCCAAAGAGGAGGAAGGCAGCAGTGAGCTTCCCGCTGTTCCGGGGGACGATGGTGAACATCCCTCAGTGCCGGGAGATGACAATGAACTTCCCGCTGCTCTGGGAGACGAGGGCAAACATCCCGCGCTGTGGGAACACAACGGCGAGGCTCCTGCAGTGTGGGACAAGGACAGTGGACATCTCCCGGCGTGGGAGGAGGACAGAGGACATCCTGTGTCTTGGGAAGAGGAGGGTGAACTTCTCCCAGGATGGGAAGCAGACAGTGAACGTCCCCTGGCTTGGAGAGATAATGGCAAACCTGCAGCGTTTTGGGAAGAGGACGGAGAAGCTCCCTGTGCTTGGGAAGAGGACACTGAACCTCCCTCGGCTGTGGGATCCTGGGCTGAACATTCTGACAGCAGCACAGCCCTGCAGCCAGAGGGGAGAGGGGAGTGGTGCCTGATGCAGCTGAGTACGTCTGCTCTGTTCCTGTGTGCCAGAGCAGGGTGCTGTGTGTGTGTCTCGGCATCAGCTGCACCCAGTGCTGCTCTGCAGCTGAATGTGCCAGGGTCATTTCTTGTCCTTCCCCAGCTGAGACCAAGGGGCTGACGGCCCCAGGGAGGGGGGCTGCATTCTGGCTCTGCTGCAAGGTGGGGTCTCACTCTGGGAGGGAGCGTCTTCCACGTGGTTTCTTTCAGGGAACACCGTGAGCCTGGCGGAGCCTGCCAAGAAATACCTGGAAGTGGAGCAGATTGGCCAAGGGTAAGTGCACGGCAGTTACTTCTGCACAAGCAGGCCCAGGTGTTGTGCTGGTGCAGGATCAAGTGAGAAGTCAGGAGAGCTCCAAACACCTCCAGACACTGGGGCGCCATCCTGCTGTCCCTCAGTCCTGATCAGAATTGATACCTGTGCTCAGAAGGCACCGTCAAAGGCCCCTGAGGCTGGCAGTGTCCTGCCTGCAGCAAGGAGCAGGACCTGGAAGATCTTCTGTCCCTGGAATTGGATTGCCTAAAAGAGCCACTCACCATCTGGTGACTGTCAGAAAACAGTTCTCAAGGAGATTCCTTTCAAATATTTTGCTTCAAAAAATATCCTCCGGTCAGGATTATCAACCTAATGGTTTAGAAACAGAAACCAGAGCTGAACTAATAAGTGCTCTATTCCAGCACAGGTAGTAGAGCCCATACATTCAGTAACAGACACAGAGCTGATGCACTCTGGGGGAAAATGCATCACCTGCCTGATGGCAGGGCCCTTGTGGATCCTGCAGGTCTTAGGCAGGAAATGGAAAAGGATGGAATGCATTCTTTTCCAGTTCTTTAGACACCCATTGCTCACTTCAGGTTTTGAACTAAAGCAGTGCAGCATGGACATTTGGGATTTGCTCCAGCCCAATTCCTTGGTGTTGGGTCTCAGTTTTCCCTGGCACACCTTGCATGGCAGAGGGCTGGTGGCTGCTGCGCTGTTGTTGGAAGGGTCGATGCCCCCAGGTGCTTGTGAACGCTGCAGGCAGCAGAGATCTCCTGTCTGGGCTGGCTTTCACTGCCAGGGCCTAAAGCGCTGCTTCTTTCTTCTCTGCTGTTTTGTCTCCAGGGCTTTTGGAACAGTTTCGAAAGGACTCGACAGGGCCACTGGAGGAGAGGTCAGTGTCAACACGCCCAGCACATCTGGCAGCTCTCCAGGGCTCTCCCCTCTGCTGGGAGCTGTGGCTGCAGCTTTGGGGGCCAGCAGAGCTTTCCTGCACAGGCTGCTCCTCTGCAGGCAGAGCCGTGTCAGCCTGCAGAGCACAGCTGGGACAGACTTGGTCCTTCTGAAGTGCCCAAAGGAATGCAAGCAAGGCAATGGATGTGTGTGTTTGCTTTGTTGTGCAATCCCAGCCAGAGCAGTTGCATCTGAAATCATGACCCAATCCCATAGAACTGCTAAAGGGTTCCCAGCTGTTTTGCTCTGTTTGCACAGAACCAGAATTACCGCCTGCTTGCAAAGTGTGTTTGAGCAATAATGAGAGTGTTGAGGCCATTTGAGAAGACTGTAGGTGCAGAGAATGTGGTTAGAGCTTGGAGGCTGACAGCTGAGGGGCCATTTCTGCAGAGCCTGCAAGGCCAAATGTCTCTGGCCATGTGTCCTGTAAGCAGCCCCCAGCGAGCAGAGCAATGGGCTGTGGGAATGGCACTTGCTGAGCTCTGGTGTCCCATCCCAAGGCAGTTGGGCACAGCCCGGCTCCGTCGCCCCAAAAAGACTCGCTCCGTGTTTGCTGCGGCCTCCTGCCACAGACTCCTCCAGTTAAAGGTCTGCAATGTCCCTTCAGGTGGCCATAAAGAAAATGAGTCTGAGAGGGCAGAACAGGGAACGAGCTGTGAATGAGCTCCTGCTCCTGCAGGACAAGAAGAACCCCAACATTGTCAGCTCTTTGGACAGGTGAGTGCTTCAGGCCTTATCCCGTGCCCGGGCCCTGCCTTAACCTTTCCTGGCATCCGTAGTCTGTAGCCTGATTTGAAAATGCCTGACCCAGCCATATCTTCCCAAAACAACAGCCTGGCAATTCGATCCCTCTATGTGCTTTTTTTGCTTTGGCTTGGTTTTTCCTTCAAGCTGACCCTGTTTTCTGTGTCTTACAACAAGTGCTGATAAACCACAGCAGAAATTATTTCCCTTGGCTTCTTCTTCCCAGCCCTTTCTCATTGCTGCAGATGCCAGGAAGACCAGGTTCTTGTTCCCAGAAATGCCTCGTTTGCCCATTTGTCACTGGCCTTGCCTGTTTCTGAAGGGACTTTCTGGAAGGTTTTCTGACCCCTTTTGTCCCAAGTGCTGCCCGGCCTCCTCCCCTGGATAACCCTGGGAGCTGTGTTGCCTTGTTCTGCAGGGAAGGGTGGAACTGATGAGTTCAGAAGCTGAACCAGCTGGGGGCCAGTGTTGTGGTTCCACATTGATCTGGGCCTTTGCTAAACTGCATTTTTCACCTGCTTGCCATCTCAGGCCTTTCCTTTCTCACAGGGGTCTCCTCCTTTAGACTGTGCAGATTCCAAGGGCTGTGCAGCCTGGCAGGAATGTCTCTCCATCGGATTCTGTCCTCATTGACAAGTGACCTGGCAACAAAACTCCACTCCAGGCTTTTCCATGGGGGAACTGAGCACTGCACATTGGTCTCCATGCCACTGCTTTCCTCTTCCAGCTTCCTTGTTGATGGAGATCTCTGGCTGGTGATGGAATACATGGATGGAGGAACTTTGCAGGACGTTGTCAGACAGACACGCATGGCTGAAGGAGAGATGGCAGCTGTCAGTCGGGAGGTGAGGGATCCTGCCTGTGACTGCCATGCCTTGGACACGATGGTCCTTCCCAGCAGGGCGTGAGAGCAGGAGTGGCTCCATGCTCAGGGCTTTGTTTCTCTGTTGTTTTCATGATCTGGAGAAGAAAGAGCCCCTGCAGCGAACGGCCTGCCAGCAGCACTGCACTTCTCCTCTGTTCTTGTTCTCTTTCCTGCTGTTGTGGCACTCTCTGTCTGTTTTGGATTTGATGTGCTGTTCTCAGCTTTGCCTTGAACCGTTTGCCTGGAGCTTGTCTGCACTGCACTCCTGGCCTGTCAGAGCAAAGTCGCTGCTGGCAGAATTCTAAACTGTCCTTTCTTGTGTGATATATTCCGGCCATTGGTTTTTACCCTGGTGTTTCTTGTTCTCTCTCAGTGTCTGCAGGGCCTGCATTTCCTCCATTCGAACCGGGTGATCCACAGAGATCTGAAGAGCTCCAACATCCTTCTGGGAATGGACGGCTCTGTCAAGCTGGGTGGGTGTTCCTGGCCAGGCACGGCGCTCCCGGGGTGCGGCTGTGGGGCTGCTTCCCAGCGACGGCCAGAGCCCCACAAGGGCTGCTGGGGGCACTGCCCGGCCCCTGCTGCCAGCTGAGAGCGGCTGCCCCTGCAGAGAGCTCAGGAGAGGAGCAGGCTGTCAGGGGTGCCTTTGCTCTGGGAATGGCCCTCCCAGAGGGGCAGGAGTTGGAATCTGAAGCTCCAAGGGAATCAGTAAGAGTGACTGCACGAAAGCTGAGGGTTTCTTTAAGGGTCCAGCTCAGTTCCATCTTTCCTTGGCTACAGCCCTGAGGACTTTTCCAGCTGACTTCACTGCTGCATTCTCAGACTGAGAGCAGGGAGTCTTTGTGCTTGGTTTCCTCATTCCAGCTGCCTTTGACAGTGTTTGTTTCTGTCCTCAGCTGATTTTGGCCTCAGCGCTCAGCTCAGCCCTGAGCAGGACCAGCGCAGCTCCATGGTGGGCACTGCTCACTGGATGGCCCCAGAAGTTGTCACCAGTTCTCCTTACGGCCCCAAGGTGGACATCTGGTCCTTCGGCATTGTGACCATCGAGATGGTGGAAGGAGAACCTCCTTACTTCCAGGAAACGAGGGCCATGGTAAGAGGCCAATTCTCCCGTGGTTGCAGAGGCCTCTGAGCACAGGGTGAGCCTGCACTGGGAGCAGCAGCTGGAGGTTTCTGCACATGGGGAAGGGAATTCCCAGAGGACTCGAGCCTCAACAAAGACACATATTCTGCAGTCTCCAGACACAATTTGCTTTGGGATTTACGTTGTTGCAGTTCTTCTGGCTGTGAGGATGACCTGAAAATGTGAAGCAAGTGCACCAGCTCTTTACAAAAGCTGTGGCAGCACCAGGGTTTGGGTTTTTTGGTTGGCATAGAAAAATGAGCCGTGAGCAGCATCTCTGCCAGGGAGGAAAGTGCCCCTGGAGCTGGGGCTGGGAAGCCGGGGTCGATGTGAGCACTTGTGGGTGGGAAGGAAGCTGGCAGAGCGCTGAGTTTGCTTTTCCTGCAGGCTCGCGCTCTGATCCGGCAGAACGGGACCCCGCAGCTGCAGGAGCCCAGGCGCCTGTCGGCTCTGCTGCGGGACTTCCTCGAGTGCAGCCTGGAGCCGGACGAGGAGCGGCGCTGGTCTGCCCAGGAGCTGCTGCAGGTGAATGCCAAGCGGCTGCAGGGGAAGCAGCAGCGCCAGGGAGGGGTTTTCTTGTGGGGCCCCCTCCGATGGTCTCCGGTCTCGCTGCTTTCCACACGCAAAGCAAGCAGAATCCTCGCCTGGTTTGGCTTGGCAGGGGCCTTTCGAGGTCATCTGCACCTGGGGCCCCACAGCGAGCAGGGCCATCTTCAAGCAGCTCAGGTGGCTCAGAGCCCTGCCTGACCTGAGCTTGGATTTTCCCAGGGAGGAGGCACCTCCCACATCTCTGGGCACCTTCTGTCAGTGCTTCCCCATTCTCCTGCTAAAAAAATTCTGCCTTAGATCTCATCTGAGCCTGCTTCTCTCTCCTGAGTTTCAGACCATTTCCCTTTGTCCTGTTGCAACAGAGCCTGTGAAGAAGTTGACTCTGGAAAGTAACAGTTCATTTCTTTCTTTTTTCTCCTTTGGGCAGCACCCATTTTTATCATCAGCCAAGCCTCTCTCCAGCCTGACCCCTCTGATCATCACAGCAAAGCAACTGAGGCAGCAGCGGAGGAGATGAAGCACTGGAGGACAGCGTTTAGTCACAGTAGTTAGTTAGGACAACTAGTTAGTTATGGTAGATAGCAGTGCCAGTTAGTTATGGTAGTTAGCAGTGCTAGTTGGTTAAGGTAGTTAGGACAGCCTGTTTGTTACGGCTCTTATGACAGCCTGTTTTTTATGGCAGTTTTTTGAATAAAAACTCTCTTAAACCTCAACTCCCTTGAGGTGTCCCTTCCTTCTCCCTGTGTGACTCAGCTGCCCAGAGCAATGTGAGGGGAGAGCGGGCCCAGCCTCGCCCAGAGCTGAGCCCCAGCAGAGCCCTGGCAGAGCCCAGAGCAGCCTCGGCATCTGCAGAGTCAGCCTGGAAGGAGGCGCTTGGAGCCTTCTCGGCTGCACCCGACTCTTGGTTACAAACGGTGGGTGGTGGAAAATGCCACCGGCTCTGCGAGAGGGCAGAAGGGGCCCGGGGAAGGCCCAAGTGCTCCATGCAAGGGTAAAACCTGCCCTGGGTTTGTTATAAAGAACGATGTAGTTGGTGGCTTTTGCTATTATGTCTTGACTTCTGCAACTTATTCCTAATCACAACGATTTTGATACAGTACAGTTTGTAATGACTTTTAACTACTTTTGCTGTAGTATAATTTGTCAGCATTTTGTGGCCAGTGCCCTGGCCCCTGTGCCGCTCATATCCTCAGAACATCATTCATGGATGATATTTTAGTTTGTGGACAGTGAAAAACATACATTATAGCTTTGGCTTTTGCAACGTATTGAAGTGGATGCTACGTGTTTTGCATTCGAATGTTAACTTTTGCAGAAGTAGCTGCAGTTGTGAAATAATAACTAATGCTTTTATTTTTGTAGCTAACTGACAAGAATAACTCAGAGATATTTGTGAAACAGCTAATGTTGATTTAAAGTACTTGTGGAAGTAGCTAAAACCGTCTGCATGGCCAGATAACATTTAAGGAACGGGTGTGATGAGGACCCCTGCCGCTGACCCTTCGACTGTCAATAACTGTCGCCTGCTGATGTGGAAACCCAGGGCACTGGGAATATTTCTCTGTCTGCTCTGGGGTGTCCTGACCCCCAGGGGAGCACTGACTTTGACCCTCGCTCATCGAGAAAACTTCCAAAGCCTCAAGGTAAACTAGAAACCACAAAAGTGTGAAAGAGACTGTAGAGATTGTAGAGACTAGTGTAGTATTTCACATGGGTGAGACATTTAGGTTTTAGGATTTTTAGTATGTTATAGATGGGTTCAAGATGGAGGATATAGGGTGTTGTCTTGAGTTCCCTTTTTCTTTGTTCTTCCTCTTTCTTCTTGCCTTTAGGTGGTATCTTGTAATTGGGTAGAAAAATCCACATGAAAAATCCGGGTCTTTAGGGCTCAGTTATTGGGTTAGAAAGGAAAATAATTTAGGTGCTCCTACTTAATTGGGTAGCTTAGTTTTTGATTAGACTCAAAAGGCCTTGTAACAAGAGATTGTTAGTCACTTTTGTGCTGTTTTTCCTGCACGCAGAGTCTGGTGCAGACAGTGTGATGAAGTTTTGATAAGGTAACAATAAACAGAAGCTGAAGACCAAAGAAGTCCAATGCGTCTCTCCTTCCTGACACAGAACTGCTCCAGGAGGGTCTCCCCTGCCAGGGGAGCCCCCAGGGAGTTGCCCAACTTGGGGCCTGCAGACTCACACCTGAAACCAGGGATCAGGGGGCTGTTGTGAGGAAGTGACACACAACCCTCAGAACAACAATCCACGTATCCTGCACGTACTCTAGAAAGGCAGCCTGGGGGTCAAACCAACTAAAAGAGTTCCTGGAACAAGTAAACGAGTTCAAAGAAATCTTTCAATGTGTACAATCTTTATGAATATGTTTTTGAACAATACAACGGAAAAAATAGATAAGAAGAGTTGCTATGGTTAACCAGTGTGCCTCTGGCCATTGCCAAACACCCACTGCTGTTATTGATTTGTCTCTAATTATGCCTTCTTAAAGTTTTAAAAATTCTAAAGCATGAGGCTCATTTCTCACCAAACCCAAGGTACTCACCACTTGCTTTCTTGCAAGCCATTGCCAATCCTCAATTTCATCTGGATGGAGGAGAATGACGCTGCAATGAAAACAAGGAAAAGGAAGATGCACTGGTGTGGAGGCCCGGGAGCCTACCATCAGAATCTCAGTCCCTCAGCTGTGGAGGACTGGTCCCAAACAAGAATAGATTTCAAGGTTATGGGGAGAAGCTTGCTTCTCCCTTAGATCTTTGCAGGCACATGCTGATTTCTGTAAAGTTATGTTACCCCATTGGCCCGTTGGCCTAATTACCCCAGTTCAACACCTGTCACCTATTTTGGTTAGTCCCTAGAATGTTCTCCTCTCTCTGTCCCTCCACTGGCCCAAGTTTAGTGCATTTCCCTGCCTCTGTTTCCCTATTAGCTGACACGACCCTTAACCCCTCCTTTGCACCATTTTCCCCCATATCCATTGGACCCTGACCCTCAGCTCCACCCTCACTACCCCATATAAAAACCCCCTGTGCCCTCAGCTTGCAGCCTGTCTTTGTCCCTGGTCCCTGTTCAGCTGTGTGCCCTATTCCTGCTCCAATAAACCAGTTTGCTGGAGATCCTACAAAGACCCATCCTGCCTACTTTGTCAGCTTTATAAAGTCGCCGTGAGCTTCGGGCTCATCAGTGCCGGACGCTCCAAGGGCCTCGGTAGTGCCAGGATGCTACAGACTGGGACAGCCAGGCAGGTGAGGAGGAAGTCACTGCCCCTTTGCCCCTCTCTCCTGCTCCATCTCCCAGCCCAGCATCGCCCCAGGCTGCAGGACAACCTCGCTGCTGACGCCGTCCTGCCAGGGATGCATTTAGGGGATCTCCTTCCCCTTCCCTCTGGCACAGAAACAAATCCCAGCTTCTTCTCTGCCCTGCTTCCTCTCCTCATTCTCTCCTTCATCCATCTACGTTTTTTCCCATTTCCTTCCTCCCTTGTTCCTTCTTCTTCCTTCCTCTCCTGGCTTTTCCTTTTCCCGTCTCCCTGTTTCTAACTCTCCTTGTCCTTCCTGCCCCAGTCACTGAGCTGTGGACAGGGACCAGGGAGAACAAATCCATGCCACAGAACCTCATGGAAGAGACCATTTGGAATGGCTCCACGGCACAGGAATGCAATGGGGAGGAAAAGCCCCAGAGATCCCACAGGAGGAGGGGCTGCAAACCCAGCCCGGGGAGCTGTGAGGACGGAAAACCCTCCCTGTGCCGGGAAGGGTGTGGGGAATGTAAGAAGAGTTTCAGGCAGAGCTCAGCCTATTCCTGGTGCCTCCAAAGACGGGAGTGCTGGATGCAGAGATCCATGGGTATGCAGAGGTCCCCCTGCAGATCCATGGGGATGCAGAGATCGCCCTGCAGATCCATGGGGATGCAGAGGTCCCCCTGCAGCCCCTGGAGGAGCCAGGCTGGAGCACAGGGATGCCTGAGAGGAGGCTGTGACCCCGTGGACAGAGGGGCCCCCGCTGGAGCAGCCTGTCCTGGAAGGAGTGACCCCGTGGCACAGTGACCCACGCTGCAGCACTTGGAGGGGGGCTGTGCCCCAGGGGATGGACTCCGGTTGGAGAAGTTCCTGGAGAAGTCTCCGGTGGGAGGGACCGCAGGCTGCAGCAGGGGAACGACTCCTGTCCCTGGGCAGAGGGAGAAGCCACGGGGGATGAACTGAGCACGGCCCCATTCCCTGTCTCCTGCACTGCCGGGGGAGGAGGTGCAGCTGGAAGGAGGGAGGCGTGGGGAAAGCTGCATTCAAGGCTCTTCATTGACTTCTCATTGTCCTGCTCGGAGCTTTTGGAGTTTTGTGCCAGAAATCTCTCCCCTCCCCCACTCCCCCACAGGGCTTCGGGGCGGTTTTCCCTTTTTGGGGGAAATCAAAGCGATGCACGGATGCTCCGAATTAGGGGGCAGGAGAAGTGGGGCTGCTGGGCTTCCCGCAGAGCCGGAGCCAGCGAAGGCGAAGGCGCAGGGCCGGGAAAGCCGTGTCGGGAGGTGCGGAGCAGTTTGTCGGTGCTGCAGATCGATGCCGGCCCGGGCCCGGGCCCGTTCCAGGGCTGTTCCTCATCTCCGGCTTTGCCCTCCCACAGCCCGGGGGGCCCTGAGAGCGCGGGGCGAGGCTGTGCCGTGTGCAGAGCCCGCCCCTCGCTGCCATTGGCCGCTGCTGCCGTCAGTCGCGGTTCTGGCGCGCTGATTGGTGAGAGCGGGGCGAAGCACGGCCCCGCTGGCGGCCTGAGGGCGGCCCTGGCTCGGCAGCGGCGCCATTGGCGGAGCGTCTGTGCGGGCCCGGGAGCGGCGGCAGCGGCCGGAGCGCGGGGAGGCGGCATTGGCGGAGCTCGGAGGCGGCCCCGGCGCAGGTGGGAGCCGCGCCGGGTTCTGCGGGGGCTCGGGGCTCGCTGCGGGCGGAGGGGGCGGCAGGGGGCTCCGGCGGCTTGGCGGTGCCGTGTCCGGCCCGTGCCGGCCCTGGGCTGAGGGCGCTGCGGGAGCGGCTGCCCGCGGTCTCCTTCCCGCCGCTGCCTGGGCAGGAGCCGCTGCCGGAGCAGCGCTGGCTCGTCCCGGTTGCTGTGGCTGGGACAGAGGTGGCTGCCCCGTGGCCGGGCCCGTGCCGGGAAATTCCCGTCGCCGGAGGTTTCTGTGGCCAGAGGAGACCGAGGAGTCCTGTCAAAGTGACTCGATTGCTGAGCAGAGGGAGAGGCCGTGGGGCATTTGCCATGCGCTCTCTGCCCTTGTTGTAGCACGCTGCCTCCTTTGGATTCTCATTTTCCCGGCCGCATCTCCCTCTGCCTTTGCCCACTGGCTGAGGGACTTGGAAGGTTCAGACTTCCCGATCCGCCTGCTGCCCGTCCTCGTTCATATGCACCCCTCCTTGTGGATGACAGCCGATATTCATGGCTCTGTTTGGTCTTTGTTCTTCGGGAAGTTGAGGAGTTTAGCGGGACTTTGAGCAGCTGTCTGGGTCCATTTGTAACATTTATTGGAACGGATGGTTTCTCCCGTTACTTCCTCATCTCCAAGTCGCTGGCCCTATCTCCAGGCAGATTCACTCATTGACTCTGTTTTGTTCTTCCCGGGTCCTCTTTGGTTTTGGGATTATTCTCGGTGCCCTCATTCCCTGTCCTTTTGTAGCCGTTTCTGGATCAGGAGGCCTGGCTGCCACCTGCATCCCCTGGCTCAGCTGCTGGATGAGCTGCACTCCCAAGGTGTGGAGCATGGTAAAAAGATGAGAGTTGCTGTAGCACAGAAGAGGAGAAGCAGCATTCGTTTAACCCATGGTGTGCCAGGGAGCCACGAAACCGTGTCCCACTCCCATCCTTTCCATGTTTGGACCAATACACAAACTGCTCTCCTATTTCCTTTGTTATCTTTTCTCACCGCTTTTCCTTTGTCGTCTCTTTGCCAACAGCAGTTGGAGTCATTTAGTTTTCCACAAACTCCTGTTTTTTCTGCTAATAGATAATGTGATCCCATCCCCTGGTGAAATGTTGTGTTCCTCATTTCAGTGGATGGGTCGGCAGGAAGGTCAGGAGCTGGAGGTGTCTGGTTGGTTCTTATTTCGAGGACAGCTTGTAATCTAATGATGCCATTGAAATGATAAATGGGTTCTGTGTCTCCTGATACGAATTGGTTCGGGATCCCAGGGGCTGGTCCACGGTGTTGTAGGATTTGTTCTGGTGGCCTTTCTCCTTTTCTCCTTTTTTGGGCGCTCCCTCCAGCCGGGACTGCATCAATTGACAGCTTTTTCCTAGTTACATCATCAAATACTTGAATTCCAACTGATTTCCCTGAACTTGTTATAGCAAAAAACCCCAGTGCTCTGATACTGCCTGTATAGCATAGACAGTGCCAGCACATGTTGGAGTGGGCACAGGGATGATCCCCCCTTATTTTAGTGAGGTTTTCACAGCATTCTCCATTTGCTGTTTCCCTTTGCAGCTTCACCCATTTCTGTTGCAGAGTCAGAGATCCTCACCATGGGCTCTGCCTTCAGCTGTGCAGATTCCATCTGTGCAGGCAGGCAGAGCTTGGGGTGAGGGGCAGAGGGAATCAGCCCAATTCCTGCCCCAGGCAAGAAGAGGCAGGTCCATTGTCCCCACTTTGCCCCAGCAGTGTTAATTTGCATTTCTAAAGCTCCTCTGCTGGCTGCCTGGAATGCAGCTTCTCTTCCAGAGCAGCCTTCAGCAGCCTCACATGTGGCCCCCCACAACCTGCTGCTTTTTTCATTTTTCCTTCAAATCAACTATTTACTGTTTATGAGTGAAAGGGTCACCTTTAAATCTCTTCTAGTTTTGCAAAATGCAGCCTAAAGGTGAACGTTGAAAAATCCTGACCAAAATTTTGGTATCTCTCACACAAACATACACAAATAAATACCAAGGCAATTAAGTTATTTCTACTTCTCCTCGGAGTAGAAACTCATTCTCACATCCCTGGCCGAAACCTAACCGGCAATATAGAAGTAGGATTATTACCAAAAATACTCTTCTGCTATAAACTTTGCACTGAAAGTGCAAGAAAAAAAAAAACAAAAAAAAAAAACCAAAACTCCACCCATGTGTTTAGTGTTAGAGTCAAGGCATTCCTTGATTCTGGCCAGGATCTGCAACAGAAATCATTCCATCCCCACATAGCCCAGATGTGCAGAGAAAATCGTTCCATGACACGTGGGTTTAACTGGATTTTTCCCATACTTGATACAGTCTGAACCAATCTAAATCCATTGGTTTAATGTTCTGTAGTTTCAAGTTGTGCAGTTTTTAGTATTTGGGTTCCTGTTGGACCCGGATTTCTTGGCTTCTGCTGTTCATCAGGTCGGAACTGCTGGATTTCCTTCTCAGCCTTTTCCAGAGCAGGTGTCTCCAGCTCTGCCGGGGGCAGTGTCTGGGGTAGGTGTTGGTTGCTGTTTGCTGCTGGGCGTTATCTTTGTGGGAATCTTTTGGGCCATTCCCAGAGTGTTGAGATGTTAAACTCATCTCCACTGAGTGGTGGAACATCCCTTAAAAAAAACTTTACCATTTCTTTCCCCGAGGCCAAGGCAAACCAAGGCTGAGTAGAGAAATAAAATGTTATAAATGTTCAAGTCTATGACCTGGTGTATTTTCCATCAGTGCAATCCCAGGCAGCGCAGTGTGTGAGTGTGGCTGAGACCCAGAGTGGAATTGTGCCTTTGTCTTCGCCAGCAGCTGTGGCAGTGCAGGCCCAGAAAGCACTGAAGCTGCAGCAGTGGCAGCAAGGATTGGCCCCGGTGGCTGGAGATGCCAAAGGAGGGTGCCCAGGCAGAGGATTTGAGCAGAGGATGTGTGGGCAGGCCCAGGGGCTTGCCCCGCTGTGGAGCCCTGGCTGCTGCTGCGCTGCCTTCAGTGCAGGCTCCGTGGGGGCCTCCCATGCTCCTGCTGCAGGCGGGAAGTGCAAATCTCCGGGGCTTCAGAGCCCTGGAGCCCAGGCTGAGGGGTCCCCCGTGCTCAGCTGTGCTGGGGGCTGTTTCTGGCCTCGGGGACACTTGGCATGGGCCACGCCACTTGGCCACCAGTGGGGCTGCTTTGCCCTCCTTAGGCAGGGCCCGATGTCCTGCTTGGATGTTGGGAACAGCAAAGTGCCAAGGCAGGCTCTGTGCCAGCCCAGCTTCCTGTGGGAGAGATTTCACAAGAGACAGGACTCTGGCCACAGACTGCTTTAAATGTACATCCCTTATCCCCACCCTGCACTGGGTGGAGAATTACCAGGGTAAGGAATTCCCAAGATCAATTGCAAGGGAGAGAATTCAATATCTGCCCTGGGTCTGGCTCTTCTTCTTGCCAAAGCCAACAGCAAAAGCCGTGCCCATGGCATCTTGGTTTACAGCCCTGACTCCTTCCCAGGGGCTGTTTGGGTGGGCTCTCCCCTGGCCAGGAGGGCAATGCCTCTGCCAGGTGCTTGTGGCCGACCCCGTCCCCTGGGTGCTGGGGCCCGCTTGGGCCCTGGGGTTGATCCCTGAGGGGCTGTAGGAGCTGTGCCATGGCCTTTCCCTTCAGCTTGGCCTTTTGCTCATCCCTTCTTGCCTTCAGCTGCTGTGCCTTTGTGCCCAATTGCTCCAGGGCTGCCTTCTGCCACTCCTGCAGCCCGGATCACTGCCTGTGGGTGCTCATCCCCTGAGAGCTGCTGAGCTTTGTGCAAAATCTTTCCTTTCTCCAGCGAGCCAAAGCAAATGCTTAATAGAAAATCCTGATCCTTCCATGTACAATCTGCATTTCCCAGATGTGTCTTTGTTTTCCTCCTTGTGCTCAGGGTCCCCTCCCCAGCCCGTATCCCAGAGCCGGTCCCTGTCCTGCCGCAGTGTCCAAAGGCGGCCCCCCCGGCGGGCAGGGCCGGCAGCTCCACGGGGCCGGGCAGCGGCCGGGGCGTCCCACAGGCTCCTGGGGGCCGGGGGCCACTGCCGGCCCTGCCCGGGGCTGGTGGGGTCAGGCAGCGCCCGGCGCTGAGCCCCGGCTGCCCCACAGCCCCGGCCCGGCCCCACAGCTCCCCACTGGCCCCCAGCCCGTGCTCCCGGTCCCGCACCTCTGCGCCCGGTGCTGCCGCTGCCCACCACAGAGAAACCCCCTGACATCCTGACCTCCTTCTTTTCCTGTCCTGGAAACCCGGGATGGAAAGGATCTGGATCAGCTGGCAAATTCTGAGCATAGAACAGTGCTGAAAAACATCTCAGTCCTCTGTATTTTTCTTTTCCTACTCTTTTTTATTATCCTTTTTTTACCACATACATTCCTCCTGCTGCTTCTTGCCTTCACCATATTGCTGCACACTGCCCTTCACCCGATCCCTTCCCAGCACACCAACACCATCCATCCCCTGTTGTCCAAAGCCCTTCTCCTCTTCCCTTATTGCCCCCACGGGTGTCCATGTCCTTAATTACCTCTGGGGGAATGTGCAAACTACCTCAACATTCTCCCAAGGGACCCTTCAGAGACATTTTGGGATCATCATCCCTTTGGCCAGGACCCCTCCCTGGCTTTCCCTTTTCTCCCCTCCCTGGGTGCCCTGCCATGTTCACTCCCCAAAGATCCCAGTGCACTCACTGCTGAGATTTTCAGTGCTCTCTCCCTGCTGACTCTTCACAGACCCCCCTGATGTGTCCCTCGTCTGTCTCCTGGTCACTCCCGGGTCCCCAGTCGATCCCTGGTGCTGCCGCCAGCCAAGGGAGCCGATCACCCAAAGTGGGTGAGGCACCTTCAGCTGCACTCCCTGCCCGCCGCCCCGGACGGTGGAAGGAATTCCGGATGAGCCCCAGGGTGTGTGGGAAAATTGACATCAGCAGAGGTTTCTGTCCACAAAGCAGACAGAGGAGTCCTGTAAAAGTAATTTCATTCCTAGAAATGGGAGAGGCCATGGGACATTCCCCGTGGGATCTCTGCAGTTGTTTGAGGACACAGCCTCCTTTTCATCCCAATTCTCCTGGCCACATCTCCCTCTCCCTTTCCCCACTGGCTGAAGTACTTGAGAGGTGCAGACTTCCCAATCCACCTGCTACATACCCCCTTCATATGCACCCCACTATTGTATAGCAGATGATATTCCTGGCTCTGTTAAGTCTTTGTTGTTCTTCTGGAAGTTCATGAATTGAGCAGGACCTTGGCTGAGCAGCAGTCTGTGTCATCAATTGATAACATTTCCTGAAACCGATGGCTTCTCCTGTCACTTCCTTATGTACAGGTGCCTGGCCCTGTCTCGGAGCAGATACACATCATCTGTTTGTAAAGACACTTTCCTCTTGTTCCTTTCATGGGGGTCCCCCGTTTTCGGGACATCCCCCCTGGAGCAGGGTGTCCCCTCTTTGCTGCAGCCCCAGCCCTCAGGCAGAGCTCAGCCAATCAGAGCGCAGGGCGCTGATGACTCACCAGTTGCCAGGCAGACTCGCAGCTCCCAGCGTTCCCCACCTGGAGCCCACCTGCGCCCCCCCCTCGGCCCCATCGCCCCCGCGAGGGGAATTTGGGGAGGTGGGAGTGGGGCAGCGCCAAGGCCGGGCCCCCCCGCGCTGTCCTGGCGGGAGCGGCTGCAGTGGGGACCGAGTGCGGGCGGAAGCGGCCGAGAGCCCAGCGCTGCCCCAGCCCGACCTGCCCCAGCTCCATCCCTGCCCCTGCGCTGGGATGCTGTGGGTTTGGGGGGAAGAGGGAGCCGGCAGTGGGTGCTGGGCCTGGGGGCAGGAGGAGAAGGGAAGGAGAAGCAGGGTTGAGGAACAAAATGGTCAAAGGATGGGCGTGGGAGGAGAAGGTGGGATTGTGCAGGAGAAGGAGGAATAGCAGGAGGAAGAGGAGTGTGAGGAAGAGCAGAGACACAGGAGGAGGAGGAGCAGAAACAGGAAGCAGCACAAGGTTCCACCCCTCCCTGTATCTGCAGCCTCCCCCCAGCCCCAGGAGCGCTGCTCCCCTCACATGCAGCAGGTGACTGTGGAGGGGGATCCAGGATTTTCACGGGGTGAATCTTGGTGTTTCTGAGCTTGCTTGGGCTTAATGTTGTTGCTTTGGTTTTATGTGGCAGCTGAATCTTTATCTTTTGGAGGAGGTTTTTGCTGAATTGTGGGGTTTGGGGTGTTTTTGATCTGTGTCTTGAAGTTTGCAGGATTTCTGGGCTGAATCTTGGTGTTTTGGAGGTTCTCACAGACACAAGATTCCCAATGACTTCCTGAGATGAAGTGTGGCAAGCAGGAACCTCCAGTCCGAGGTGCTCTCCTCTTGTTTTTTCCCCAAACCAGGATTTTTCATTCCCGTGGCGTGGCTGGATGGAGGAGGAGGAAAAGCCCCGGAGATCCTGCAGGAGGAGGGGCTGCAAACCCAGCCCAGGGAGCTGTGGGGAGGAAAGAGCCCCCCTGAGCCAGGAAGGCGGCCGGAGATCCAGCTGGAGCTCGGAGCTGGTGGAGAAGGCTCATGGCAGGGAGAAGCCCCACAAGTGTTTGGAATGTGGGCAGGGTTTGAGCTGCAGCTCCACCCTGATCCGGCACCAGGTGATCCACACTGGAGAACGGCCCTACACCTGCTTGGAATGTGGGAAGAGCTTTGGGTGGCGCTCCGAACAGAGAAGACACCAGAGGATCCACACTGGGGAGAGGCCCTATGAGTGTCCCCAGTGTGGGAAGAGGTTTCACACCAGCTCCAATCTCCTCCTACATGAGCGGATTCACACAGAGGAGAGGCCCTTCCGCTGCCCCGACTGCGGGAAGGGCTTCAACCGCAACTCCAACCTCACCGTGCACCGGCGCATCCACAGCGGGGAGAGGCCCTACGAGTGTGGGGAGTGTGGGAAGAGCTTCTCACAGAGCTCAAACTTGACCCAACACCAACGGAGGCACCACTAAGGGAAGCCCTGACATAGTGTAAAAATTTAACAGGCTAGAAATCCCTTTGGATTTAGGTAAAATGTTCCTCTTTGTGCTTGCAAACATAAGTAAAATATGCTGTTATTCTCGTAACTGGAGCACAAGCAAAACTGCCCCAGCTAAAGAGAAAGAATGCAAATTTGTAAGCTAAAGAGATAAGAAAGACTCCTCCAACCTTGAAACAGACATCGCAGAGTGACCCAGGAGTTCTCTCTGTACTTTCTGACAAAAAGTGAGTACAAGTGTAACTAGCTGTAAGTGTAAGGCAAAATCAGAAGAATGAATATGCATGAACCTATTGTGAAATTCTATGAATATGTAAATTAGCTAGAGTAATAAAAAAGAATCCGGAGTTTTCAGGGACACACATGGCCAGTGAAGGGAAAAGCCTGGCGTGCGCGCGGTGCTGCAATACGAACCAAATCTTACAAATCTATCAGAATTGTAAGCTTTTCATTTTTCACGTCAATTCACCCAGCGAGTGCCCCGAGTGAGGGAAGAGCTTCGAGTGAGGGAAGAGAGTGAGGGAAGAGCTTGCAGTGAGGGAAGAGAGTGAGGGAAGAGCTTGGAGTGAGGGAAGAGAGTGAGGGAAGAGCTTTGTGGGCTGCTCCAGCTCCATCCCCCATGGGAGGATCCGGGCTGGATGATCCCCAGTGACCCCCGTTGAGCAGAGCCCTGGTGCCCCCAAATGGGGAATAAAACAGAGAGGAAAACAATGGAGCTGATAAAGGGGCCGAGATCTGAGGCCTGACTGAGCAGAAACTGTGGGAGACACAGACACAGTTTAAGTCTCCCTGGGCAAGAAGTGACCAAGCAACCTGTTGTGAGAGTTTGTGATAAGATAATGTTCCCAGGGCCGTGATGTCATGAAGAATGTGTAACCAATGGGAAATTGTTAGCAAACATCGAGCCCTATCTGAGCACCATACAAGTAAAACCCTGTATAAACACCTGGTACCCTCAATGAAATTGGCTTCTGGTCTAAACTCGGCTGTCCCCGTCTCTCCATCGTGGATAAGCCCTGTTGTGGGTGATCCCCGTTGGGTGGGGGGAAGGTGTTGGAGGGATTTCTTTCCCTTCTGCTTGCGCTGCTGTGTTTGGTTGGTAATAAATTCCCTCCATGTGCCCAGGCTGGGTCTGTTGTCCCTGTGCCGGGGGCAGAGTGACAGCGGGGCTGGGGGGACACACAACCCCCCCAAAATCAGCGCAGGGACGGAGGCCACAGGGAGGGGCTGTGGCTGCTCGTGGCTCAGGAGCTCTGTGTGCAGAGAAAAGGGGGTGACACCGGGCTGGGGGCCGCGGGGGGAGCAGACATGCTGTGGGGGACGGGGGACACGACCCCCGGGACCCCCCTGACGTTCTTGCCCAGATAGAAGCTGAGCCCCCGCGCCAGGAAGACGAAGCCCAACTCGGAGTCCCTCATCCCCTTTGGCATCTTGCTGTGGGCGGCATCCGGCGACATCTCTGGGGGATCTGCAGGGGTCAGGACCCCCAAAACCTCTCACAGACACCCCAAGCCCCTCCAAGCACCCTCCCAGTCACCCCCAGGCCACCCAGGACCTCCTGAAACCTTCCCAAGATCCCTTCCCAACCTCCCCAGCACCCACCAAACCTCTCCCATTCCCCTCAGGATCCCACCACCCCCTTCCAGTTGTCCCTACAGCCCCAGGACCCCCAAACCCTCTCCCAGTCCCTTCCCAGCTCCACCAGGACTCACCCAGACCCCTCCCTGTCCCTTCCCAGCACAAACAACCTCATCCCAACCTCTGCTTTTCCATCCCCAATCTCCTTCCAGCTCCTCCAGGCTCACTCCAATCCCTCCCAGTCACACCCAGCGCCCCCAAACTCCCTCCCAGTGTCCACCAGGACCCCTGGAACCCCATCCCACCCTCCCCAGCATCCTTCAAACCCCTTCTCAGCCCTTCCACACCCCCGAGCTCCTCTCCTATTGAAACCAGGCTATCTTAAACTCCTTCCCAGTTGCTCCCAGCACACCCCAATCCCCCTCCCAGCCCCCCCAGTGCCTCTCCCACTGTCCCTGGCGCTGTGGGAGCCAGGACGTGCCCCAGTGCTGGCTCAGGGGGTGCTCCAGGCTGACGTGCTCCACCTGGCAGCTGCAGGTGACCCCGCAGTGGGAGTGGGGGGTTTCCAGCAGCACCAGGAGCTGGTGGCTCCAGTCCCCATTGGGGACCACGTCGGTGACCACCACATGCCTCAAGAGCTCCTGCTGGCCCTGGAACCACCTCAGCTGGATGTGGGCAGGCTAGAAATCCATCACGGAGCAGAGCAGGTGACCAGGGCCGGGCTGGGAGCTCGAGGGTACCAGCGAGATGCACACAGTGGGATGGGTCCTGGGAGAGTTTGGGGACACACTGGGGTCAGCTGGGGGGAACTGGGAGAGATGGGAGAGGGCTGGTGTGGCATTGAGAGGGACTGGGAATGAAATTGGATAGGGTAGGGGAAGGCTGGGACAGAGGGGAGGTCTGGGATTGGACTGAAAAGGACTTGGAATGGACTGGGAGGGACTGGGAGAGAGGGTGGAGGTCTGGGAGTGGAGTTAGAGGGACTGGGATAGACTCGGAATGGAATGGCTGTGGGCTGAGAGGAATTGGGAGGGACTCTGGGGACCCTGGGAGGGACTGTGAGGTCCCTGGGAGACACTGGGATGGACTGGGAGAGGCACTGGAGTCCCTTGGGGTGAGGGGGCAGGAGGCACAAGGAGGGCTGGGGGCTCTGGGGCGATTCCCAGGTCTCAGGTGTCTGGCAGTAGAGGTGACCCCAAAAATGCAAAAGTCCTCCGCGCAGCCAAAGAAGAAGTCGGAATGCATAGGGTTGGCTTCTCAAGGTCGTTTATTTTCTCTTATCTGTTGTCGGGATCTGTGATTTTTAGATGATCCCAAGATGGTAAAGTCTCTGTCTTTCATCCCCGCTGCCAAAGAAGGAGTTGTAATTTGTCTGTGCTGGTTTTCAAGGGTGTTTATTTCTTCTTATCTAAAATATTTTCTCTCTGACCTGCAGCAGGTCTGTCTCGCAGGACAGCGTGCAGGGCTCTGCCCCTCAGTGGGATGTTACAAACATTATGTACCAAAAACTACTATGTGTTTTATTTACAATAACGTGCCAATATCTATCACCCATGTTGAACAGTGTGTCCCCAGCCTAAACCAATAAAAAAATGCCAACACCACAGTGAAACGTGGAGGGCATGAAGAAGAAGAAGAAAAAGGACAAGGCACACCCAGTTTCCTCCATCTTGCCTCCTTTGAACCCCTTACCTAGAATCCCAAAATTCTACTTTTGCACCCATGCCACACTAATTACTACTTATATCAAGCAGTCAGAGCTTGTAATTCATCCTGTAAGACTGAAAACTCTTTTCCATGGATAGAGATCAGACAGTGTCTCTCGGGGCTCTGTACAGGGGGGTTTCTGACCCCCTGCCAGGGTCCCAGACCTTCCAGGGCAGCCAGAGGGATGCCCTGGATTCCCACAATCTATAACGTGCTTTCTCAAGGAGCTGCGGTCTGTCTAGCAGGTCAGTCTGTGGCAGACTCCCACCCCCTTGGGGTGGTGTTACCATTTTACACTAAACACTACCTGCACTATGTTTACAATAACATGCCAATATCTGTCATTTATATTGTACAGTGCGTCTCTACCTTCAACCAACAGAAAAGTGTCACTGTCGCCGTTGAGCAGGACGGGAGCAGACGGACTCCAAATTAGAAGGCAAGAAATGAAGCTCTGATTTATTTCAAATGCACCGCTCTATTTATAGGGAACATCCTGCAGACTAACTTCATTGGTCTTAGAGTAAAAACATCTCACACCACTGGTGTGCAGTGAATGACGCACGGTGGCAGAACATATCTATAAACAATGTGAACAACAAGAGAGATTAGTGAATTATTTACATTCTTCCCCAACTGCTTCCCAGGCTCTCGCCTGGTTAGAAAACCTTCTCTTTTTCTCTCTGACTGAACTGAGAATATCCACATGTCACCATCGCAGCAAGACATGGAGGGCAAGAAGAAGGAGAAGAAGGTCAGGACACACCCAAATCCCTCCATCTTGTCCCCTTGAACCCTGTATTTTAAAACCCTAAAATTCTACTTTTTCACCCTGTGTTAATTCACCTACCACCCTACTCAAACCCTCGTGGCTTGTAATTCCTCATACAACGTTGGCAGTTTTTCCATGGGCTGAAATCGAAGCCACAGGCGTTCTTGACACCGTGCCAAGGTCTCCGAGCCCCCTGCCAGGGGCTCGAGCCATCCAGGGCAGCCAGAGGGATGTCCTGGGTTCCCACACAGAACTTAAAGAAGAATACAAGTGTCTGAGTTAAAGAGAGATAAAGAGAGAGTTTCACTTAATTTGGGGTTGGAACAGGTAAAAAAAACTGAATCTGGGTCGCAAACACCACGTTACAGCCACGGGAGTGAAAAACTGTTCAGGCTCATCAACATTGATCAGGCAGGTTAATGCATATGCAAATCAATTGTATGCATATGCAGCAGGTTAGGGGATAAAATAAACTGGGGAATTTTCAGGGCAATGAAGGGAAAAAAGATAATTTGCCATTACAAACAAAGTGTAGGTTGGCTGATAAATGAAATCGGACACTGAAAGATGAAAGGAATGGGAGAGGAGGTGGAATGATGTTTGTCTTTTCCAGTAAGGAGGCAGTGACTCTTGCTGTTATCTCTTTGAGAAGGATTTCTTGGCTATCTCATCCCTTTCTTGAGCTGCTAAAAAATATCTTACATCACATAGTTTCTATTTGAACATTATGACATAACCTAAAACTATATTTACCACACTACTTAAAAGGATTAATACAGTACTACATGTGAAAAATGCAGATTAAAAGATTGGCTTTTCGCAAATACAAAAAAGAATATGTATTGTGTTCTATAGATTAGTAGTGCTGTATTAGCATTTTAATGGTATGGTAACTGTAGTTTTGTAGTTAAAATGTAGCTTTTGTGGTTCAAATAGAAACTATGTATGCCCGGACCCCCCTTTGTGCCCCCCACCCATCACGGGGGTTCCACCCCCTCCCCTTTGACCCCCCCGGAGCCGCGGGACCCCCGGGAACAGCGCCACGACCGGGGGGGGCCCAGAGATGTGAGAAATGGATTCGTAAAGGATTCCCAAAACCTGGCAGAAAGCTCACACAGCCTTGGACTTGTCCATGCCAACTCTGAGATTTTATTGTGCCAGCGAGCAGCTGCAAGGAATTATCAATAATCGATATCAGTATTGAGCAGCAGAGCAAAATGCTCGTGGTCAATAGGAACCTGCAAAAGCCAACAGAGAAATGCAAAAAGCCAACAGAAATGCAGAAGCCAGTAGAGAAATTCAAAAAGCCAATAGAGAAATCTAAAAGCATTCTGAGTGTTAGGAATGAGAAGCTTGACTCAGCCAATATATCAAGCAGGGGTCCTTGAGCAGCTGCCCCAGAACCTCCGCCGGGGTCTCCCAGCGCAGCCGGAGCCTCTCGGCCTGGGGTCCCCAAAGACTTCAGCAAGGCCCAAGTCCCTCCCAGGAACCCTCAGCTCCCTCAAACCCAGCATCCCCCACATCCCCTGCAAGTTCCCCCCATGGCGCCGGCCATGGCCACGTCCCCACACGTCACTGGCCGTGTCCCACCATGTCCTCAACCATGGCTGTCTCCCCACCATGTTTCAATCCCTGTCATTGTCCCCACATCTCCATCCATGCCTGTGTCCCCTCATGTCCCCATGAATGGCCCTGTCCCCCTCCATGTCCATGTGTCCCCATGTCACTCTCCATGTCTGTGTCCCACCATGTTGTGTCCTACCATGACCACACCCATGTCTTAGTTCAATGTCTATTTTTACCTCAGTATTGGACATTTTGAAGGGATGAAGAGAAATGAAAAGAAAACCAAGGCCAAAAGAAAAGGATTTCCGTGTCCCTGCCGGCTGAGGATCCACATGCTTGGGTAGAAGGGAAGACCCTTTTGTGGTGGAGTTTCACCCCACTGTCTCCAAAATCTTGGTCTTTTTCCCATTTTTCACCATTTGGCTGTGGAAGATGCCCTTTGGCAATAGGAAATCAAAATCATGGAATCCCTGAAATTGGAAAAGACCTCCAAGACCATTCAGTATTACTTGATGCCACCAGCAGAGAGGACGTAATGCAAAAGATGTCCTGGGGTTGAAAGTCAACAAATCCATTCTCCCCAGGGAATTCCCATTTTTGGTCTGTGTCCTGATGGATGCTCCTGCCAGGGGTTCATCCAGGTGCCCACGGGGAGCCAGGAAGATGTGGAGCACTCCATCCAGGTGTCTTCCCAACAGGGATCACCAAGAAAACAGATCACCAGGGCTCTGCCCAATGGGGGTCACTGGGGATCATCCAGTGTGGATCCTCCCATGGGGGATGGAGCTGCAGCAGCGCACAAAGCTCTTCCCTCACTCCAAGCTCTTCCCTCACTCGGGGCACTCACACGGCTTCCCTTACTGGTACCTCCGTTGGTGTTGGGTCAAGTTTGAGCTCCTGGAGAAGCTCTTCCCACACTCCCCGCACTCGTAGGGCCTCTCCCCACTGTGGATGCGCCGGTGCCTGGTGAGGTGGGTGTTTTGGTTGAAGCCCTTCCTGCAGTCGGGGCAGCGGAAGGGCCTCTCCTCTGTGTGAATCCGCTCATGTAGGAGGAGATCGAAGCTGGTGTGAAACCTCTTCCTGCATTGGGGACACTCGTAGGGCCTCTCCCCGGTGTGGATGCGCTGGTGTCTTCTCAGTTTGGAGCTCCACCCAAAGCCCTTCCCACATTCCAAGCACTCGTAGGGCCGTTCCCCAGTATGGACCACCTGGTGCTGGATCAGGGCCGAGCTCTTCCCACACTCTTCCCACACTCCCCACAATCGTGGGGCTTTTCCCAAATGTGGATCCTCTGTTGTCGCATCAGTCTGGAGCTGTGGCTGAATCCCTTCCCACACTCCCCACACTCGTAGGGCCGTTCCCCAGTGTGTATTCCCTGGTGCCAGATCAGCTTGGAGCTGAAGCGGAAGCCCTGCCCACATTCCAAGCACTTGTGTGGCTTCTCCCTGCCATGAGGCTTCTCCACCAGCTCTGAACTCCAGCTGGATCTCTGGTTGCCTTCCTGGCTCAGGGGGGCTCTTTCCTCCCCACAGCTCCCTGGGCTGGGTTTGCAGTCCCTCCTCCAGCAGGATCTCCGGGGCTTTTCCTCCTCCTCCATCCAGCCACACCCTGAGAATGACAAATCCTGGTTTGGGGAAAAAACAAGAGGAGAGCACCTGGGACTGGAGGTTCCTCCTTGCCCAAGTTCATCTCAAGAAGTCATTGGGAATCTTGTGTCCATGTAAATCTCCTCTATATCAAGGTTCAGCCAAAAAAAAAAAAAAAAAACAAATCACCCAGGAGTTCCCTATCTCGGATCTCTCCACTTTTGGCGTTCCAGAGGTTTGCTTTCCTTGGGATGATGGGGATCCAATGGCCCCAAGGGTTCCCCCTTCTCCGACGTCCTGATTAGGGATAATCCAGGGGCTTTTGGGGGTCCATGGGGTCCCTTCTCCCCTGATGATCTACTTTGATATCCCAGGGGTCCCAGGGGTCCCTCCTCTCCAGGCTCCCCCCCTTTCCAGCCAGGTGGGGTTCCCCCTGCTCCAGGATCACCCCTCTCTGCTCCCCCCACTCCGGGGGTCCCAGGGGTTCCTCTCCTCTGTCTGCTGCCCCGGGGGTCCCCTGGACCAATGTCCTCCCCCGGGTGACCCTGGGCAATGGCCACGTGGACTCCCAAAGATCCCCCCAAGGGGCTCAGCTTTGGCGTCCTGCAAGATCCAAACCTACACACAAAGAGAGAAAAAACCCTCCCAGGGTTTATTTGGGCCTCCAGACGATATTTGGGGCTCAATTCCACAATCTGCAAGCTCCAAACACACCCCAATAAAAAAACCCTCTCGGGGACCCCCCGACAGATTTGGGACGAGCTCCCCCTCCCCTCTCACCTGCAGGATGAGCTGGGGGCGATGGTCCCGGGGCCAAGGGTGCTGCGGCCACAGGGGGCACTGGAACCTCCTGTTTCTCCTCCTTTTCCTGCTCCTGCTCCTCCTCTTCCTGCTCCTCCTTTTCCCCTCTCCCTCCTCCTCCTCCTTCCTCATCCCACCTCCTGCCCAGTTCCTGCCTTCTCTATATTTAGAGTGGAGAACCTTGCTTGTTTTTAGAACGAGAACAAAGATCCCAGATGGAACACGGCTTGCTGGTTTTAGCCAGAAGTGTCAGTGACTAAAGGTCATGTTTCCTCTGCTTTGGTGCCGTCCTTGTTCCTCCTCAGTGTTCAGGCTGGGCTATGGGGTGTCCTTGTTTGCTGCATTTTCAGAGCTCCTCCTGGATCCTTTGGGCAACAGGCTGTGCCCTGGGAGGGCTCTTTGTGCTCCTTTGTGACACAGGAGAACCTTGCAGGCGGTTTCTGCGTGAGCTGCTGCTGTGATGTCACAGGAGCACTGCCACGTCCCCGAGGTGTTCCCGTTGCTGTGGCACACGGAGGCCTCAGTGTCCAGAGTGGCTCTGGGCACTGCTCGTTGCCGGAGGATCCTCCTGCCCGAGGCATTCTCAGCAGCCAGCCCAGCCCTGACGGGTGTCCTTCTGTGCTTGCAGGGCTACAGTCTGCAGACGTGTGCAGCGCAGCCAAAATGATCCAGCACGTGGCTGCTGCAGTTTGCACGCTGTACTCTGTGGCGTATGCGGGGTATTTTTTAACCCACTTGGCACGTAAGTCGAGGTTTTCCCTCGGTGCTGTGGCTTTGGGCTTGCTGTGTGCTTGCTGTTCTTCCTCTGGGCCTGAGCTGACTTTGTAACCAAATTGCCATGAAGACACCATTGCTCTGGGAGAGCTCCTGGCAGCAGCTGCAGCTGGAAAAGGGGGTGTCTGCAGCCAGCGGGGCGTGCACAGCATTTGCAATGAGCCCTGGGGGGTTCTGTTCCCTCAAGCGGGGAGTCTGTGGCAGCAGAGCCTGGAACTGCCTGTCCAGCCAAGAGCTGACCCAGCCCAGTATTTTGTGCTGTTCTCTTGCTGTGTGAAGGGACTGTGGCTCCTGGAGGGACGCTGTGAAAGCAAATGCTCTCTCGGGGTTGCCTTGCTCCGGGGCATTTCCCACCACAGGCAGTTGTTTTCCTGACAGCATCTGGTTCATGTTCCCTCTCCCGTTGCAGGGCACCTCATGAGTGGATCCCGCGCAGCTCCTCCTTCGGTGAGTGGGAAAGGAACCTTTGGTGTTTGGAATTGTGCAGCAAGTTGTGAGCTCGGCATGTGGCAGCCGAGTGCCCGCCTGGGAGGCTGAAGGAAAGTTCCTGCCAGTGTCCTTGCAGCAGCAAAGGGATCCCTGGGAGTTTTCTCCTTTTATGTTGAAGAGCTTTTGAAGAGCTGCAGGTCTGGTTTTGCAGGCAGAGCATTGCTTGCTGGCTCTAGCCATGGTGGAATATGGAATTCCCAAGAATAAGGGGCAATGTCAACTTTAGCCCATTGTTAGTTTGAACAGCTCCGAACCCAATTTCTGCTTAGTGCAGCTGGATGTGCAGCTGAGGGTAAATAAGGTGATAACTGAGACAAAACTTCCCGTCCCTCACGCTGCCGTCTGTCCACAGGGCACAAAAGCAGCACCAGCACCTCCTCCGGCTCCCTCTGCTTCCAAAGAGGAGGCCAAAGAGGAGGAAGGCAGCAGTGAGCTTCCTGCTGTTCTGGGGGACGATGGTGAACATCCCTCAGTGCCGGGAGATGACAGTGAACTTCCCGCTGCTCTGGGAGACGAGGGCGGACATCTCGCACTGTGGGAACACAACGGCGAGGCTCCCGCGGTGTGGGACAAGGACAGTGGACATCTCCCGGCGTGGGAGAAGGACAGAGGACATCCTGTGGCTTGGGAAGAGGAGGGTGAACTTCTCCCAGCATGGAAAGCGGACAGTGAACGTCCCCTGGCTTGGAAAGATGATGGCGAACCTGCAGCGTTTTGGGAAGAGGACGGAGAAGCTCCCTGTGCTTGGGAAGAGGACACTGAACCTCCCTCGGCTGTGGGATCCTGGGCTGAACATTCTGACAGCAGCACAGCCCTGCAGCCAGAGGGGAGAGGGGAGTGGTGCCTGATGCAGCTGAGTACGTCTGCTCTGTTCCTGTGTGCCAGAGCAGGGTGCTGTGTGTGTGTCTTGGCATCAGCTGCACCCAGTGCTGCTCTGCAGCTGAATGTGCCAGGGTCATTTCTTGTCCTTCCCCAGCTGAGACCAAGGGGCTGACGGCCCCAGGGAGGGGGGCTGCATTCTGGCTCTGCTGCAAGGCGGGGTCTCACTCTGGGAGGGAGCGTCTTCCACGTGGTTTCTTTCAGGGAACACCGTGAGCCTGGCGGAGCCTGCCGAGAAATACCTGGAAGTGGAGCAGATTGGCCAAGGGTAAGTGCACGGCAGTTACTTCTGCACAAGCAGGCCCAGGTGTTGTGCTGGTGCAGGATCAAGTGAGAAGTCAGGAGAGCTCCAAACACCTCCAGACACTGCGGTGCCATCCTGCTGTCCCTCAGTCCTGATCAGAATTGATACCTGTGCTCCGAAGGCACCATCAAAGGCCCCTGAGGCTGGCAGTGTCCTGCCTGCAGCAAGGAGCAGGACCTGGAAGATCTTCTGTCCCTGGAATTGGATTGCCTAAAAGAGCCACTCACCATCTGGTGATTGTCAGAAAACAGTTCCCAAGGAGATTTCTTTCAAATATTTTGCTTCAAAAAATATCCTGCGGTCAGGATTAACAACCTAATGGTTTAGAAACAGAAACCAGAGCTGAACTAATAAGTGCTCTATTCCAGCACAGGTAGTAGAGCCCATACATTCAGTAACAGACACAGAGCTGATGCACTCTGGGGGAAAATGAATCACCTGCCTGATGGCAGGGCGCTTGTGGATCCTGCAGGTCTTAGGCAGGAAATGGAAAAGGATGAAATGCATTCTTTTCCAGTTCTTTAGACACCCGTTGCTCACTTCAGGTTTTAAACTAAAGCAGTGCAGCGTGGACATTTGGGATTTGCTCCAGCCCAATTCCTTGGTGTTGGGTCTCAGTTTTCTCTGGCACACCTTGCATGGCAGAGGGCTGGTGGCTGCTGCGCTGTTGTTGGAAGGGTCGATGCCCCCAGGTGTTTGTGAATGCTGCAGGCAGCAGAGATCTCCTGTCTGGGCTGGCTTTCACTGCCAGGGCCTAAAGCGCTGCTTCTTTCTTCTCTGCTGTTTTGTCTCCAGGGCTTTCGGAACTGTTTCTAAAGGACTCGACAGGGCCACTGGAGGAGAGGTCAGTGTCAACATGCCCAGCACGTCTGGCAGCTCTCCAGGGCTCTCCCCTCTGCTGGGAGCTGTGGCTGCAGCTTTGGGGGCCAGCAGAGCTTTCCTGCACAGGCTGCTCCTCTGCAGGCAGAGCCGTGTCAGCCTGCAGAGCACAGCTGGGACAGACTTGGTCCTTCTGAAGTGCCCAAAGGAATGCAAGGAGGGCAATGGATGTGTGTGTTTGCTTTGTTGTGCAATCCCAACCAGAGCAGTTGCATCTGAAATCATGACCAAATCCCGAAGAACTGCAAAAGGGTTCCTGGCTGTTTTGCTCTGTTTGCACAGAACCAGAATTACCTCCTGCTTGCAGAATGTGTTTGAACAATAATGAGAGTGTTGAGGCCATTTGAGAAGACTGTAGGTGCAGAGAATGTGGTTAGAGCTTGGAGGCTGACAGCTGAGGGGCCATTTCTGCAGGGCTTGCAAGGCCAAATGTCTCTGGCCATGTGTCCTGTAAGCAGCCCCCAGCGAGCAGAGCAATGGGCTGTGGGAATGGCACTTGCTGAGCTCTGGTGTCCCATCCCAAGGCAGTCTGGCACAGCCCGGCTCCATCGCCCCAAAAAGACTCGCTCTGTGTTTGCTGCGGCCTCCTGCCACAGACTCCTCCAGTTAAAGGTCTGCAATGTCCCTTCAGGTGGCCATAAAGAAAATGAGTCTGAGAGGGCAGAACAGGGAACGAGCTGTGAATGAGCTCCTGCTCCTGAAGAACAAGAAGAACCCCAACATTGTCAGCTCTTTGGACAGGTGAGTGCTTCAGGCCTTATCCCGTGCCCGGGCCCTGCCTTAACCTTTCCTGGCATCCGTAGTCTGTAGCCTGATTTGAAAATGCCTGACCCAGCCGTATCTTCCCAAAACAACAGCCTGGCAGTTCGCTCCCTCCGTGTGCTTTTGTTGCTTTGGTTTGGTTTTTCCTTCAAGTTGACCCTGTTTTCTGTGTCTTACAACAAGTGCTGATAAACCACAGCAGAAATTATTTCCCTTGGCTTCTTCTTCCCAGCCCTTTCCCATTGCTGCAGATGCCAGGAAGACCAGGTTCTTGTTCCCAGAAATGCCTCGTTTGCCCATTTGTCACTGGCCTTGCCTGTTTCTGAAGGGACTTTCTGAAAGGTTTTCTGACCCCTTTTGTCCCAAGAGCTGCCCGGCCTCCTCCCCTGGATAACCCTGGGAGCTGTGTTGCCTTGTTCTGCAGGGAAGGGTGGAACTGATGAGTTCAGAAGCTGAACCAGCTGGGGGCCAGTGTTGTGGGTCCACATTGATCTGGGCCTTTGCTAAACTGCATTTTTCGCCTGCTTGCCATCTCAGGCCTCTCCTTTCTCACAGGGGTCTCCTCCTTTAGACTGTGCAGATCCCAAGGGCTGTGCAGCCTGGCAGGAATGTCTCTCCATCGGATTCTGTCCTCATTGACAAGTGACCTGGCAACAAAACTCCACTCCAGGCTTTTCCATGTGGGAACTGAGCACTGCACATTGGTCTCCATGCCACTGCTTTCCTCTTCCAGCTTCCTTGTTGATGGAGATCTCTGGCTGGTGATGGAATACATGGATGGAGGAACTTTGCAGGACGTTGTCAGACAGACACGCATGGCTGAAGGAGAGATGGCAGCTGTCAAGTCGGGAGGTGAGGGATCCTGCCTGTGACTGCCATGCCTTGGACACGATGGTCCTTCCCAGCAGGGCGTGAGAGCAGGAGTGGCTCCAGGCTCAGGGCTTTGTTTCTCTGTTGTTTTCATGAGCTGGAGAAGAAAGAGCCCCTGCAGTGAACGGCCTGCCAGCAGCACTGCACTTCTACTCTGTTCTTGCTCTCTTTCCTGCTGTTGTGGCACTCTCTGTCTGTTTTGGATTTGATGTGCTGTTCTCAGCTTTGCCCTGAACCGTTTGCCTGGAGCTTGTCTGCACTGCACTCCTGGCCTGTCACAGCAAAGTCGCTGCTGGCAGAATTCTAAACTGTCCTTTCTTGTGTGATATATTCCGGCCATTGGTTTTTACCCTCGTGTTTCTTGTTCTCTCTCAGTGTCTGCAGGGCCTGCATTTCCTCCATTCGAACCGGGTGATCCACAGAGATCTGAAGAGCTCCAACATCCTTCTGGGCATGGACGGCTCTGTCAAGCTGGGTGGGTGTTCCTGGCCAGGCACGGCGCTCCCGGGGTGTGGCTGTGGGGCTGCTTCCCAGTGACGGCCAGAGCCCCACAAGGGCAGCTGGGGGCACTGCCTGGCCCCTGCTGCCAGCTGAGAGCGGCTGCCCCTGCAGAGAGCTCAGGAGAGGAGCAGGCTGCCAGGGGTGCCTTTGCTCTGGCAATGGCCCTCCCAGAGGGGACAGGAGTTGGAATCTAAAGCTGCAAGGGAATCAGTAAAAGCAACTGCATGAAAGCTGAGGGTTTCTTTAAGGGTCCAGTTCAGTCCCATCTTTCCTTGGCTACAGCCCTGAGGACTTTTCCAGCTGACTTCACTGCTGCATTCTCAGACTGAGAGCGGGGAGTCTTTGTGCTTGGTTTCCTCATTCCAGCTGCCTTTGACAGTGTTTGTTTCTGTCCTCAGCTGATTTTGGCCTCAGTGCTCAGCTCAGCCCTGAGCAGGACCAGCGCAGCTCCATGGTGGGCACTGCTCACTGGATGGCCCCAGAAGTTGTCACCAGTTCTCCTTACGGCCCCAAGGTGGACATCTGGTCCTTTGACATTGTGACCATCGAGATGGTGGAAGGAGAACCTCCTTACTTCAAGGAAACGAGGGCCATGGTAAGAGGCCAATTCTCCCGTGGTTGCAGAGGCCTGTGAGCACAGGGTGAGCCTGCACTGGGAGCAGCAGCTGGAGGTTTCTGCACATGGGGAAGGGAATTCCCAGAGGACTGGAGTCTCAACACAGACACATATTCTGCAGTCTCCAGACACAATTTGCCTTGGGATTTACGTTGTTGCAGTTCTTCTGGCTGTGAGGATGACCTGAAAATGTGAAGCAAGTGCACCAGCTCTTTACAATGGCTGAGGCAGCACCAGGGTTTGGGTTTTTTGGTTGGCATAGAAAAATGAGCTGTGAGCAGCATCTCTGCCAGGGAGGAAAGTGCCCCTGGAGCTGGGGCTGGGAAGCCGGGGTTGATGTGAGCACTTGTGGGTGTGAATGAAGCTGGCAGAGCGCTGAGTTTGCTTTTCCTGCAGGCTCGCGCTCTGATCCGGCAGAACGGGACCCCGCAGCTGCAGGAGCCCAGGCGCCTGTCGGCTCTGCTGCGGGACTTCCTCGAGTGCAGCCTGGAGCCGGACGAGGAGCGGCGCTGGTCTGCCCAGGAGCTGCTGCAGGTGAATGCCAAGCGGCTGCAGGGGAAGCAGCAGCGCCAGGGAGGGGTTTTCTTGTGGGGCCCCCTCCGATGGTCTCCGGTCTCGCTGCTTTCCACACGCAAAGCAAGCAGAATCCTCGCCTGGTTTGGCTTGGCAGGGGCCTTTCGAGGTCATCTGCACCTGGGGCCCCACAGCGAGCAGGGCCATCTTCAAGCAGCTCAGGTGGCTCAGAGCCCTGCCTGACCTGAGCTTGGATGTTTCCAGGGAGGAGGCACCTCCCACATCTCTGGGCACCTTCTGTCAGTGCTTCCCCACTCTCCTGCTAAAAAAAATCTGCCTCAGATCTCATCTGAGCCTGCTTCCCTCTCCTGAGTTTCAGACCATTTCCCTTTGTCCTGTTGCAACAGAGCCTGTGAGGAAGTTGACTCTGGAAAGTAACGGTTCATTTCTTTCTTTTTTCTCCTTTGGGCAGCACCCATTTTTATCATCAGCCAAGCCTCTCTCCAGCCTGACCCCTCTGATCACCGCAGCAAAGCAACTGAGGCAGCAGCGGAGGAGATGAAGGACTGGAGGACAGCTTCTAGTCACAGTAGTTAGTTAGGACAGCTAGTTAGTTATGGTAGTTAGCAGTGGCAGTTAGTTATGGTAGTTAGCTGTGCTAGTTGGTTAAGGTAATTAGGACAGCCTGTTTGTTATGGTTCTTATGACAGCCTGTTTGTTATGGCAGTTTTTTGAATAAAAACTCTCTTAAACCTCAACTCCCTTGACATGTCCCTTCCTTCTCCCTGTGTGACTCAGCTGCCTGGAGCAATGTGAGGGGAGAGCGGGCCCAGCCTCATCCAGAGCTGAGCCCCAGCAGAGCCCTGGCAGAGCCCAGAGCAGCCTCGGCATCTGCAGAGTCAGCCTGGAAGGAGGCGCTTGGAGCCTTCTCGGCTGCACCCGACTCTTGGTTACAAACTGTGTGTCAGGGCTCACCCCCAGATTGGGGTGGCCCTGAAAGATGGAAAAGTCTCTCCTCCAACCCGTGCCTTCAAAGAAAGACTCAGTAGTCTTCAGTCGTCCGGTCTCAAGGTAGTTTATTGTGTGTTATCTAAAAGATTTTTTTCCTGAACTGCTGCGGTCCGTTCAGCAGGTCAAAGGCACACACTGACTCCCAGGGGGCTGGTGCCATCTTTTATATCATCCATGATGTGTTAAATGTTTATGGTTTTACCCCAATGCCTATCACCTATATTGAATGGTGACTTTCTACTCTAAAGCAATCTGTGAGTGCCAACATCACCATGAACATGGAGGTTAGGAAGGAGAAAGAAGGAGCACAGGGCACGCCCAAATCCCTTCATCTTAGAACTTCTGACCCCCATGTACAAAACTCAGACCCCTCTGTACAAGGCCTAAAATCCCCCTGTACAGCACTCAAAAGTTCTTCCTTTCACGTTGTGACTACTTCTACTATAATATCTAAACTTGTGTGATTTCTTGTTCTTCCTGCAATGTTGGTAAATTGTTCCATGGGTCGGATTCAAAGCCACAGGGGTTTCCGGCTGCATGCCAGGGTCTGAAATGCTTCTGACCTGGGCCCGGAACATCCAAGAGTGTCCAAGGGACATTCTGGGTTCTGACAAGAACAGGATCATGAGAAGTCAATGAAGAGCCTTGAATGCAGCTTTCCCCACGCCTCCCTCCTTCCAGCTGCACCTCCTCCCCCGGCAGTGCAGGAGACAGGGAATGGGGCCGTGCTCAGTTCATCCCCCGTGGCTTCTCCCTCTGCCCAGGGACAGGAGTCGTTCCCCTGCTGCAGCCTGCGCTCTCTCCCACCGGAGGCTTCTCCAGGAACTTCTCCAACCGGAGTCCATCCCCTGGGGCACAGCCCCCCTCCAAGTGCTGCAGCGTGGGTCACTGTGCCACGGGGTCAGTCCTTCCAGGACAGGCTGCTCCAGCGGGGGCCCCTCTGTCCACGGGGTCACAGCCTCCTCTCAGGCATCCCCGTGCTCCAGCGTGGCTCCTCCAGGGGCTGCAGGGGGACCTCTGCATCCCCATGGATCTGCAGGGGGATCTCTGCAGCCCCATGGATCTGCAGGGGGGTCTCTGCAGCTGCATGGATCTCTGCATCCAGCAATGCCATCTTTGGAGGCACCAGGAATAGGCTGAGCTCTGCCCGAAGCTCTTCTCACATTCCCCACACCCTTCCCGCCACAGGGAGGGTTTTCCCTCCTTGCAGCTCCCCGGACTGGGTTTGCAGCCGCTCCTCGTGTGGGATCTCTGGGGCTTTTCCTCCCCGTTGCATTCCTGCACCGTGGAGCCGTTCCAAATGGTCTCTTCCACGAGGTTCTCTGGCAGGGATTTGTTCTCCCTGATCCCTGTCCACAGCTCAGTGACTGGGGCAGGAAGGACAAGGAGAGTTAGAAACAGGGAGAAGGGAAAAGGAAAAGCCAGGAGAGGAAGGAAGAAGAAAGAACGAGGGAGGAAGGAGATGGGAAAAAACGTAGATGGATGAAGGAGAGAATGAGGAGAGGAAGCAGGGCAGAGAAGAAGCTGGGATTTGCCTCCGTGCCAGAGGGAAGGGGAAGGAGATCCCCTAAATTCATCCCTGGCAGGACGGCGTCAGCAGCGAGGTTGTCCTGCAGCCAGGGGCGATGCTGGGCTGGGAGATGGAGCAGGAGAGAGGGGCAAAGGGGCAGTGACTTCCTCCTCACCTGCCTGGCTGTCCCAGTCTGTAGCGTCCTGGCGCTACCGAGGCCCTTGGAGCGTCCGGCACTGATGAGCCCGAAGCTCACGGCGACTTTATAAAGCTGACAAAGTAGGCAGGATGGGTCTTTGTAGGATCTCCAGCAAACTGGTTTATTGGAACAGGAACAGGGCACAGAGCTGAACAGGGACCAGGGACAAAGACAGGCTGCAAGCTGAGGGCACAGGGGGTTTTTATATGGGGTAGTGAGGGTGGAGCTGAGGGTCAGGGTCCAATGGATATGGGGGAAAATGGTGCAAAGGAGGGGTTAAGGGTCGTGTCAGCTAAGAGGGAAACAGAGGCAGGGAAATGCACTAAACTTGGGCCAATGAAGGGACAGAGAGAGGAGAAAATTCTAGGGACTAACCAAAATAGGTGACAGGGGTTGAACTGGGGTAATTAGGCCAACGGGCCAATGGGGTAACATAACTTTACAGAAATCAGCATGTGCCTGCAAAGATCTATGGGAGACGCAAGCTTCTCCCCATAACCTTGAAATCTATTCTTGTTTGGGACCAGTCCTCCAGAGCTGAGGGACTGAGATTCTGATGGTAGGCTCCTGGGCCTCCACACCACTGCATCTTCCTTTTCCTTGTTTTCATTGCAGCGTCATTCTCCTCCACCCAGATGAAATTGAGGATTGGCAATGGCTTGCAAGAAAGCAAGGGGTGAGTACCTTGGGTTTGGTGAGAAATGAACCTCATGCTTTAGAATTTTTAAAACTTTAAGAAGGGATAATTAGATGCAAATCAATAACAGCTCTGGGTGTTTGGCAATGGCCAGAGGCACACTGGTTAACTATAGCAACTCATCTACTTTTTCCATTTTATTGTTCAAAAACATATTCATAAAGATTATACATATTCAAATGTTTCTTTGAACTCGTTTACTTGTTCCAGGAACTCTTGAAGTTGGTTTGAGCCCCAGGCTGCCTTTCTAGAGTACGTGCAGGAATCGTGGATTGTTGTTCTGAGGGTTGTGTGTCACTTCCTCACAACAGCCCCCGATCCCTGGTTTCAGCTGTGAGTCTGCAGGCCCTAAGTTGGGCAACTCCCTGGAAGCTCCCCTGGCAGGGGAGACCCGCCTGGAGCAGTTCTGTGTGAGGAAGGAGAGACGCATTGGACTTTTTTGGTCTTCAGCTTCTGTTTATTGTTACCTTATCAAAACTTCAGCACACTGTCTGCACCAGACTCTGCGTTCAGGAAAAACAGCACAAAAATGGCCAACAAATCTTGTTACAAGGCCTTTTGAGTCTAATCAAAAACTACGCTACCCAATTAAGATGTGACATGTTGTTTTGTGTTTTTATACCCCTGTAACTGTTCTGTAATGGTTTGCCCCTTCACCCCCATTTTGTCCCCATGGTTTCACCCCGAGCTTTCCCGCCTTTCCCTCAATGCCAATCTCCCTGAAAATGCTCAGTCATTCCCCTGTCCCCTCCCTGGCACCCTGTGCATCACTTGGTTCCCCATCCCGCTCTCCCAGAATCTTCCACCTTGGGCAGAGTGAGTGGACCGAGGGCCAGGGGTCGCTCCCTTAAACTTCCCCCATTGGTTTGTGTGTCTGTCTGTCCCTCCGCCTTCCACTCCCCCAAATCCCCCCATTGGGTGGTGGGGGTCCCTTCCCCCTGGTCACCATCCTGGTACTTAAGACAATTGTGAGAGCCTCGAGAGCACTTTCGGCTATTGGGACAATGGCATTTGTAGCTCCTCAGAGCTTGGATTAAACTTGAGACTTTTTCCCGGCCTTGAGTCGACTCCCTCATTATCTCCTCGGATGCTGCCTCTTCTCCTTACAAGGCAGACAGAGAAGCGCTCTGTCTTAGCCACTCCCCGAATCTTCTCGAGAAACAGGGGCGTGTCCCCCGCAGCTGACTGTGCCTCGGTGGGGCAGGCGAAGCCAGGGAGCTTCAGGGTAGGCACGGCGGCAGTGACACCTAAATTATTTTCCTTTTGTCCCAGAAATGCAAGATGTTATTCATTTCCCATCTGTGAGCAGTTTCTTCTTACCTTTTCTACCTGCTCCTTATCTCTTATCTTCTTATCTTTCCCTCCCCCGGGAGGATATCTGTTGTTAATGGCCCATTCAATGTCACTGCATGACTGTTGAAATTACATCATCCCATTGTGGGATGCTCCGCCCAGAGGGAGGAGACAAGCATTTCCTGACTGAATATAATCTGGGCAGTTTACCACTGGGAACAGCTGGGGTTTCTCCAGTGCACCCTCCGAGGAAGATTACACCCTTCTACAAGATCTGACAGAACCACATTGGCCACTTTGGGAAGACTGAGGCCATTCCAGTCTGGACTCCCACCACCACCAGAGTGTCAGGTTGTATTCTGACTCTGTCAGTGGTTGTTTTCTTTCCTTTTGTATTATTGCATGTATTTAGTTTTTTTTTCTTTCTATTCCTAATAAATTGTATTTCTGACTTGAAGTCTCTCACTGGTTTTCCTCTTCAAACCAGAACACCAGTCTAACCCAATAACTGACCCCCAAAGACCCGCAATGCAGATTTTTCTACCCAATTACAAGATACCACCTAACCCAAGAAGAAAAAGGAAGAAGAAGAAAGAAGAAGGGAACTCAAGACGACACCCTATATCCTCCATCTTGAACCCATCTATAACATACTAAAAATCCTAAAACCTAAATGTCTCACCCATGTGACATACTCCACTACTCTCTACAATTCTCTACAATCTCTTTCACACTTTTGTGGTTTCTAGTTTACCTTGAGGCTTTGGAAGTTTTCTCCATGAATGAGGGTCAAAGTCAGTGCTGCCCTGGGGGTCAGGACACCCCAGAGTAGACAGAGAAATATTCCCAGTGCCCTGGGTTTCCACATCAGCAGGCGACAGTTATTGACAGTCGAAGGGTCAGCGGCAGGGGTCCTCATCACACCCGTTCCTTAAATGTTATCTGGCCATGCAGACGGTTTTAGCTACTTCCACAAGTACTTTAAATCAACATTAGCTGTTTCACAAATATCTCTGAGTTATTCTTGTCAGTTAGTTACAAAAATAAAAGCATTAGTTATTATTTCACAACTGCAGCTACTTCTGCAAAAGTTAACATTCGAATGCAAAACACGTAGCATCCACTTCAATACGTTGCAAAAGCCAAAACTATAATGTATGTTTTTCACACTGTCCACAAACTAAAATATCATCCATGAATGATGTTCTGAGGATTTGAGCGACACAGGGGACAGCGCACTGGCCACAAAGAGCCGACAAGTTGTACGACAGCAAAAGCAGTTAAAAGTGATTACAAACTGTCCTATATCAAAATCAGCTCATGTTTCATGTTGTGATTAGGAATTAGTTGCAGAAGTCAACAAAAAATAGCAAAAGCCACCAACTACATAGTTCTTTATAACAAACCCAGGGCAGGTTTTTCCCTTGCATGGAGCACTTGGGCCTTCCCCGGGCCCCTTCTGCCCTCTTGCAGAGCCGGTGGCATTTTCCACCACCCACAGTTTCAAACCAAGAGTCGGGTGCAGCCGAGAAGGCTCCAAGCGCCTCCTTCCAGGCTGACTCTGCAGATGCCGAGGCGGCTCTGGGCTCTGCCAGGGCTCTGCTGGGGCTCAGCTCTGGGCGAGGCTGGGCCCGCTCTCCCCTCACATTGCTCCGGGCAGCTGAGTCACACAGGGAGAAGGAAGGGACACGTCAAGGGAGTTGAGGTTGAAGAGAGTTTTTATTCAAAAAACTGCCATACCAAACAGGCTGTCATAAGAGCCGTAACAAACAGGCTGTCCTAACTACCTTAACCAACTAGCACTACTAACTACCATAACTAACTAGCACTGCTAACTACCATAACTAACTAGTTGTCCTAACTAACTACTGTAAATAAACGCTGTCCTCCAGTGCTTCATCTCCTCTGCTGCTCCCTCAGTTGCTTTGCTGCGGTGATCAGAGGGGTCAGGCTGGAGAGAGGCTTGGCTGATGATAAAAATGGGTGCTGCCCAAAGGAGAAAAAAGAAAGAAATGAACCGTTACTTTCCAGAGTCAACTTCCTCACAGGCTCTGTTGCAACAGGACAAAGGGAAATGGTCTGAAACTCAGGAGGGGGAAGCAGGCTCAGATGAGATCTGAGGCAGAATTTTTTTTAGCGGGAGAGTGGAGAAGCACTGACAGAAGGTGCCCAGAGATGTGGGAGGTGCCTCCTCCCTGGGAACATCCAAGCTCAGGTCAGGCAGGGCTCTGAGCCACCTGAGCTGCTTGAAGATGGCCCTGCTCGCTGTGGGGCCCCAGGTGCAGATGACCTCGAAAGGCCCCTGCCAAGCCAAACCAGGCGAGGATTCTGCTTGCTTTGCGTGTGGAAAGCAGCGAGACCGGAGACCATCGGAGGGGGCCCCACAAGAAAACCCCTCCCTGGCGTTGCTGCTTCCCCTGCAGCCGCTTGGCATTCACCTGCAGCAGCTCCTGGGCAGACCAGCGCCGCTCCTCGTCCGGCTCCAGGCTGCACTCGAGGAAGTCCCGCAGCAGAGCCGACAGGCGCCTGGGCTCCTGCAGCTGCGGGGTCCCGTTCTGCCGGATCAGAGCGCGAGCCTGCAGGAAAAGCAAACTCAGCGCTCTGCCAGCTTCATTCACACCCACAAGTGCTCACATCGACCCCGGCTTCCCAGCCCCAGCTCCAGGGGCACTTTCCTCCCTGGCAGAGATGCTGCTCACAGCTCATTTTTCTATGCCAACCAAAAAACCCAAACCCTGGTGCTGCCTCAGCCATTGTAAAGAGCTGGTGCACTTGCTTCACATTTTCAGGTCATCCTCACAGCCAGAAGAACTGCAACAACATAAATCCCAAGGCAAATTGTGTCTGGAGACTGCAGAATATGTGTCTGTGTTGAGGCTCCAGTCCTCTGGGAATTCCCTTCCCCATGTGCAGAAACCTCCAGCTGCTGCTCCCAGTGCAGGGTCACCCTGTGCTCACAGGCCTCTGCAACCACGGGAGAATTGGCCTCTTACCATGGCCCTCGTTTCATTGAAGTAAGGAGGTTCTCCTTCCACCATCTCGATGGTCACAATTCCAAAGGACCAGATGTCCACCTTGGGGCCGTAAGGAGAACTGGTGACAACTTCTGGGGCCATCCAGTGAGCAGTGCCCACCATGGAGCTGCGCTGGTCCTGCTCAGGGCTGAGCTGAGCGCTGAGGCCAAAATCAGCTGAGGACAGAAACAAACACGGTCAAAGGCAGCTGGAATGAGGAAACCAAGCACAAAGACTCCCCGCTCTCAGTCTGAGAATGCAGCAGTGAAGTCAGCTGGAAAAGTCCTCAGGGCTCTAGCCAAGGAAAGATGGAACTGAACTGGACTCTTAAAGAAACCCTCAGCTTTCGTGCAGTTGCTTTTACTGATTCCCTTGCAGCTTTAGATTCCAACTCCTGCCCCCTCTGGGAGGGCCATTACCAGAGCAAAGGCACCCCTGACAGCCTGCTCCTCTCCTGAGCTCTCTGCAGGGGCAGCCGCTCTCAGCTGGCAGCAGGGGCCGGGCAGTGCCCCCAGCAGCCCTTGTGGGGCTCTGGCTGTCACTGAGAAGCAGCCCCACAGCTGCACCCCGGGAGCGCCGTGCCTGGCCAGGAACACCCACCCAGCTTGACAGAACCGTCCATTCCCAGAAGGATGTTGGAGCTCTTCAGATCTCTGTGGATCACCCGGTTCGAATGGAGGAAATCCAGGCCCTGCAGACACTGAGAGACAACAAGAAACACGAGGGTAAAAACCAATGGCTGGAATATATCACACAAGAAAGGACAGTTTAGAATTCTGCCAGCAGCGACTTTGCTGTGACAGGCCAGGAGCGCAGTGCAGACAAGCTCCAGGCAAACGGTTCAAGGCAAAGCTGAGAACAGCACATCAAATCCAAAACAGACAGAGAGTGCCACAACAGCAGGAAAGAGAACAAGAACAGAGTAGAAGTGCAGTGCTGCTGGCAGGCCGTTCACTGCAGGGGCTCTTTCTTCTCCAGCTCATGAAAACAACAGAGAAACAAAGCCCTGAGCATGGAGCCACTCCTGCTCTCACGCCCTCTTGGGAAGGACCATCGTGTCCAAGGCATGGCAGTCACAGGCAGGATCCCTCACCTCCCGACTGACAGCTGCCATCTCTCCTTCAGCCATGCGTGTCTGTCTGACAATGTCCTGCAAAGTTCCTCCATCCATGTATTCCATCACCAGCCAGAGATCTCCATCAACAAGGAAGCTGGAAGAGGAAAGCAGTGGCATGGACACCAATGTGCAGCGCTCAATTCCCCCATGGAAAAGCCTGGAGTGGAGTTTTGTTGCCAGGTCACTTGTCAATGAGGACAGAATCCCATGGAGAGACATTCCTGCCAGGCTGCACAGCCCTTGGGATCTGCACAGTCTAAAGGAGGAGACCCCTGTGAGAAAGGAGAGGCCTGAGATGGCAAGCAGGTGAAAAATGCAGTTTAGCAAAGGCCCAGATCAATGTGGAACCACAACACTGGCCCCCAGCTGGTTCAGCTTCTGAACTCATCAGTTCCACCCTTCCCTGCAGAACAAGGCAACACAGCCCTCAGGGTTATCCAGGGGAGGAGGCCGGGCAGCACTTGGGACAAAAGGGGTCAGAAAACCTTTCAGAAAGTCCCTTCAGAAACAGGCAAGGCCAGTGACAAATGGGCAAACGAGGCATTTCTGGGAACAAGAACCTGGTCTTCCTGGCATCTGCAGCAATGGGAAAGGGCTGGGAAGAAGAAGCCAAGGGAAATAATTTCTGCTGTGGTTTACCAGTACTTGTTGTAAAACACAGAAAACAGGGTCAGCTTGAAGGAAAAACCAAACCAAAGCAACAAAAGCACACGGAGGGAGTGAACTGCCAGGCTGTTGTTTTGGGAAGGTAAGGCTGGGTCAGGCATTTTCAAAACAGGCTACAGACTACGGATGCCAGGAAAGGTTAAGGCAGGGCCCGGGCACGGGATAAGGCCTGAGGCACTCACCTGTCCAAAGAGCTGACAATGTTGGGGTTCTTCTTGTCCTTCAGGAGCAGGAGCTCATTCACAGCTCGTTCCCTGTTCTGCCCTCTCAGACTCATTTTCTTTATGGCCACCTGAAGGGACATTGCAGACCTTTAACTGGAGGAGTTTGTGGCAGGAGGCTGCAGCAAACACGGAGCGAGTCTTTTTGGGGCGACGGAGCCGGGCTGTGCCAAACTGCCTTGGGATGGGACACCAGAGCTCAGCAAGTGCCATTCCCACAGCCCATTGCTCTGCTCGCTGGGGGCTGCTTACAGGACACATGGCCAGAGACATTTGGCCTTGCAGGCTCTGCAGAAATGGCCCCATAGCTGTCAGCCTCCAAGCTCTAACCACATTCTCTGCACCTACAGTCTTCTCAAATGGCCTCAACACTCTCATTATTATTCAAACACATTCTGCAAGCAGGAGGTAATTCTGGTTCTGTGCAAACAGAGCAAAACAGCCGGGAACCCTTTAGCAGTTCTATGGGATTGGGTCATGATTTCAGATGCAACTGCTCTGGCTGGGATTGCACAACAAAGCAAACACACACATCCATTGCCCTCCTTGCATTCCTTTGGGCACTTCAGAAGGACCAAGTCTGTCCCAGCTGTGCTCTGCAGGCTGACACGGCTCTGCCTGCAGAGGAGCAGCCTGTGCAGGAAAGCTCTGCTGGCCCCCAAAGCTGCAGCCACAGCTCCCAGCAGAGGGGAGAGCCCTGGAGAGCTGCCAGACGTGCTGGGTGTGTTGACACTGACCTCTCCTCCAGTGGCCCTGTCGAGTCCTTTCGAAACGGTTCCGAAAGCCCTGGAGACCAAACAGCAGAGAAGAAAGAAGCAGCGCTTTAGGCCCTGGCAGTGAAAGCCAGCCCAGACAGGAGATCTCTGCTGCCTGCAGCGTTCACAAACACCTGGGGGCATCGACCCTTCCAACAACAGCGCAGCAGCCACCAGCCCTCTGCCATGCAAGGTGTGCCAGAGAAAACTGAGACCCAACACCAAGGAATTGGGCTGGAGCAAATCCCAAATGTCCACGCTGCACTGCTTTAGTTCAAAACCTGAAGTGAGCAATGGGTGTCCAAAGAACTGGAAAAGAATGCATTCCACCCTTTCCCATTTCCTGCCTAAGACCTGCAGGATCCACAAGGGTCCTGCCATCAGGCAGGTGATGCATTTTCCCCCAGAGTGCATCAGCTCTGTGTCTGTTACTGAATGTCTGGGCTCTACTACCTGTGCTAGAATAGAGCACTTATTAGTTCAGCTCTGGTTTCTGTTTCTAAACCATTAGTTTGATAATCCTGACCAGAGGATATTTTTTGAAGCAAAATATTTGAAAGAAATCTCCTTGGGAAGTGTTTTCTGACAGTCACCAGATGGTGAGTGGCTCTTTTAGGCAATCCAATTCCAGGGACAGAGGATCTTCCAGGTCCTGCTCCTTGCTGCAGGCAGGACACTGCCAGCCTCAGGGGCCTTTGACGGTGCCTTCGGAGCACAGGTATCAATTCTGATCAGGACTGAGGGACAGCAGGATGGCACCCCAGTGTCTGGAGGTGTTTGGAGCTCTCCTGACTTCTCACTTGATCCTGCACCAGCACAACACCTGGGCCTGCTTGTGCAGAAGTAACTGCCGTGCACTTACCCTTGGCCAATCTGCTCCACTTCCAGGTATTTCTCGGCAGGCTCCACCAGGCTCACGGTGTTCCCTGAAAGAAACTACGTGGAAGACGCTCCCTCCCAGAGTGAGACCCCGCCTTGCAGCAGAGCCAGAATGCAGCCCCCCTCCCTGGGGCCGTCAGCCCCTTGGTCTCAGCTGGGGAAGGACAAGAAATGACCCTGGCACATTCAGCTGCAGAGCAGCACTGGGTGCAGCTGATGCCGAGACACACACACAGCACCCTGCTCTGGCACACAGGAACAGAGCAGACGTACTCAGCTGCATCAGGCACCACTCCCCTCTCCCCTCTGGCTGCAGGGCTGTGCTGCTGTCAGAATGTTCAGCCCAGGATCCCACAGCCGAGGGAGGTTCAGTGTCCTCTTCCCAAGCACAGGGAGCTCCTCCGTCCTCTTCCCAAAACGCTGCAGGTTCGCCATCATCTCTCCAAGCCAGGGGACGTTCACTGTCCGCTTCCCATGCTGGGAGAAGTTCACCCTCCTCTTCCCAAGCCACAAGATGTCCTCTGTCCTCCTTCCACACCAGGAGATGTCCACTGGCCTTGTTCCACACCGCGGGAGCCTCGCCGTTGTGTTCCCACAGTGCGGGATGTTTGCCCTCGTCTCCCAGAGCAGCGGGAAGTTCACTGTCATCTCCCGGAACTGAGGGACGTTCACCATCGTCCCCCGGAACAGCGGGAAGCTCACTGCTGCCTTCCTCCTCTTTGGCCTCCTCTTTGGAAGCAGAGGGAGCCAGAGGAGGTGCTGGTGCTGCTTTTGTGCCCTGTGGACAGACGGCAGCGTGAGGGATGGGAAGTTCTGTCTCAGTTATCACCTTATTTCCCCTCAGCTGCACATCCAGCTGCACTAAGCAGAAATTGGGTTCAGAGCTGTTCAAACTAACAATGGGCTAAAGTCCACATTGCCCCTTATTCTTGGGAATTTGATATTCCACCATGGCTAAAGCCAGCAAGCAATGCTCTGCCTGCAAAGCCAGACCTGCAGCCCTTCAAAAGCTCTTCAGCAGAAAAGGAGAAAACTCCCAGGGATCCCTTTGCTGCTGCAAGGACACTGACAGGAACTTTCCTTCAGCCTCCCAGGCTGGCACTCGGCTGCCACATGCTGAGCTCACAACTTGCTGCACAATTCCAAACACCAAAGGTTCCTTTCCCACTCACCGAAGGAGGAGCTGCTCGGGATCCACTCATGAGGTGCCCTGCAACGGGAGAGGGAACATGAACCAGATGCTGTCAGGAAAACAACTGCCTGTGGTGGGAAATGCCCCGGAGCAAGGCAACCCCGAGAGAGCATTTTGCTTTCACAGCGTCCCTCCAGGAGCCACAGTCCCTTCACACAGCAAGAGAACAGCACAAAATACTGGGCTGGGTCAGCTCTTGGCTGGACAGGCAGTTCCAGGCTCTGCTGCCACACACTCCCCGCTTGAGGGAACAGAACCCCCCAGGGCTCATTGCAAATGCTGTGCACGCCCCGCTGACTGCAGACACCCCCTTTTCCAGCTGCAGCTGCTGCCAGGAGCTCTCCCAAAGCAATGGTGTCTTCATGGCAATTTGGTTACAAAGTCAGCTCAGGCCCAGAGGAAGAACAGCAAGCACACAGCAAGCCCAAAGCCACAGCACCGAGGGAAAACCTCGACTTACGTGCCAAGTGGGTTAAAAAATACCCCGCATACGCCACCGAGTACAGCGTGCAAACTGCAGCAGCCACGTGCTGGATCATTTTGGCTGCGCTGCACACGTCTGCAGACTGTAGCCCTGCAAGCACAGAAGGACACCCGTCAGGGCTGGGCTGGCTGCTGAGAATGCCTCGGGCAGGAGGATCCTCCGGCAACGAGCAGTGCCCAGAGCCACTCTGGACACTGAGGCCTCCGTGTGCCACAGCAACGGGAACACCTCGGGGACGTGGCAGTGCTCCTGTGACATCACAGCAGCAGCTCACGCAGAAACCGCCTGGAAGGTTCTCCTGTGTCACAAAGGAGCACAAAGAACCCTCCCAGGGCACAGCCTGTTGCCCAAAGGATCCAGGAGGAGCTCTGAAAATGCAGCAAACAAGGACACCCCATAGCCCAGCCTGAACACTGAGGAGGAACAAGGACGGCACCAAAGCAGAGGAAACATGACCTTTAGTCACTGACACTTCTGGCTAAAACCAGCAAGCCGTGTTCCATCTGGGATCTTTGTTCTCGTTCTAAAAACAAGCAAGGTTCTCCACTCTAAATATAGAGAAGGCAGGAACTGGGCAGGAGGTGGGATGCGGAAGGAGGAGGAGGAGGGAGAGAGGAAGAGGAGGAGCAGGAAGAGGAGGAGCAGGAGCAGGAAAAGGAGGAGAAACAGGAGGTTCCAGTGCCCCCTGTGGCCGCAGCATCCTTGGCCCCGGGACCATCGCCCCCAGCTCATCCTGCAGGTGAGAGGGGAGGGGGAGCTCGTCCCAAATCTATCGGGGGGTCCCTGAGAGGGTTTTTTTATTGGGGTGTGTTTGGAGCTTGCAGATTGTGGAATTGAGCCCCAAATATCGTCTGGGCGGCCCAAATAGACCCTGGGAGGGTTTTTTCTCTCTTTGTGTGTAGGTTTGGATCTTGCAGGACCCCAGAGCTGAGCCCCTTGGGGGGATCTTTGGGAGTCCACGTGGCCATTGCCCAGGGCCACCAGGGGGAGGACATTGGTACTGGGGACCCCCGGGGGAGCAGAGGAGAGGAACCCCTGGGACCCCCGGAGTGGGGGGAGCAGAGAGGGGTGATCCTGGAGCTGGGGGAACCCCAGCTGGCTGGAAAGGGGGGGAGCCTGGAGAGGAGGGACCCCTGACACCCCTGGGATATCAAAGTAGACAATCAGGGCAGAAGGGACCCCATGGAGCCCCAAAAGCCCCTGGATTATCCCTAATCAGGACGTCGGAGAAGGGGGAACCCTTGGGGCCATTGGATCCCCATCATCCCAAGGAAAGCAAACCTCTGGAACGCCAAAAGTGGAGAGATCCGAGATAGGGAACTCCTGGGTGATTTTTTTTTTTTTTTTTTTTTTTTTTTTGGGCTGAACCTTGATATAGTGGAGATTTACATGGACACAAGATTCCCAATGACTTCTTGAGATGAACTTGGGCAAGGAGGAACCTCCAGTCCCAGGTGCTCTCCTCTTGTTTTTTCCCCAAACCAGGATTTGTCATTCTCAGGGTGTGGCTGGATGGAGGAGGAGGAAAAGCCCCGGAGATCCTGCCGGAGGAGGGGCTGCAAACCCAGCCCAGGGAGCTGTGGGGAGGAAAGAGCCCCCCTGAGCCAGGAAGGCAACCAGAGATCCAGCTGGAGCTCAGAGCTGGTGGAGAAGCCTCATGGCAGGGAGAAGCCCCACAAGTGCTTGGAATGTGGGCAGGGCTTCAGCTTCAGCTCCAAGCTGATCTGGCACCAGGGAATACACACTGGGGAACGGCCCTACGAGTGTGGGGAGTGTGGGAAGGGATTCAGCCACAGCTCCAGACTGATGCGACAACAGAGGATCCACATTTGGGAAAAGCCCTACGATTGTGGGGAGTGTGGGAAGAGCTTCAGAAGAAGCTCGGCCCTGATCCAGTGCCAGGTGATCCACACTGGGGAACGGCCCTACGAGTGCTTGGAATGTGGGAAGGGCTTTGGGTGGAGCTCTGCCCTGAGAAGACACCAGCGCATCCACACCGGGGAGAGGCCCTACGAGTCTCCCCAGTGTGGGAAGAGGTTTCACACCAGCTCCGATCTCCTCCTACATGAGCGGATTCACACAGAGGAGAGGCCCTTCCGCTGCCCCGACTGCAGGAAGGGCTTCAAGCAAAACACCCACCTCACCTTGCACCGGCGCATCCACAGTGGGGAGAGGCCCTACGAGTGTGGGGAGTGTGGGAAGAGCTTCTCCAGGAGCTCAAACTTGACCCAACACCAACGGAGGTACCAGTAAGGGAAGCCGTGTGAGTGCCCCGAGTGAGGGAAGAGCTTGGAGTGAGGGAAGAGCTTTGTGCGCTGCTGCAGCTCCATCCCCCATGGGAGGATCCACACTGGATGATCCCCAGTGACCCCCATTGGGCAGAGCCCTGGTGATCTGTTGTCTTGGTGATCCCTGTTGGGAAGACACCTGGATGGAGTGCTCCACATCTTCCTGGCTCCCCGTGGGCACCTGGATGAACCCCTGGCAGGAGCATCCATCAGGACACAGACCAAAAATGGGAATTCCCTGGGGAGAATGGATTTGTTGACTTTCAACCTCAGGACATCTTTTGCATTACGTCCTCTCTGCTGGTGGCATCAAGTAATACTGAATGGTCTTGGAGGTCTTTTCCAATTTCAGGGATTCCATGATTTTGATTTCCTATTGCCAAAGGGCATCTTCCACAGCCAGATGGTGAAAAAGTGGGAAAAAGACCAAGATTTTGGAGACAGTGGGGTGAAACTCCACCAAAAAAGGGTCTTCCCTTCTACCCAAGCATGTGGATCCTCAGCCGGCAGGGACACGGAAATCCTTTCCTTTTGGCCTTGGTTTTCTTTTCATTTCTCTTCATCCCTTCAAAATGTCCAATACTGAGGTAAAAATAGACATTGAACTAAGACATGGGTGTGGTCATGGTAGGACACAACATGGTGGGACACAGACATGGAGAGTGACATGGGGACACATGGACATGGAGGGGGACAGGGCCATTCATGGGGACATGAGGGGACACAGGCATGCATGGAGATGTGGGGACAATGACAGGGATTGAAACATGGTGGGGAGACAGCCATGGTTGAGGACATGGTGGGACACGGCCAGTGACGTGTGGGGACGTGGCCATGGCCGGTGCCATGGGGGGAACTTGCAGGGGATGTGGGGGATGCTGGGTTTGAGGGAGCTGAGGGTTCCTGGGAGGAACTTGGGCCTTGCTGAAGTCTTTGGGGACCCCAGGCCGAGAGGCTCCAGCTGCGCTGGGAGACCCCGGCGGAGGTTCTGGGGCAGCTGCTCAAGGACCCCTGCTTGATATATTGGCTGAGTCAAGCTTCTCATTCCTAACACTCAGAATGCTTTTGGATTTCTCTATTGGCTTTTTGAATTTCTCTACTGGCTTCTGCATTTCTCTGTTGGCTTTTGCATTTCTCTGTTGGCTTTTAGCAGGTTCCTATTGACCACAAGCATTTTGCTCTGCTGCTCAATACTGATATTGATTATTGATAATTCCTTGCAGCTGCTCGCTGGCACAATAAAATCTCAGAGTTGGCACGGACAAGTCCAAGGCTGTGTGAGCTTTCTGCCAGGTTTTGGGAATCCTTTATGAATCCATTTCTCACATCTCTGGGCCCCCCCGGTCCTGGCGCTGTTCTGGGGGTCCCGCGGCTCCGGGGGTGTCAAAGGGGAGGGGGTGGAACCCCCGTGATGGGTGGGGGGCACAAAGGGGGGTCCGGGCCCGGTGCTCAGGGGGGTCGGTGCTCGAGGGGGGCCCAGTCCCTGTCCCGGTGCACGGGGGTGGCGCTGCCCGGGGGATCCCGGTGCCTGGAGGTGTCCCGGGGTTCGAGTGGGGGTCCCGTCCCAATCCCGGTGCTCAGTGAGGGGGGGATCAATGCACGGGGTGGTCCTGGTGCCCAGGATACTGTTTTTATAGCTATTTTATTACTATTGTGAAAAATGCGTATTATATGATTGGCCCTTCGCAAATATTAACTTGAATACTCTATGTATTATGTTGGAAAGTTATTTTGTAGTGTGAAAAATGCCAATCAATTGTTTTTAAAATTTTAAAAGTTTAATAGTAATAAAACGGTTATAGAAATAGTAATACAATTAGAGTAATGAAAATTTGGACAATTAAGATTAGGACAATATGAGGCAATAAAAACCAAGAGTTACATGCCCCTGGATGCTTTTAGGGCACTAAGCTGCTAAAAATCATGCCTTGTGAACAAAGAAACAACTCTTAAAAGCAACAGCCTGTTGCATATTCATACCCTTCACACATGATGCATACATTTTATTTAAAACAAAGAGCTCTGTCTGGTTAGTGCCAAATCTTGGTGGCGTCTTTAGGTCTGAGCGAGGCATGAAGAAGTTAGTTTCTCCTGATAAGGAAGCCACAAATTCTTTCTTTAGAAGATTTAGGTCTCTTGTGGCTGCTATCTCGATGGAGTACCTCATTCCTTTCTTAAAAAAATATCCCACATACATAGTTTCTATTTGAACCACAACAGCTACATTTTAACTACAAAACTACAGTTACCATACCATTAAAATGCTAATACAGCACTACCAATCAATAGAACACAATACATATTCATTTTAGTATTTGCGAAAAGCCAATCTTTTAATCTGCATTTTTCACATGTAGTACTGTATTAATCCTTTGTAAGTAGTGTGGTAAATATAGTTTTAGGTTATATCATAATGTTCAAATAGAAACTATGTGATGTAAGATATTTTTTTAGCAGCTCAAGAAAGGGATGAGATAGCCAAGAAATCCTTCTCAAAGAGATAACAGCAAGAGTCACTGCCTCCTTACTGGAAAAGACAAAGATCATTCCACCTCCTCTCCCGTTCCTTACATCTTTCAATGTCCGATTTCATTTATCAGCCAACCTACACTTTGTTTGTAATGGCAAATTATCTTTTTTCCCTTCATTCCCCTGAAAATTCCCCAGTTTATTTTATCCCCTAACCTGATGCATATGCATAAAATTAATTTGCATATGCATTAACCTGCCTGATCAATGTTGATGAGCCTGAACAGTTTTTCACTCCTGGTGTTTGCGACCCAGATTCAATTTTTTTGCCTGTACCAACCCCAAATTAAGTGAAACTCTCTCTTTATCTCTCTTTATCTCAGACACTTGTATTCTTCTTTAAGTTCTGTGTGGGAACCCAGGACGTCCCTCTGGCTGCCCTGGATGGCTCGAGCCCCTGGCAGGGGGCTCGGAGACCTTGGCACGGTGTCAAGAACGCCTGTGGCTTCGATTTCAGCCCATGGAAAAACTGCCAACGTTGTATGAGGAATTACAAGCCACGAGGGTTTGAGTAGGGTGGTAGGTGAATTAACACAGGGTGAAAAAGTAGAATTTTAGGGTTTTAAAATACAGGGTTCAAGGGGACAAGATGGAGGGATTTGGGTGTGTCCTGACCTTCTTCTCCTTCTTCTTGCCCTCCATGTCTTGCTGCGATGGTGACATGTGGATATTCTCAGTTCAGTCAGAGAGAAAAAGAGAAGGTTTTCTAACCAGGCGAGAGCCTGGGAAGCAGTTGGGGAAGAATGTAAATAATTCACTAATCTCTCTTGTTGTTCACATTGTTTATAGATATGTTCTGCCACCGTGCGTCATTCACTGCACACCAGTGGTGTGAGATGTTTTTACTCTAAGACCAATGAAGTTAGTCTGCAGGATGTTCCCTATAAATAGAGCGGTGCATTTGAAATAAATCAGAGCTTCATTTCTTGCCTTCTAATTTGGAGTCCGTCTGCTCCCGTCCTGCTCAACGGCGACAGTGACACTTTTCTGTTGGTTGAAGGTAGAGACGCACTGTACAACATAAATGATAGATATTGGCATGTTATTGTAAACATAGTGCAGGTAGTGTTTAGTGTAAAATGGTAACACCACCCCAAGGGGGTGGGAGTCTGCCACAGACTGACCTGCTAGACAGACCGCAGCTCCTTGAGAAAGCACGTTATAGATTGTGGGAATCCAGGGCATCCCTCTGGCTGCCCTGGAAGGTCTGGGACCCTGGCAGGGGGTCAGAAACCCCCCCTGTACAGAGCCCCGAGAGACACTGTCTGATCTCTATCCATGGAAAAGAGTTTTCAATCTTACAGGATGAATTACAAGCTCTGACTTCTTGATATAAGTAGTAATTAGTGTGGCATGCGTGCAAAAGTAGAATTTTAGGATTCTAGGTAAGGGGTTCAAAGGAGGCAAGATGGAGGAAACTGGGTGTGCCTTGTCCTTTTTCTTCTTCTTCTTCATGCCCTCCACGTTTCACTGTGGTGTTGGCATTTTTCTATTGGTTTAGGCTGGGGACACACTGTTCAACATGGGTGATAGATATTGGCACGTTATTGTAAATAAAACACATAGTAGTTTTTGGTACATAATGTTTGTAACATCCCACTGAGGGGCAGAGCCCTGCACGCTGTCCTGTGAGACAGACCTGCTGCAGGTCAGAGAGAAAATATTTTAGATAAGAAGAAATAAACACCCTTGAAAACCAGCAGAGACGAATTACGACTCCTTCTTTGGCAGCGGGGCTGAAAGACAGAGACTTTACCATCTTGGGATCATCTAAAAATCACAGATCCCGACAACAGATAAGAGAAAATAAACGACCTTGAGAAGCCAACCCTACGCATTCCGACTTCTTCTTTGGCTGCGCAGGCTGGGAAGCAAGGACTTTTGCATTTTTGGGGTCACCTCTACTGCCAGACACCTGAGACCTGGGAATCGCCCCAGAGCCCCCAGCCCTCCTTGTGCCTCCTGCCCCCTCACCCCAAGGGACTCCGGTGCCTCTCCCAGTCCATCCCAGTGTCTCCCAGGGACCTCACAGTCCCTCCCAGGGTCCCCAGAGTCCCTCCCAGTTCCTCTCAGCCCACAGCCATTCCATTCTGAGTCTATCCCAGTCCCTCTAACTCCACTCCCAGACCTCCACCCTCTCTCCCAGTCCCTCCCAGTCCAATCCAAGTCCTTTTCAGTCCAATCCCAGACCTCCCCTCTGTCCCAGCCTTACCCCACCCTATCCAATTTCATTCCCAGTCCCTCTCAATGCCACACCAGCCCTCTCCCATCTCTCCCAGTTCCCCCCAGCTGACCCCAGTGTGTCCCCAAACTCTCCCAGGACCCATCCCACTGTGTCCGTTCTGCTGGTACCCTCGAGCTCCCAACCCAGCCCTGGTCACCTGCTCTGCTCCGTGATGGATTTCTAGCCTGCCCACATCCAGCTGAGGTGGTTCCAGGGCCAGCAGGAGCTCTTGAGGCATGTGGTGGCCACCGACATGGTCCCCAATGGGGACTGGAGCCACCAGCTCCTGGTGCTGCTGGAAACACCCCACTCCCAGTGCGGGCTCACCTGCAGCTGCCAGGTGGAGCACGTCAGCCTGGAGCACCCCCTGAGCCAGCACTGGGGCACGTCCCGGCCCCCACAGCGCCAGGGACAGCGGGAGAGGCACTGGGGGGGCTGGGAAGGTGATTGGGGTGTGCTGGGAGCAACTGGGAGGGAGTTGGAGATACTCTGGATTCAACTGGGATAGGGGCTCAGGGTTGTGGAAGGACTGAGAAGGGGTTTGAAGGATGCTGGGGAGGGTGGGATGGGGTTCCAGGGGTCCTGGTGGACACTGGGAGGGAGTTTGGGGGCGCTGGGTGTGACTGGGAGGGATTGGAGTGAGCGTGGAGGAGCTGGAAGGAGATTGGGGATGGAAAAGCAGAGGTTGGGATGAGATTGGTTGTGCTGGGAAGGGACAGGGAGGGGTCTGGGTGAGTCCTGGTGGGGCTAGGAAGGGACTGGGAGAGGGTTTGGGGGTCCTGGGGCTGTAGGGACAACTGGAAGGGGGTGGTGGGATCCTGAGGGGAATGGGAGACGTTTGGTGGGTCCTGGGGAGGTTGGGAAGGGATCTTGGGAAGGTTTCAGGAGGTCCTGGGTGGGCTGGGGGTGACTGGGAGGGTACTTGGAGGGGCTTGGGGTGTTTGTGAGAGGTTTTGGGGGGCCCTGACCCCTGCAGACCCCCAGAGATGTCGCCGGACACCGCCTTCAGCAAGAAGCCAATGGGGATGAGGGACTCCGAGTTGGGCTTCGTCTTCCTGGTGCTGAGGCTCGGCTTCTACCTGTGCAAAAAGGCCAGGGGGGTCCTGGGGGTCGTGTCCCCCCTCAACCCAGAGCATGTGTGCTCCTTACCCGGGGCCCCCAGCCCGGTGTCACCCCCTTTTCTCTGCACACAGAGCTCCTGAGCTGCGAGCAGCCACAGCCCCTTCCTGTGGCCTCTGTCCCTGTGCTGATTTTGGGGGGGGTTGTGTGTCCCCCCAGCCCTGCTGTCACTCTGCCCCCGGCACGGGGACAACAGACCCAGCCTGGGCACACGGAGGGAATTTATTACCAAACAAACACAGCAGCACAAGGAGAAGGGAAAGAAATCCCTCCAACACCTTCCCCCCACCCAACGGGGATCACCCACAACAGGGCTTATCCACGATGGAGAGATGGGGACAGCCGAGTTTAGACCAGAAGCCAATTTCATTGAGGGTACCAGGTGTTTATACAGGGTTTTACTTGTGTGGTGCTCAGATAGGGCTCGATGGATGCTAACAATTTCCCATTGGTTACACATTCTTCATGACATCACGGCACCTGGGAACATTATCTTATCACAAAGTCTCACAACAGGCTGCTTGGTCACTTCTTGCCCAGGGAGACTTAAACTGTGTCTGTGTCTCCCACAGTTTCTGCTCAGTCAGGCCTCAGATATCGGCCCCTTTATCAGCTCCATTGTTTTCCTCTCTGTTTTATTCCCCATTCGGAGGCACCAGGGCTCTGCCCAACGGGGGTCACTGGGGATCATCCAGCCCAGATCCTCCCATGGGGGATGGAGCTGGAGCAGCACACAAAGCTCTTCCCTCACTCCAAGCTCTTCCTTCACTCGGGGCACTCCCAGGGCTTCCCTTACTGTGCCTCCGTTGGTGTTGGGTCAAGTTTGAGCTCTGTGAGAAGCTCTTCCCACACTCCCCACACTCGTAGGGCCTCTCCCCACTGTGGATGCGCCGGTGCCTGATGAGGTGGGAGTTTTGCTTGAAGCCCTTCCTGCAGTCGGGGCAGCGGAAGGGCCTCTCCTCTGTGTGAATCCGCTCATGTAGGAGGACATTGCAGCTGGTGTGAAACCTCTTCCCACACTGGGGACACTCGTAGGGCCTCTCCCCGGTGTGGACACGCTGGTGTGTTCTCAGTTTGGAGCTCCGCCCAAAGCTCTTCCCACATTCCAAGCAGGTGTAGGGCCGTTCCCCAGTGTGGATCAGCTGGTGCTGGATCAGGTGAGAGCTCCGGCTGAAACACTTCTCACACTCCCCACACTCGTGGGGCCAGTCCCCAGTGTGGATCCTCTGGTGCTGGATCAGCTTGGAGGTGAAGCTGAAACCCTGCCCACATTCCAAGCACTTGTGAGGCTTCTCCCTGCCATGAGGCTTCACCACCTCCGTGCTCCGGCTGGATCTCCGGCCGCCTTCCTGGCTCAGGGGGGCTCTTTCCTCCCAGCAGCTCCCTGGGCTGGGTTTGCAGCCCCTCCTCCGGCAGGATCTCTGGGGCTTTTCCTCCTCCTCCATCCAGCCACGCCACGGGAATGAAAAATCCTGGTTTGGGGAAAAAACAAGAGGAGAGCACCTTGGACTGGAGGTTCCTCCTTGGCACACTTCATCCCAGGAAGTCATTGGGAATCTTGTGTCCGTGAGAACCTCCAAAACACCAAGATTCACCCCAGAAACCCTGCAAACTTCAAGACACTGATCAAAAACACCCCAAACCTCACAAGTCTGCAAAAACCTCCTCCAAAAGATAAAGATTCACCTGCCACATAAAACCAAAGCACCAACATTTAGCCAAAGCAAGCTCAGAAACACCAAGATTCACCCCGTGAAAATCCAGGATCCCCCTCCACAGTCACCTGCTGCATGTGGGGGGAGCAGCGCTCCTGGGGCTGGGGGAGGCTGCAGACACAGGGAGGGGTGGAACCTTCTGCTGCTTCCTGTTTCTGCTCCTCCTCCTGTGACTCTGCTCTTCCTCATACTCCTCTTCCTCCTGCTATTCCTCCTTCCCCAGCACAATCCCACCTTCTCCTGCCACGTCCATCGTTTGACCATTTTGTCCCTCAACCCTGCTTCTCCTTCCCTTCTCCTCCTGCCCCCAGGCCCAGCACCCACTGCCAGCTCCCTCTTCCCCCCAAACCCACAGCATCCCAGCGCAGGGGCAGGGATAGAGCTGGGGCAGGTCGGGCTGGGGCAGCGCTGGGCTCTCGGCCGCTTCCGCCCGCACTCGGTCCCCACTGCAGCCGCTCCCACCAGGACAGCGCGGGGGGGCCCGGCCTTGGCGCTGCCCCACTCCCACCTCCCCAAATTCCCCTCGCGGGGGCGATGGGGCCGAGGGGGGGGCGCAGGTGGGGTCCAGGTGGGGAACGCTGGGAGCTGCGAGTCTGCCTGGCAACTGGTGAGTCATCAGCGCCGTGCGCTCTGATTGGCTGAGCTCTGCCTGAGGGCTGGGGCTGCAGCAAAGAGGGGACACCCTGCTCCAGGGGGGATGTCCCGCAAACGGGGGACCCCCATGAAAGGAACAAGAGGAAAGTGTCTTTACAAACAGATGCTGTGAATCTGCTCCGAGATAGGGCCAGGCACCTGTGCATAAGGAAGTGACAGGAGAAGCCATCGGTTTCAGGAAATGTTATCAATTGATGACACAGACTGCTGCGCAGCCAAGGTCCTGCTCAATTCATGAACTTCCAGAAGAACAACAAAGACTTCACAGAGCCGTGAATATCGCCTGCTATACAATAGTGGGATGCATATAAAGGGGGTATGTAATAGGTGGATTGGGAAGTCTGCACCTCTCAAGTACTTCAGCCAGTGGGGAAAGGGAGAGGGAGATGTGGCCAGGAGAATTGGGATGAAAAGGAGGCTGTGTCCTCCAACAACTGCAGAGATCCCATGGGGAATGTCCCACGGCCTCTCCCATTTCTAGGAATGAAATTACTTTTACAGGACTCCTCTGTCTGCTTTGTGGACAGAAACCTCTGCTAATGTCAATTTTCCCACACACCCTGGGGCTCATCCGGAATTCCTTCCACCCGTGAAGGCGGGCAGGGAGTGCAGCTGAAGGTGCCTCACCCACTTTGGGTGATCGGCTCCCTTGGCTGGCGGCAGCACCGGGGATCGACTGGGGACCCGGGAGTGACCAGGAGACAGACGAGGGACACATCAGGGGGGTCTGTGAAGAGTCAGCAGGGAGAGAGCACTGAAAATCTCAGCAGTGAGTGCACTGGGATCTTCGGGGAGTGAACATGGCAGGGAACCCAGGGAGGGGAGAAAAGGGAAAGCCAGGGAGGGGTCCTGGCCAAAGGGATGATGATCCCAAAATGTCTCTGAAGGGTCCCTTGGGAGAATGTTGAGGTAGTTAGCACATTCCCCCAGAGGTAATTAAGGACATGGACACCCAGGGGGGCAATAAGGGAAGTGGAGAAGGGATTTGGACAACAGGGGATGGATGGTGTTGGAGTGCTGGGAAGTGATCGGGTGAAGGGCAGTGTGCAGCAATATGGTGAAGGCAAGAAGCAGCAGGAGGAATCTATGTGGTGAGAAAAAGGATGATGGAGAAGAGGAGGAAGAGAAAAATACAGAGAACTGGGATGTTTTTCAGCACTGTTTTATCCTCAGAATTTCCCAGCTGATCCAGATCCTTTCCATCCCGGGTTTCCAGGAGAGGAAAAGAAGGAGGTCAGGATGTCAGGGGGTTTCTCTGTGGTGGGCAGCGGCAGCACCGGGCACGCAGAGGTGCGGGACCGGGAGCACGGGCTGGGGGCCTGTGGGGAGCTGCGGAGCCGGGCCGGGGCTGTGGGGCAGCCAGGGCTCAGCGCCGGGCGCTGCCTGACCCCACCAGCCCCGGGCAGGGCCGGCAGTGGCCCCCGGCCCCCAGGAGCCTGCGGGACGCCCCGGCCGCTGCCCGGCCCCGTGGAGCTGCCGGCCCTGCCCGCCGGGAGGGCCGCCTTTGGACACTGCGGCAGGACAGGGACCGGCTCCGGGATACGGGCTGTGGAGGGGACCCTGAGCACAAGGAGGAAAACAAAGATACTTCTGGGAAATTCAGATTGTACATGGAAGGATCAGGATTTTCTATTAAGCATTTGGCTTGGGTCGCTGGAGAAAGGAAAGACTTTGCACAAAGCTCAGCAGCTCTCAGAGGATGAGCACCCACAGGCAGTGAGCGCGGCTGCAGGAGCGGCAGAAGAAGGCCCTGGAGCACTTGGGCACAAAGGCACAGCAGCTGAATGCAAGAAGGGATGAGCAAAAGGCCAAGCTGAAGGCAAAGGCCATGGCACAGCTCCTGCAGCCCCTCAGGGATCAACCCCAGGGCCCAAGAGGGCCCCAGCACCCAGGGGACGGGGTCAGCCACAAGCACCTGGCAGAGGCATTGCACTCCTGGCCAGGGGAGAGCCCACCCAAACAGCCCCTGGGAAGGAGTCAGGGCTCCAGCTGCAGGGCACAGAGACACTGGAAGCAGAGACAGCAGCACCCTCAGGAGGAGCAAGCCCACCCCTGGATGGACATGGATTGTCAGGGCTGTCACAGCTCCCATCCCACCGGGGACCCACCACACTGGAGCCCTGGAGAACATTCAGGCTGGGTCTGCATCGAGAGGAGGCCTCTCCTGATGCACACAGGGGCCTCTCCATCCACTCTGAATCTTAGACACAGGAATCGGACACTGAACCTTCTTCCCACAGGAAGCTGGGCTGGCACAGAGCCTGCCTTGGCACTTTGCTGTTCCCAACATCCAAGCAGGACATCGGGCCCTGCCTAAGGAGGCCAAAGCAGCACCACTGGTGGCCAAGTGGCGTGGCCCATGCCAAGTGTCCCTGAGGCCAGAAACAGCCCCCAGCACAGCTGAGCACGGGGGACCCCTCAGCCTGGGCTCCAGGGCTCTGAAGCCCCGGAGATTTGCACTTCCCGCCTGCAGCAGGAGCATGGGAGGCCCCCACGGAGCCTGCACTGAAGGCAGCGCAGCAGCAGCCAGGGCTCCACAGCGGGGCAAGCCCCTGGGCCTGCCCACACATCCTCTGCTCAAATCCTCTGCCTGGGCACTCTCCTTGGGCATCTCCAGACACCGGGGCCAATCCTTGCTGCCACTGCTGCAGCTTCAGTGCTTTCTGGGCCTGCACTGCCACAGCTGCTGCCGAAGACAACGGCACAATTCCACTCTGGGTCTCAGCCACACTCACACACTGCGCTGCCTGGGATTGCACTGATGGAAAATACACCAGGTCATAGACTTGAACTTTTTTAACATTTTATTTCTCTACTCAGCCTTGGTTTGCCTTGGCCTCGGGGAAAGAAATGGTAAAGGTTTTTTTAAGGGATGTTCCACCACTCAGTGGAGATGAGTTTAACATCTCAACACACTGGGAATGGCCCAAAAGATTCCCACAAAGATAACGCCCAGCAGCAAACAGCAACCAACACCTACCCCAGACACTGCCCCCGGCAGAGCTGGAGACACCTGCTCTGGAAAAGGCTGAGAAGGAAATCCAGCAGTTCCGACCTGATGAACAGCAGAAGCCAAGAAATCCGGGTCCAATAGGAACCCAAATACTAAAAACTGCACAACTTGAAACTACAGAACATTAAACCAATGGATTTAGATTGGTTCAGACTGTATCAAGTTTGGGAACAATCCAGTTTAACCCACGTGTCATGGAACGATTTTCTCTGCACACCCGGGCTATGTGGGGATGGAATGATTTCTGTTGCAGATCCTGGCCAGAATCAAGGAATGCCTTGACTCTAACACTAAACATATTGGTGGAGTTTTCCTTTCTCCCACACTTTCAGTGCAAAATTTATAGCAGAAGAGTATTTTTGTAATAATCCTACTTCTTTATTGCCGGTTAGGTTTTGGTCAGGGATGAGAGAATGAGTTTTTACTCCGAAGAAAAGAAGGAAAAAGTTAATTGCCTTGGAATTTTCTTGTGTATGTTTGTGTGAGAGATACCAAAATTTTGGTCAGGATTTTTCAACGTTCACCTTTAGGCTGCATTTTGCAAAACTAGAAGAGATTTAAAGGTGACCCTTTCACTCATAAACAGTAAATAGACGATTTGAAGGAAAAAATAAATAAAGCAGCAGGTTGTGGGGGGGCCACATGTGAGGCTGCTGAAGGCTGCTCTGGAAGAGAAGCTGCATTCCAGGCAGCCAGCAGAGGAGCTTTAGAAATGCAAATTAACACTGCTGGGGCAAAGTGGGGACAATGGACCTGCCTCTACTTGCCTGGGGCAGGAATTGGGCTGATTCCCTCTGCCCCTCACCCCAAGCTCTGCCTGCCTGCACAGATGGAATCTGCACAGCTGAAGGCAGAGCCCATGCTGAGGATCTCTGACTCTGCAACAGAAATGGGTGAAGCTGCAAAGGGAAACAGCAAATGGAGAATGCTGTGAAAACTTCACTAAAATAAGGGGGGATCATCCCTGTGCCCACTCCAACATGTACTGGCACTGTCTATGCTATACAGGGAGTATCAGAGCACTGGGGTTTTTGCTATAACAAGTTCAGGGAAATCAGTTGGAGTTCAAGTATTTGATGATGTAATTAGACAAAAGCAGTCAATTGATGCAGCCCCGGCTGGAGGGAGCAACCAAAAATGGGGAAAAGATGAACGGCCACCAGAACAAATCCTACAACACCATGGACCAGCCCCTGGGAACCCGAACCAATTCATATCAGGAGACACAGAACCCATTTATCATTTCAATGTCACCATTAGATTACAAGCTGTCCTCGAAATAAGAACCAACCAGACACCTCCAGCTCCTGACCTTCCTGCCGACCCATCCACTGAAATGAGGAACACAACATTTCACCAGGGAATGGGATCAGGTTATCTGTTAGCAGAAAAAGAAGGAGTTTGTGGAAAACTAAATGACTCCAACTGCTGTTGGCAAAGAGATGACAAAGGAAAAGCGGTGAAAAAAGATAACAAAGGAAATAGGAGAGCAGTTTATGTATTGGTCCAAACATGGAAAGGCTGGGATTGGGACACGGTTTCGTGCCTCCCTGGCACACCATGGGTTAAACGAATGCTGCTTCTCCTCTTCTGTGCTACAGCAACTCTCATCTTTTTACCATGCTCCACACCTTGGGAGTGCAGCTCATCCAGCAGCTGAGCCAGGGGATGCAGGTGCCAGCCAGGCCTCCTGATCCAGAAACGGCTACAAAAGGACAGGGAATGAGGGCAGCGAGAATAATCCCAAAACCAAAGACGACTCAGGGAAAGAGACTGAGTCAATGGTAATTAATGTAAAGACAATTGTTGACAAAAAAGGATGAGGGATTGCAAGGAACAAAAAGAATGTGTCTTTAAAAGAAATGTTGTGAATCTCCTTGGAGATAGGGCCAGAAACTTGAAGATATTTAAAATAGTTATTAATTGACATGGACTGCTCCTCAGCCAAGGTCCGGCTAAATTCCTAACTTCAAGAGGAAGAACAAAGACTTAATGCATGCATCAATTTAGGGTGTTATACTAAAGGGAGTGCATACTAAAGGGGACATACAGTAGGTAGAACGAGGAGTCTTGTACCTTCCAAGTACCTCAGCCACTGGGCAAAGAGAGAGGGAGATGCGGCCGGGAAAATGAGCATCAAAAGTAAAGTTAAGTTTTAAAGACCACCTGAGAAATGACCCATGGCCTCTCCCTCTGCTCAGCAATAAAGTCACTTTTCAGGGACTTCTCTATCTCCTTTGTGCACAGAAACCTCCGGCGACGGGAATTTCCCGGCACGGGCCGGGCCACGGGGCAGCCACCTCTGTCCCAGCCACAGCAACCGGGACGAGCCAGCGCTGCTCCGGCAGCGGCTCCTGCCCAGGCAGCGGCGGGAAGGAGACCGCGGGCAGCCGCTCCCGCAGCGCCCTCAGCCCAGGGCCGGCACGGGCCGGACACGGCACCGCCAAGCCGCCGGAGCCCCCTGCCGCCCCCTCCGCCCGCAGCGAGCCCCGAGCCCCCGCAGAACCCGGCGCGGCTCCCACCTGCGCCGGGGCCGCCTCCGAGCTCCGCCAATGCCGCCTCCCCGCGCTCCGGCCGCTGCCGCCGCTCCCGGGCCCGCACAGACGCTCCGCCAATGGCGCCGCTGCCGAGCCAGGGCCGCCCTCAGGCCGCCAGCGGGGCCGTGCTTCGCCCCGCTCTCACCAATCAGCGCGCCAGAACCGCGACTGACGGCAGCAGCGGCCAATGGCAGCGAGGGGCGGGCTCTGCACACGGCACAGCCTCGCCCCGCGCTCTCAGGGCCCCCCGGGCTGTGGGAGGGCAAAGCCGGAGATGAGGAACAGCCCTGGAACGGGCCCGGGCCCGGGCCGGCATCCATCTGCAGCACCGACAAACTGCTCCGCACCTCCCGACACGGCTTTCCCGGCCCTGCGCCTTCGCCTTCGCCGGCTCCGGCTCTGCGGGAAGCCCAGCAGCCCCACTTCTCCTGCCCCCTAATTCGGAGCATCCGTGCATCGCTTTGATTTCCCCCAAAAAGGGAAAACCGCCCCAAAGCCCTGTGGGGGAGTGGGGGAGGGGAGAGATTTCTGGCACAAAACTCCAAAAGCTCCGAGCAGGACAATGAGAAGTCAATGAAGAGCCTTGAATGCAGCTTTCCCCACGCCTCCCTCCTTCCAGCTGCACCTCTTCCTCCTCCTTCATCCCTGCCCTGCCCTTCCCTCCCTCCTCCTCCTTTAACAGGAGCAGCGACACCCTCGGTGCCCCGTTCCCGCAGCCCTGGCAGCTCGCGGAAGTAGCGGGTATGGAGCCGGGACAGGTCGGGATAAGCTGGGATCAAACTGGGAGAGACTGGAATCCTGCAGGGAGTGAGAGAAAGTTACCAGGCTCATACTGTAACGAACTGGGCTCGTACTGGGAGAAGCCACTGCCGGCCCCGGGACCACCCAAAAACACCTCCCGGGGACCCCCCGATGTCCCCCGAGGGCCAGCTGCGGCTCGGCTTTGGAGCCCTGCCAGCTCCAAACATCCCCCCAAAAAAACCCAACCCAGGCACCCCCCGGGATATTTGGGCCGAGCTCCCCCTCCCCGGGCACCTGCGGGATGGGGGGCGATGCTCCCGGGGCTGCGGCGACTTCTGGCAGCGCCAGGGCCCCGCGATTCCTTCTCTCCTCTCCTCCGGCCGCTCCCGGCTGCCGCTGCGCCTCTTCCTCCCTCCCTCCTCCTCCTCCCCCGTTCCCGAAGGCCGAACCGTGAGGGGAAAGGGGCGGGGAAAGGGCGGGAACCGTGAGGGGAAAGGGGCGGGGCCAGGCCAAGGGCGGGAACCGTGAGGGGAAAGGGGCGGGGAAAAGGCGGGAACCGTGAGGGGAAAGGGGCGGGGCCAGGCCAAGGGCGGGAACCGTGAGGGGAAAGGGGCGGGGCCAGGCCAAGGGCGGGAACCGTGAGGGGACACTCTGTGAGGCGGCGCTCTGCAGACAGAACTGCCACGGACTGAAAATGAACGGCAAAGAAATCAGTAAGTCTGAAAGTTTTATTTGCTATCAAATACATCCCAGCCACCCATCCCCACACAGTCCCCATGTCACCGCTCCAAACTGGGATCCCACTTCTCCTAATCTCCTCCCAACCCCATCTCACTCTGGAGGTTGTGGAATCGAGTGAGTTTTGGGTGGGATTGAGATTTTTGAGGTGGGAACAAGCAAATTGAGGTGGGATTGAGCCTTTATGGGTTAAAATTCAGTGGTTTTCAGTGGCATGTGAGTGGTTTTGAGGGGAAAGATCGATGCCTCTTGGCTTTTGGAGTGCAGTTAAATTGAGAAGAGAAAAAAATTAAGGTCAATAGGAAAGGAGAAGCAGCCGGGTGTGTTCCCAACGTGGATCACAGGGAATGTGGGTCACCAGGGCTGTGCCCAATGTGGGTCCTCCAGTGGGGGATGGAGTTTAGCTCTTCTCACATTGGGGCACTCGCAGCGCTTCCATTACCGGTGGCTCCGTTGGTGTTTGGTCAAGGTAGAGCTGCTGGGGAAGCTCTTCCCACACTGGGGACACTCGTAGGGCCCCTCCCCGGTGTGGATGCGCTGGTGTCTGATGAGGTGGGACTTCTGCCTGAATCCCTTCCCGCAGTCAGGGCAGCAGAAGGGCCTCTCCTCTGTGTGAACCAGATAGTGCGTGAGGAGATGGGAGCTGGTCTGAAACCTCTTCCCACACTTGGAACACTCGTAGGGCCTCTTCCCAGTGTGGATCCTCTGGTGCTTGATCAGGCTGTAGCTCTGGCTGAACCTCTTCCCACACTTGGAACACTTGTAGGGCCTCTCCCCTCTGTGGATCCTCTGGTGCTTCATCAGGTGGGAGCTCCGCCTGAAGCTCTTCCCACACTCCCTACACTCGTAGGGCCTCTCCCCAGTGTGGATCCTCTGGTGCTTCATCAGGTGGGAGCTCCGCCTGAAGCTCTTCCCACACTCCCTACACTTGTAGGGCCTCTCCCCAGTGTGGATCCTCTGGTGCCTGATCAGGTGTGAGCTCCTCCTGAAGTTCTTCCCACACTCTGAGCACGTGTGGGGCTTCTCCCCATCATGGAGCTGCTCATGGACCACCAGCTCCGAGCTCTGGCTCGATCTCCGGCTGCCTCCCTGGCCCAGGGTGGGTCTTTCCTCCTCAGATCCCCGCGATCTGCGTTTGCAGCCTGTCCTCGTGTGGCATCTCCAGGGCTTTTCCTTCCCGCTGGGTTCCTGCGTCATGGAGCCGCTCAAATCAGCCTCTTCCACGAGGTTCTGCTGCAGGGATTTGTCCTCCCTGCTCTCCATCCTCAGCTCCTGCTCTGGGGGAGCAAGGACAAGGACAGGGTCTTCCTCTTCCTCGCCGCCTCCCAGGGGCTGGGAATGGGAAATCCTGGTCTGGGGAAAACAAGGGATGAGCACCTTGAGTCTGAAGGTCCCTCTGCCCGAGTCCATCTCTAGAAGTCCCTGGCCACCTGGGCTTCATAGAAACCTCTCAAACACCAAGATTCAGCCCTGAAAAAGCCTCCCAGGAGTTCCCTGTCCCTGCTCCCTCCCCTTTGCTGTTTGGGGCTTCCCCCCGTCCCAGCTGCTGGGGGTCACGCTTGGATTGGGGGTCCCCCTTCTCCTCGCTGCCCGCCCTCCCCAGGCTGCTGGGAGTCCCAGCAATCCCAAAAGCTCCCCCCTCTTGGCTCTCCCCATTTAGGGCTGCCGGGGCTTTTTGGGCTCCCGGGCTCCCTTCCCCCTTCCTCTCTGCTTGGGGCTGCAGGGGCTCCAAGGAGTCCCCCCTGCCCCTCTCCAGGCTCTTGAGGGTCCCGCCGATGGCGGCGCTCCCCCCTCTCTGGGCTCCCCACTTTGGGCTCCTGGGGGACACAGGGCTCTGCTCCTCCAGGCTGCCTCTGCCGGCAGCCGCCACCGGGACCCCCAATGTCCCCCCAAGGGGCCTTTTCCGCTCGGCTTTGCAGTTCTTCATTCTCCAAACATCCCCCCAAAACAACCCGACCCAGGCACCCCCCAGGATATCTGGGCCGAGCTCCCCTCCCCGCTCACCTGCGGGATGATCCCACAGCTGGGGCCTACGAATTCAGGGAGGGCTCGACCGCGTGTTTCCTCCTGCTGTCCTTGATCCGCCTTTGTCCCTCCTCTTCTTCTTCCTCCTGCCCCTCCTCTTCCTTCCCCCCTTTTCTTCCTCCCTAAGCCCCCCTCCTTCTCCTCCTTCATCCCTGCCCTTCCCTCCCTCCTCTTCTCCCCCCCTCCTCCTCTTCCCTAACCCCGCCTGATTCTCCTCTTCCTTCCCCCCTTCTCCTTCTCCCTAACTCCCCCTCGCCTTCTCCTCCTTCATCTCTCCTCTTCCATCGTGTCACAATCCGCTTATTGCAGGGTGTCGTGATGGTTCTTTTCACCGATCCCAAAAGTACAAAAAGGCAAACAACAAGGGACTATCAGTTAATCACAACAAATGCACCTTTATTAGGGGCCAAAACAGTATATGTGATAGTGGGGATCAGAAAGGAGATAAAATAATAGAGAGGGAGAGAGAAGAGGGGGATGGGAATAGCTACCAACACAGGCGAGATCCTCAGTGGTCTGGACGATGGGGATCCGTCTGTCGTGTTGGGGGAGTCTCCGAAGTTCTGGTCGACTCGGGGGTCCAGTTATAGTCCACAGAGGAAAGAGGGGGGAACAAGTGTAACAATGAAAGTCCATTGTAATCGCCACGAGGGAACAGGTGAGTCCACAGAAACCACCAAAGCAAGGCGAATAAAATAAAGAATAAGTCCATTGAAATTACTGAAGGGAAACAGGTCATGTCATTAGTGGTCAGACCACCAAATTCCCCTCCTCCCTATAGTAGGGGTCTCAGTCTCAGTACTTGGGAGGAGGGTTCTCATTCTTTATTTGTCACAGTGGTAACGAGGCAGATGAGGGGTCTTCAATGAAGGACCACGAGAGTCCCCCCAAAAGCTCCTTCGGCTTAAGAACGGAGATTAGAAGCAGGCCGTGCATCAGGCTGTCCCATGCTGGGTCCATGTCAGGTCTTTGCCAAGTCCTTGCCAACTCCTTGCCAAGTTCTTGCCAGGCCTTGTTCGGAACAGCTAGCATGATGGTTCAGTGGTTCCACCTGCACTGTGTCCTGTTCTAAGTCGGAACTGCAGTGGGGGAAGGGATTCTTTCTCGTGGCAATTGGAAGGCAGAATGGAGAACAAGGGGCTTCAAACGGGCTCTTACAAGCACCAGCCCCAGAGCGGCCGCGCTGCACTGGCAGCATCATTCCGGAGCAGCGCGGGCTCAGCAGCGCCGTGCGCTCTCATTGGCTCCGAACACTTTTGGGCACCGATTGCCGAGGCTCTGCCACACAATCGATGACTCATCGACTCCTCCAGCAGGATCTCCGAGGCTTTTCCTCCTCCTCCATCCAGCCACACTCTGGGAATGACAAATCCTGCTTTGGGGAAAAAACAAGAGGAGAGCACCTTGGAGTAGAGGCTCCTCACTGCCCAAGTCCATCCCTAGAACTCAGCAGGAGTCTTGTGTCCATGGAAATCTCCACTATATCAAGGTTCAGCCCAAAACAACTCTCCCAGGACTTCCCGATCTCTGATCTCTCCACTTTTGGGGTGCCAGAGGTTTGCTTTCCTTGGGATGATGGGGGTCCAATGGCTCCAGGGGCTCCCCCTTCTCCGGCCTCCTGCTTAGGGATGATCCAGGGGGTTTTGGGGATCCATGGGGTCCCTTCTGCCCTGATTGTCTACTTTGAGGTCCCAGGGGTCCCAGGGGTCCCTCGTCTCCAGGCTCCCCCCCTTTCCAGCCAGCCGGGGTTCCCCCAGCTCCAGGATCACCCCTCTGTGCTCCCCCCACTCCGGGGGTCCCAGGGGTTCCCCTCCTCTGCTCCCCCGGGGGTCCCCAGGACCAATGTCCTCCCCCTGGTGACCCTGGGCAATGGCCACGTGGACTCCCAAAGATCCCCCCAAGGGTCTCAGCTCTGGGGTCCTGCAAGATCCAAACGCACACACACACACAGAAAGAGAAGAAACCCTCCCAGGGTTTATTTGGGGCTCCCAGACAATATTTGGGGCTCAATTCCACAGTCTGCAAGCTCCAAACACACCCCAATAAAAAAACCCTCTCAGGGACCCCCCGACAGATTTGGGATGAACTCCCCCTCCCCTCTCACCTGCAGGATGAGCTGGGGGCGATGGTCCCGGAGCCAAGGGTGCTGGGGCCACAGGGGGCACTGGAACCTCCTTTTTCTCCTCCTTTTCCTGCTCCTGCTCCTCCTCTTCCTGCTCCTCCTTTTCCTCTCTCCCTCCTCCTCCTCCTTCCTCATCCCACCCCTCCCCAGTTCCTGCCTTCTCTATATTTAGAGTGGAGAACCTTGCTTGTATTTAGAACGAGAACAAAGATCCCAGATGGATCACGGCTTGCTGGTTTTAGCCAGAAGTGTCAGTGACTAAAGGTCATGTTTCCTCTGCTTTGGTGCCGTCCTTGTTCCTCCTCAGTGTTCAGGCTGGGCTATGGGGTGTCCTTGTTTGCTGCATTTTCAGAGCTCCTCCTGGATCCTTTGGGCAACAGGCTGTGCCCTGGGAGGGCTCTTTGTGCTCCTTTGTGACACAGGAGAACCTTCGTGAGCTGCTGCTATGATGTCACAGGAGCACTGCCACGTCCCCGAGGTGTTCCCGTTGCTGTGGCACACGGAGGCCTCAGTGTCCAGAGTGGCTCTGGGCACTGCTCGTTGCCGGAGGATCCTCCTGCCCGAGGCATTCTCAGCAGCCAGCCCACCCCTGACGGGTGTCCTTCTGTGCTTGCAGGGCTACAGTCTGCAGACGTGTGCAGCGCAGCCAAAATGATCCAGCACGTGGCTGCTGCAGTTTGCACGCTGTACTCTGTGGCGTATGCGGGGTATTTTTTAACCCACTTGGCACGTAAGTCGAGGTTTTCCCTCGGTGCTGTGGCTTTGGGCTTGCTGTGTGCTTGCTGTTCTTCCTCTGGGCCTGAGCTGACTTTGTAACCAAATTGCCATGAAGACGCCATTGCTTTGGGAGAGCTCCTGGCAGCAGCTGCAGCTGGAAAAGGGGGTGTCTGCAGCCAGCGGGGCGTGCACAGCATTTGCAATGAGCCCTGGGGGGTTCTGTTCCCTCAAGCGGGGAGTCTGTGGCAGCAGAGCCTGGAACTGCCTGTCCAGCCAAGAGCTGACCCAGCCCAGTATTTTGTGCTGTTCTCTTGCTGTGTGAAGGGACTGTGGCTCCTGGAGGGACGCTGTGAAAGCAAAATGCTCTCTCGGGGTTGCCTTGCTCCGGGGCATTTCCCACCACAGGCAGTATTTTTCCTGACAGCATCTGGTTCATGTTCCCTCTTCCCTTGCAGGGCACCTCATGAGTGGATCCCGAGCAGCTCCTCCTTCGGTGAGTGGGAAAGGAACCTTTGGTGTTTGGAATTGTGCAGCAAGTGGTGAGCTCGGCATGTGGCAGCCGAGTGCCAGCCTGGGAGGCTGAAGGAAAGTTCCTGCCAGTGTCCTTGCAGCAGCAAAGGGATCCCTGGGAGTTTTCTCCTTTTCTGCTGAAGAGCTTTTGAAGAGCTGCAGGTCTGGTTTTGCAGGCAGAGCATTGCTTGCTGGCTTTAGCCATGGTGGAATATGGAATTCCCAAGAATAAGGGGCAATGTGGACTTTAGCCCATTGTTAGTTTGAACAGCTCCGAACCCAATTTCTGCTTAGTGCAGCTGGATGTGCAGCTGAGGGTAAATAAGGTGATAACTGAGACAGAACTTCCCATCCCTCACGCTGCCGTCTGTCCACAGGGCACAAAAGCAGCACCAGCACCTCCTCTGGCTCCCTCTGCTTCCAAAGAGGAGGCCAAAGAGGAGGAAGGCAGCAGTGAGCTTCCCGCTGTTCCGGGGGACGATGGTGAACATCCCTCAGTGCCGGGAGATGACAATGAACTTCTCGCTGCTCTGGGAGACGAGGGCGAACATCCCACGCTGTGGGAACACAACGGCGAGGCTCCTGCGGTGTGGGACAAGGACAGTGGACATCTCCCGGTGTGGGACGAGGACAGAGGATATCCTGTGGCTTGGGAAGAGGAGGGTGAACTTCTCCCAGCATGGGAAGCGGACAGTGAACGTCCCCTGGCTTGGAAAGATGATGGCGAACCTGCAGCGTTTTGGGAAGAGGACGGAGAAGCTCCCTGTGCTTGGGAAGAGGACACTGAACCTCCCTCGGCTGTGGGATCCTGGGCTGAACATTCTGACAGCAGCACAGCCCTGCAGCCAGAGGGGAGAGGGGAGTGGTGCCTGATGCAGCTGAGTACGTCTGCTCTGTTCCTGTGTGCCAGAGCAGGGTGCTGTGTGTGTGTCTCGGCATCAGCTGCACCCAGTGCTGCTCTGCAGCTGAATGTGCCAGGGTCATTTCTTGTCCTTCCCCAGCTGAGACCAAGGGGCTGACGGCCCCAGGGAGGGGGGCTGCATTCTGGCTCTGCTGCAAGGCGGGGTCTCACTCTGGGAGGGAGCGTCTTCCACGTGGTTTCTTTCAGGGAACACCGTGAGCCTGGCGGAGCCTGCCGAGAAATACCTGGAAGTGGAGCAGATTGGCCAAGGGTAAGTGCACGGCAGTTACTTCTGCACAAGCAGGCCCAGGTGTTGTGCTGGTGCAGGATCAAGTGAGAAGTCAGGAGAGCTCCAAACACCTCCAGACACTGGGGTGCCATCCTGCTGTCCCTCAGTCCTGATCAGAATTGATACCTGTGCTCAGAAGGCACCGTCAGAGGCCCCTGAGGCTGGCACTGTCCTGCCTGCAGCAAGGAGCAGGACCTGGAAGATCTTCTGTCCCTGGAATTGGATTGCCTAGGCAGGAAATGGGAAAGGATGGAATGCATTCTTTTCCAGTTCTTTAGACACCCGTTGCTCACTTCAGGTTTTGAACTAAAGCAGTGCAGTGTGGACATTTGGGATTTGCTCCAGCCCAATTCCATGGTTTTGGGCCTCAGTTTTCTCTGGCACACCTTGCATGGCAGAGGGCTGGTGGCTGCTGCACTGTTGTTGGAAGGGTCGATGCCCCCAGGTGTTTGTGAACGCTGCAGGCAGCAGAGATCTCCTGTCTGGGCTGGCTTTCACTGCCAGGACCTAAAGCGCTGCTTCTTTCTTCTCTGCTGTTTGGTCTCCAGGGCTTTCAGAACCGTTTCTAAAGGACTCGACAGGGCCACTGGAGGAGAGGTCAGTGTCAACACGCCCAGCACGTCTGGCAGCTCTCCAGGGCTCTCCCCTCGGCTGGGAGCTGTGGCTGCAGCTTTGGGGGCCAGCAGAGCTTTCCTGCACAGGCTGCTCCTCTGCAGGCAGAGCCGTGTCAGCCTGCAGAGCACAGCTGGGACAGACTTGGTCCTTCTGAAGTGCCCACAGGAATGCAAGGAGGGCAATGGATGTGTGTGTTTGCTTTGTTGTGCAATCCCAACCAGAGCAGTTGCATCTGAAATCATGACCCAATCCCATAGAACTGCTAAAGGGTTCCCAGCTGTTTTGCTCTGTTTGCACAGAACCAGAATTACCTCCTGCTCGCAAAATGTGTTTGAACAATAATGAGAGTTTTGAGGCCATTTGAGAAGACTGTAGGTGCAGAGAATGTGGTTAGAGCTTGGAGGCTGACAGCTGAGGGGCCATTTCTGCAGGGCTTGCAAGGCCAAATGTCTCTGGCCATGTGTCCTGTAAGCAGCCCCCAGCGAGCAGAGCAATGGGCTGTGGGAATGGCACTTGCTGAGCTCTGGTGTCCCATCCCAAGGCAGTTGGGCACAGCCCGGCTCCGTCGCCCCAGAAAGACTCGCTCCGTGTTTGCTGCGGCCTCCTGCCACAGACTCCTCCAGTGAAAGGTCTGCAATGTCCCTTCAGGTGGCCATAAAGAAAATGAGTCTGAGAGGGCAGAACAGGGAACGAGCTGTGAATGCGCTCCTGCTCCTGAAGGACAAGAAGAACCCCAACATTGTCAGCTCTTTGGACAGGTGAGTGCTTCAGGCCTTATCCCGTGCCCGGGCCCTGCCTTAACCTTTCCTGCCATCCGTAGTCTGTAGCCTGATTTGAAAATGCCTGACCCAGCCTTACCTTCCCAAAACAACAGCCTGGCAGTTCGCTCCCTCTGTGTGCTTTTGTTGCTTTGGTTTGGTTTTTCCTTCAAGCTGACCCTGTTTTCTGTGTCTTACAACAAGTGCTGGTAAACCACAGCAGAAATTATTTCCCTTGGCTTCTTCTTCCCAGCCCTTTCCCATTGCTGCAGATGCCAGGAAGACCAGGTTCTTGTTCCCAGAAATGCCTCGTTTGCCCATTTGTCACTGGCCTTGCCTGTTTCTGAAGGGACTTTCTGAAAGGTTTTCTGACCCCTTTTGTCCCAAGAGCTGCCCGGCCTCCTCCCCTGGATAACCCTGGGAGCTGTGTTGCCTTGTTCTGCAGGGAAGGGTGGAACTGATGAGTTCAGAAGCTGAACCAGCTGGGGGCCAGTGTTGTGGTTCCACATTGATCTGGGCCTTTGCTAAACTGCATTTTTCACCTGCTTGCCATCTCAGGCCTCTCCTTTCTCACAGGGGTCTCCTCCTTTAGACTGTGCAGATCCCAAGGGCTGTGCAGCCTGGCAGGAATGTCTCTCCATCGGATTCTGTCCTCACTGACAAGTGACCTGGCAACAAAACTCCACTCCAGGCTTTTCCATGGGGGAATTGAGCACTGCACATTGGTCTCCATGCCACTGCTTTCCTCTTCCAGCTTCCTTGTCGATGGAGATCTCTGGCTGGTGATGGAATACATGGATGGAGGAACTTTGCAGGACGTTGTCAGACAGACACGCATGGCTGAAGGAGAGATGGCAGCTGTCAGTCGGGAGGTGAGGGATCCTGCCTGTGACTGCCCTGGCTTGGACACGATGGTTCTTCCCAGCAGGGCGTGAGAGCAGGAGTGGCTCCATGCTCAGGGCTTTGTTTCTCTGTTGTTTTTATGAGCTGGAGAAGAAAGAGCCCCTGCAGTGAACAGCCTGCCAGCAGCACTGCACTTCTACTCTGTTCTTGTTCTCTTTCCTGCTGTTGTGGCACTCTCTGTCTGTTTTGGATTTGATGTGCTGTTCTCAGCTTTGCCCTGAACCGTTTGCCTGGAGCTTGTCTGCACTGCACTCCTGGCCTGTCACAGCAAAGTCGCTGCTGGCAGAATTCTAAACTGTCCTTTCTTGTGTGATATATTCCGGCCATTGGTTTTTACCCTCGTGTTTCTTGTTCTCTCTCAGTGTCTGCAGGGCCTGCATTTCCTCCATTCGAACCGGGTGATCCACAGAGATCTGAAGAGCTCCAACATCATTCTGGGAATGGACGGCTCTGTCAAGCTGGGTGGGTGTTCCTGGCCAGGCACGGCGCTCCCGGGGTGCGGCTGTGGGGCTCCTTCCCAGTGACGGCCAGAGCCCCACAAGGGCTGCTGGGGGCACTGCCCGGCCCCTGCTGCCAGCTGAGAGCGGCTGCCCCTGCAGAGAGCTCAGGAGAGGAGCAGGCTGTCAGGGGTGCCTTTGCTCTGGCAATGGCCCTCCCAGAGGGGCAGGAGTTGGAATCTGAAGCTCCAAGGGAATCAGTAAGAGTGACTGCACGAAAGCTGAGGGTTTCTTTAAGGGTCCAGTTCAGTTCCATCTTTCCTTGGCTACAGCCCTGAGGACTTTTCCAGCTGACTTCACTGCTGCATTCTCAGACTGAGAGTGGGGAGTCTTTGTGCTTGGTTTCCTCATTCCAGCTGCCTTTGACAGTGTTTGTTTCTGTCCTCAGCTGATTTTGGCCTCAGCGCTCAGCTCAGCCCTGAGCAGGACCAGCGCAGCTCCATGGTGGGCACTGCTCACTGGATGGCCCCAGAAGTTGTCACCAGTTCTCCTTACGGCCCCAAGGTGGACATCTGGTCCTTCGGCATTGTGACCATCGAGATGGTGGAAGGAGAACCTCCTTACTTCAAGGAAACGAGGGCCATGGTAAGAGGCCAATTCTCCCATGGTTGCAGAGGCCTGTGAGCACAGGGTGAGCCTGCACTGGGAGCAGCAGCTGGAGGATTCTGCACATGGGGAAGGGAATTCCCAGAGGACTGGAGCCTCAACACAGACACATATTCTGCAGTCTCCAGACACAATCTGCTCTGGGATTTACGTTGTTGCAGTTCTTCTGGCTGAGAGGATGACCTGAAAATGTGAAGCAAGTGCACCAGCTCTTTACAATGGCTGTGGCAGCACCAGGGTTAGGGTTTTTTGGTTGGCATAGAAAAATGAGCTGTGAGCAGCATCTCTGCCAGGGAGGAAAGTGCCCCTGGAGCTGGGGCTGGGAAGCCGGGGTCGATGTGAGCACTTGTGGGTGGGAAGGAAGCTGGCAGAGCGCTGAGTTTGCTTTTCCTGCAGGCTCGCGCTCTGATCCGGCAGAACGGGACCCCGCAGCTGCAGGAGCCCAGGCGCCTGTCGGCTCTGCTGCGGGACTTCCTCGAGTGCAGCCTGGAGCCGGACGAGGAGCGGCGCTGGTCTGCCCAGGAGCTGCTGCAGGTGAATGCCAAGCGGCTGCAGGGGAAGCAGCAGCGCCAGGGAGGGGTTTTCTTGTGGGGCCCCCTCCGATGGTCTCCGGTCTCGCTGCTTTCCACACGCAAAGCAAGCAGAATCCTCGCCTGGTTTGGCTTGGCAGGGGCCTTTCGAGGTCATCTGCACCTGGGGCCCCACAGCGAGCAGGGCCATCTTCAAGCAGCTCAGGTGGCTCAGAGCCCTGCCTTACCTGAGCTTGGATGTTTCCAGGGAGGAGGCACCCCCACATCTCTGGGCACCTTCTGTCAGTGCTTCCCCACTCTCCTGCTAAAAAAATTCTGCCTCAGATCTCATCTGAGCCTGCTTCCCTTTCCTGAGTTTCAGACCATTTCCCTTTGTCCTGTTGCAACAGAGCCTGTGAGGAAGTTGACTCTGGAAAGTAACGGTTCATTTCTTTCTTTTTTCTCCTTTGGGCAGCACCCATTTTTATCATCAGCCAAGCCTCTCTCCAGCCTGACCCCTCTGATCATCACAGCAAAGCAACTGAGGCAGCAGCGGAGGAGCTGAAGCACTGGAGGACAGATTTTAGTTACAGTAGTGAGTTAGGACAACTAGTTAGTTATGGTAGTTAGCAGTGCTAGTTAGTTATGGTAGTTAGTAGTGTTAGTTGGTTAAGGTAGTTAGGACAGCCTGTTTGTTACGGTTCTTATGACAGCCTGTTTGTTATGGCACTTTTTTGAATAAAAACTCTCTTAAACCTCAACTCCCTTGACGTGTCCCTTCCTTCTCCCTGTGTGACTCAGCTGCCCAGAGCAATGTGAGGGGAGAGCGGGCCCAGCCTCGCCCAGAGCTGAGCCCCAGCAGAGCCCTGGCAGAGCCCAGAGCAGCCTCGGCATCTGCAGAGTCAGCCTGGAAGGAGGCGCTTGGAGCCTTCTCGGCTGCACCCGACTCTTGGTTACAAACTGTGTGTCAGGGCTCACCCCCAGATTGGGGTGGCCCTGAAAGATGGAAAAATCTCTCCTCCAGCCTGTGCCTTCAAAGAAAGAGTCAGTAGTCTTCAGTCCTCCTGTCTCAAGGTAATTTATTGTGTGTTATCTAAAAGATTTTCTTCCTGAGCTGCTGCGGTCCGTTCAGCAGGTCAGACAAAGGCACACACTGACTCCCAGGGGCCTGGTGCCATCTTTTATATCATCCATGACGTGTTAAATGTTTATGATTTTACCCCAATGCCTATCACCTATATTGAATGGTGACTTTCTACTCTAAACCAATCTGTGAGTGCCAACATCGCCATGAACATGGAGGTTAGGAAGGAGAAAGAAGGAGGACAGGGCACGCCCAAGTCCCTTCATCTTAGAACTTCTGACCCCCATGTACAAAACTCAGACCCCTCTGTACAAGGCCTAAAACCCCCCTGTACAGCAGTCAGAAGTTCTGCCTTTCACTTTGTGACTACTTCTACAATAATATCTAAACTTGTGTGATTTCTTGTTCTTCCTGCAAGGTTGGTAAAATGTTCCATGGGTCAGATTCAAAGCCACAGGGGTTTCCAGCTGCATGCCAGGGTCTCAAATGCTTCCGACCTGTGCCCGGAACATTCAAGAGTGTCCAAGGGACATTCTGGGTTCTGACAAGAACAGGATAATGAGAAGTCAATGAAGAGCCTTGAATGCAGCTTTCCCCACGCCTCCCTCCTTCCAGCTGCACCTCCTCCCCCGGCAGTGCTGGAGACAGGGAATGGGGCCGTGCTCAGTTCATCCCCCGTGGCTTCTCCCTCTGCCCAGGGACAGGAGTCGTTCCCCTGCTGCAGCCTGCGGTCTCTCCCACCGGAGACTTCTCCAGGAACTTCTCCAACCGGAGTCCATCCCCTGGGGCACAGCCCCCCTCCAAGTGCTGCAGCGTGGGTCACTGTGCCACGGGGTCAGTCCTTCCAGGACAGGCTGCTCCAGCGGGGCCCCCTCTGTCCACGGGGTCACAGCCTCCTCTCAGGCGTCCCCATGCTCCAGCCTGGCTCCTCCAGGGGCTGCAGGGGGATCTCTGCATCCCCATGGATCTGCAGGGGGATCTCTGCAGCCCCACTGTTATCAATGAATCAGTCAATTTAATAATTAGAGGAATTTATTAAATCAAGTCAAATAAAAATTGGAAAAGCCACAAGCAAAACAGCGCCGAGCCAGGCGATCGGAGCTGGTTTCAGGCTATACAGCCCCGTACCTCTGGCAGTTCACAAGGTACTGATTCCACAGGGTTTTATTTATATTGCTTTCAGACGTAGTAGGACTCCTGGGGGGTCTTCCTGTTCCCTCTCATCGGTCTTGCCCCTTTCCACATATTAATGCATGTTTTCTTGTGCAGAGCTTTTCCTGGAATACTCTGCTGAAGTCTCGTTAGATGGCAATCCTCTCGAATATCTTGTTCTGGCTATGAATATTCATCTTATCAGTTCAATGCTTATCTTCTAGATGGAATAATCCTTCAGAGTAACCATCCTTTGAGACAGGAATTCATCTTGTATATATTGTTCTTTCTGTCACTTGATTCCATTTAAAAAGATACTGTATTATTTCTAGTCCTGAGCACAATTTATTTTAAATTATATATTACACCCATGGATATGCAGGGAGACCTCTGCATCCCCATGGATCTGCAGGGGCATCTCTGCAGCCCCATGGATCTGCAAGGGGATCTCTGCATTCCCATGGATCTCTGCATCCAGCACCACTGTCTTTGGAGGCACCAGGAATAGGCTGAGCTCTGCCTGAAGCTCTTCTCCCATTCCCCACACCCTTCCCACCACAGAGAGGGTTTTCCCTCCTTGCAGCTCCCCAGGCTGGGTTTGCAGCCCCTCCTCGTGTGGGACCTCTGGGGCTTTTCCTCCCCACTGCATTCCTGTGCCGTGGAGCCATTCCAAATGGCCTCTTCCACGAGGTTCTGTGTCAGGGATTTGTTCTCCCTGGTCTCTGTCCGCAGCTCAGTGCCTGGGGCAGGAAGGACAAGGAGAGTTAGGGACAGGGAGAAAGAGAAAGGGAAAGGCAGGAGAGGAAGGAAGAAGAAAGAACGAGGGAGGAAGGAAATGGGAAAAGACGTAGATGGATGAAGGAGAGAATGAGGAGAGGAAGTAGGGCAGAGAAGAAGATGGGATTTGCCTCCGTGCCAGAGGGAAGGGGAAGGAGATCCCCACAATCCATCCCTGGCAGAACGGCGTCAGCAGCGAGGTTGTCCTGCAGCCAGGGGCGATGCTGGGCTGGGAGATGGAGCAGGAGAGAGGGGCAAAGGGGCAGTGACTTCCTCCTCACCTGCCTGGCTGTCCCAGTCTGTAGCGTCCTAGCACTACCAAGGCCCTTGGAGCGTCCGGCACTGATGAGCCCGAAGCTCACGGCGACTTTATAAAGCTGACAAAGTAGGCAGGATGGGTCTTTGTAGGATCTCCAGCAAACTGGTTTATTGGAACAGGAACAGGGCACAGAGCTGAACAGGCTCCAGGGACAAAGACAGGCTGCAAGCTGAGGGCACAGGGCGTTTTTATATGGGGTAGTGAGGGTGGAGCTGAGGGTCAGGGTCCAATGGATATGGGGGAAAATGGTGCAAAGGAGGGGTTAAGGGTCGTGTCAGCTAATAGGGAAACAGAGGCAGGGAAATGCAGTAAACTTGGGCCAGTGGAGGGACAGAGAGAGGAGAACATTCTAGGGACTAACCAAAATAGGTGACAGGGGTTGAACTAGGGTAATTAGGCCAACGGGCCAATGGGGTAACATAACTTTACAGAAATCAGCATGTGCCTGCAAAGATCTATGGGAGAAGCAAGCTTCTCCCCATAACCTTGAAATCTATTCTTGTTTGGGACCAGTCCTCCAGAGCTGAGGGACTGAGATTCTGATGGTAGGCTCCTGGGCCTCCACAGCAGTGCATCTTCCTTTTCCTTGTTTTCATTGCAGCGTCATTCTCCTCCACCCAGATGAAATTGAGGATTGGCAATGGCTTGCAAGAAAGCAAGGGGTGAGTACCTTGGGTTTGGTGAGAAATGAGCCTCATGCTTTAGAATTTTTAAAACTTTAAGAAGGCATAATTAGAGACAAATCAATAACAGTGGTGGGTGTTTGGCAATGGCCAGAGGCACACTGGTTAGCCATAGCAACTCTTCTTATCTATTTTTTCCATTTTATTGTTCAAAAACATATTGATAAAGATTATACACATTGAAAGATTTCTTTGAACTCGTTTACTTGTTCCAGGAACTCTTTAAGTTGGTTTGAGCCCCAAGCCGCCTTTCTAGAGTACGTGCAGGAATCGTTGATTGTTGTTCTGAGGGTTGTGTGTCACTTCCTCACAACAGCCCCCTAATCCCTGGTTTCAGCTGTGAGTCTGCAGGCCCCAAGTTGGGCAACTCCCTGGGGGCTCCCCTGGCAGGGGAGACCCTCCTGGAGCAGTTCTGTGTCAGGAAGGAGAGACGCATTGGACTTCTTTGGTCTTCAGCTTCTGTTTATTGTTACCTTATCAAAACTTCAGCACACTGTCTGCACCAGACTCTGCGTGCAGGAAAAACAGCACAAAAATGACCAACAATCTCTTGTTACAAGGCCTTTTAAGTCTAATCAAAAACTAAGCTACCCAGTTAAGAAGGGACACCGAAATTATTTTCCTTTCTAACCCAATAACTGAGCCCTAAAGACCCGGATTTTTCATGTGGATTTTTCTACCCATTTACAAGATACCAGCTAAAGGCAAGAAGAAAGAGGAAGAAGAAAGAAGAAGGGAACTCAAGACAACACCCTATATCCTCCATCTTGAATCCATCTATAACATACTAAAAATCCTAAAACCTAAATGTCTCACCCATGTGAAATACTCCACTACTCTCTACAATTCTCTACAATCTCTTTCACACTTTTGTGGTTTCTAGTTTACCTTGAGGCTTTGGAAGTTTTCTCCATGAACGAGGGTCAAAGTCAGTGCTCCCCTGGGGGTCAGGGCACCCCAGAGCAGACAGAGAAATATTCCCAGTGCCCTGGGTTTCCACATCAGCAGGCGACAGTTATTGACAGTCGAAGGGTCAGCGGCAGGGGTCCTCATCACACCCGTTCCTTAAATGTTATCTGGCCATGCAGACGGTTTTAGCTACTTCCACAAGTACTTTAAATCAACATTAGCTGTTTCACAAATATCTCTGAGTTGTTCTTGTCAGTTAGTTACAAAAATAAAAGCATTAGTTATTATTTCACAACTGCAGCAACTTCTGCAAAAGTTAACATTCTAATGCAAAACACGTAGCATCCACTTCAATACTTTGCAAAAGCCAAAACTATAATGTATGTTTTTCACACTGTCCACAAACTAAAATATCATCCATGAATGATGTTCTGAGGATTTGAGCGACACAGGGGCCAGGGCATTGGCCACAAAAAGCCGACAAATTGTACGACAGCAAAAGCAGTTAAAAGTGATTACAAACTGTAGTGTATCAAAATCAGCTCATCTTTCATGTTGTGATTAGGAATAAGTTGCAGAAGTCAAGACATAATAGCAAAAGCCACCAACTACATAGTTCTTTATAACAAACCCAGGGCAGGTTTTTCCCTTGCATGGAGCCCTTGGGCCTTCCCCGGGCCCCTTCTGCCCTCTTGCAGAGCCGGTGGCATTTTCCACCACCCACAGTTTGTAACCAAGAGTCGGGTGCAGCCGAGAAGGCTCCAAGCGCCTCCTTCCAGGCTGACTCTGCAGATGCTGAGGCTGCTCTGGGCTCTGCCAGGGCTCTGCTGGGGCTCAGCACTGGGTGAGGCTGGGCCCGCTCTCCCCTCACATTGCTCCGGGCAGCTGAGTCACACAGGGAGAAGGAAGGGACACGTCAAGGGAGTTGAGGTTTAAGAGAGTTTTTATTCAAAAAAGTGCCATAACAAACAGGCTGTCATAAGAACCGTAACAAACAGGCTGTCCTAACTACCTTAACCAACTAGCACTGCTAACTACCATAACTAACTAGTTGTCCTAACTAACTACAGTAACTAAACGCTGTCCTCCAGTGCTTCATCTCCTCTGCTGCTGCCTCAGTTGCTTTGCTGCAGTGATCAGAGGGGTCAGGCTGGAGAGAGGCTTGGCTGATGATAAAAATGGGTGCTGCCCAAAGGAGAAAAAAGAAAGAAATGAACCGTTACTTTCCAGAGTCAACTTCCTCACAGGCTCTGCTGCAACAGGACAAAGGGAAATGGTCTGAAACTCAGGAGAGGGAAGCAGGCTCAGATAAGATCTGAGGCAGAATTTTTTTAGCAGGAGAGTGGGGAAGCACTGACAGAAGGTGCCCAGAGATGTGGGAGGTGCCTCCTCCCTGGAAACATCCAAGCTCAGGTCAGGCAGGGCTCTGAGCCACCTGAGCTGCTTGAAGATGGCCCTGCTCGCTGTGGGGCCCCAGGTGCAGATGACCTCAAAAGGCCCCTGCCAAGGCAAACCAGGCGAGGATTCTGCTTGCTTTGCGTGTGGAAAGCAGCGAGACCGGAAACCATCGGAGGGGGCCCCGCAAGAAAACCCCTCCCTGGCGCTGCTGCTTCCCCTGCAGCCGCTTGGCATTCACCTGCAGCAGCTCCTGGGCAGACCAGCGCCGCTCCTCGTCCGGCTCCAGGCTGCACTCGAGGAAGTCCCGCAGCAGAGCCGACAGGCGCCTGGGCTCCTGCAGCTGCGGGGTCCCGTTCTGCCGGATCAGAGCGCGAGCCTGCAGGAAAAGCAAACTCAGCGCTCTGCCAGCTTCCTTCCCACCCACAAGTGCTCACATCGACCCCAGCTTCCCAGCCCCAGCTCCAGGGGCACTTTCCTCCCTGGCAGAGATGCTGCTCACAGCTCATTTTTCTATGCCAACCAAAAAACCCTAACCCTGGTGCTGCCACAGCCATTGTAAAGAGCTGGTGCACTTGCTTCACATTTTCAGGTCATCCTCTCAGCCAGAAGAACTGCAACAACGTAAATCCCAGAGCAGATTGTGTCTGGAGACTGCAGAATATGTGTCTGTGTTGAGGCTCCAGTCCTCTGAGAATTCCCTTCCCCATGTCCAGAAACCTCCAGCTGCTGCTCCCAGTGCACGGTCACCCTGTGCTCACAGGCCTCTGCAACCACTGGAGAATTGGCCTCTTACCATGGCCCTCGTTTCCTTGAAGTAAGGAGGTTCTCCTTCCACCATCTCGATGGTCACAATGCCGAAGGACCAGATGTCCACCTTGGGGCCGTAAGGAGAACTGGTGACAACTTCTGGGGCCATCCAGTGAGCAGTGCCCACCATGGAGCTGCGCTGGTCCTGCTCAGGGCTGAGCTGAGCGCTGAGGCCAAAATCAGCTGAGGACAGAAACAAACACTGTCAAAGGCAGCTGGAATGAGGAAACCAAGCACAAAGACTCCCCACTCTCAGTCTGAGAATGCAGCAGTGAAGTCAGCTGGAAAAGTCCTCAGGGCTGTAGCCAAGGAAAGATGGAACTGAACTGGACCCTTAAAGTAACCCTCAGCTTTCGTGCAGTTGCTTTTACTGATTCCCTTGCAGCTTTAGATTCCAACTCCTGCCCCTCTGGGAGGGCCATTCCCAGAGCAAAGGCACCCCTGACAGCCTGCTCCTCTCCTGAGCTCTCTGCAGGGGCAGCCGCTCTCAGCTGGCAGCAGGGGCCGGGCAGTGCCCCCAGCAGCCCTTGTGGGGCTCTGGCCGTCACTGGGAAGCAGCCCCACAGCCGCACCCCGGGAGCGCCGTGCCTGGCCAGGAACACCCACCCAGCTTGACAGAGCCGTCCATTCCCAGAAGGATGTTGGAGCTCTTCAGATCTCTGTGGATCACCCGGTTCGAATGGAGGAAATGCAGGCCCTGCAGACACTGAGAGAGAACAAGAAACACGAGGGTAAAAACCAATGGCCGGAATATATCACACAAGAAAGGACAGTTTAGAATTCTGCCAGCAGCGACTTTGCTGTGACAGGCCAGGAGTGCAGTGCAGACAAGCTCCAGGCAAACGGTTCAAGGCAAAGCTGAGAACAGCACATCAAATCCAAAACAGGCAGAGAGTGCCACAACAGCAGGAAAGAGAACAAGAACAGAGTAGAAGTGCAGTGCTGCTGGCAGGCCGTTCACTGCAGGGGCTCTTTCTTCTCCAGCTCATAAAAACAACAGAGAAACAAAGCCCTGAGCATGGAGCCACTCCTGCTCTCACGCCCTGCTGGGAAGGACCATCGTGTCCAAGGCATGGCAGTCACAGGCAGGATCCCTCACCTCCCGACTGACGGCTGCCATCTCTCCTTCAGCCATGCGTGTCTGTCTGACAACGTCCTGCAAAGTTCCTCCATCCATGTATTCCACCACCAGCCAGAGATCTCCATCGACAAGGAAGCTGGAAGAGGAAAGTAGTGGCATGGAGACCAATGTGCAGTGCTCAATTCCCTCATGGAAAAGCCTGGAGTGGAGTTTTGTTGCCAGGTCACTTGTCAGTGAGGACAGAATCCGATGGAGAGACATTCCTGCCAGGCTGCACAGCCCTTGGGATCTGCACAGTCTAAAGGAGGAGACCCCTGTGAGAAAGGAGAGGCCTGAGATGGCAAGCAGGTGAAAAATGCAGTTTAGCAAAGGCCCAGATCAATGTGGAACCACAACACTGGCCCCCAGCTGGTTCAGCTTTTGAACTCATCAGTTCCACCCTTCCCTGCAGAACAAGGCAACACAGCTCCCAGGGTTATCCAGGGGAGGAGGCCGGGCAGCACTTGGGACAAAAGGGGTCAGAAAACCTTTCAGAAAGTCCCTTCAGAAACAGGCAAGGCCAGTGGCAAATGGGCAAACGAGGCATTTCTGGGAACAAGAACCTGGTCTTCCTGGCATCTGCAGCAATGGGAAAGGGCTGGGAAGAAGAAGCCAAGGGAAATAATTTCTGCTGTGGTTTACCAGCACTTGTTGTAAGAAACAGAAAACAGGGTCAACTTGAAGGGAAAACCAAACCAAAGCAAAAAAAGCACATGGAGGGAGCGAACTGCCAGGCTGTTGTTTTGGGAAGATACGGCTGGGTCAGGTATTTTCAAATCAGGCTACAGACTACGGATGCCAGGAAAGGTTAAGGCAGGGCCCGGGCACGGGATAAGGCCTGAAGCACTCACCTGTCCAAAGAGCTGACAATGTTGGGGTTCTTCTTGTTCTTCAGGAGCAGGAGCTCATTCACAGCTCGTTCCCTGTTCTGCCCTCTCAGACTCATTTTCTTTATGGCCACCTGAAGGGACATTGCAGACCTTTCACTGGAGGAGTCTGTGGCAGGAGGCTGCAGCAAACACGGAGCGAGTCTTTTTGGGGCGACGGAGCAGGGCTGTGCCCAACTGCCTTGGGATGGGACACCAGAGCTCAGCAAGTGCCATTCCCACAGCCCATTGCTCTGCTCGCTGGGGGCTGCTTACAGGACACATGGCCAGAGACATTTGGCCTTGCAAGCTCTGCAGAAATGGCCCCTCAGCTGTCAGCCTCTAAGCTCTAACCACATTCTCTGCACCTACAGTCTTCTCAAATGGCCTCAACACTCTCATTATTGTTCAAACACATTCTGCAAGCAGGAGGTAATTCTGGTTCTGTGCAAACAGAGCAAAACAGCTGGGAACCCTTTAGCAGTTCTATGGGATTGGGTCATGATTTCAGATGCAACTGCTCTGGTTGGGGTTGCACAACAAAGCAAACACACACATCCATTGCTCAGGTGATCCCTGTCACAGGCTGTCACTGACCCCAGAGCCAAACACAACTGCAGGGTTTAGGAGAGAGCTTTGCTCTGGACATCCATCTTCTCATTTCTCTCCCTCTCTCTCTGTGAAGAGCTGCAGTGGAACTGAAACCCCAAACTGAGCCCAAGCAGGATCTCTCCCTCATTAGGCCTTGAGGTATCCTTTGAAGATGAAAGGCAGGATGGAAAAACTGCTAAATAGTGTTCCTGTCTGAGGCTGGGGTGAAGATAAATTGGGCCTCAGTCTCCAGCACTGATGCATTCCCACTTTTAGATATGAAGACCAAGCCAGCGTGTCCTGCTCTGACAGACACCGCTGCCCTCCTTGCATTCCTTTGGGCACTTCAGAAGGACCAAGTCTGTCCCAGCTGTGCTCTGCAGGCTGACACGGCTCTGCCTGCAGAGGAGCAGCCTGTGCAGGAAAGCTCTGCTGGCCCCCAAAGCTGCAGCCACAGCTCCCAGCCGAGGGGAGAGCCCTGGAGAGCTGCCAGACGTGCTGGGCGTGTTGACACTGACCTCTCCTCCAGTGGCCCTGTCGAGTCCTTTAGAAACGGTTCCGAAAGCCCTGGAGACAAAACAGCAGAGAAGAAAGAAGCAGTGCTTTAGGTCCTGGCAGTGAAAGCCAGCCCAGACAGGAGATCTCTGCTGCCTGCAGCGTTCACAAACACCTGGGGGCATCGACCCTTCCAACAACAGCGCAGCAGCCACCAGCCCTCTGCCATGCAAGGTGTGCCAGAGAAAACTGAGACCCAACACCAAGGAATTGGGCTGGAGCAAATCCCAAATGTCCACACTGAACAGCTTTAGTTCAAAACCTGAAGTGAGCAATGGGAGTCTAAAGAACTGGAAAAGAATGCATTCCATCCTTTCCCATTTCCTGCCTAGGCAATCCAATTCCAGGGACAGAAGATCTTCCAGGTCCTGCTCCTTGCTGCAGGCAGGACACTGCCAGCCTCAGGGGCCTTTGACGGTGCCTTCTGAGCACAGGTATCAATTCTGATCAGGACTGAGGGACAGCAGGATGGCGCCCCAGTGTCTGGAGGTGTTTGGAGCTCTCCTGACTTCTCACTTGATCCTGCACCAGCACAACACCTGGGCCTGCTTGTGCAGAAGTAACTGCCGTGCACTTACCCTTGGCCAATCTGCTCCACTTCCAGGTATTTCTCGGCAGGCTCCGCCAGGCTCACGGTGTTCCCTGAAAGAAACTACGTGGAAGACGCTCCCTCCCAGAGTGAGACCCCGCCTTGCAGCAGAGCCAGAATGCAGCCCCCCTCCCTGGGGCCGTCAGCCCCTTGGTCTCAGCTGGGGAAGGACAAGAAATGACCCTGGCACATTCAGCTGCAGAGCAGCACTGGGTGCAGCTGATGCCGAGACACACACACAGCACCCTGCTCTGGCACACAGGAACAGAGCAGACGTACTCAGCTGCATCAGGCACCACTCCCCTCTCCCCTCTGGCTGCAGGGCTGTGCTGCTGTCAGAATGTTCAGCCCAGGATCCCACAGCCGAGGGAGGTTCAGTGTCCTCTTCCCAAGCACAGGGAGCTTCTCCGTCCTCTTCCCAAAACGCTGCAGCTTCTCCGTCGTCTTCCCAAAACGCTGCAGGTTCTCCGTCCTCTTCCCAAAACGCTGCAGGTTCGCCATCATCTCTCCAAGCCAGGGGAAGTTCACTGTCCGCTTCCCATGCTGGGAGAAGTTCACCCTCCTCTTCCCAAGCCACAAGATGTCCTCTCTCCTCGTCCCACGCCGGGAGATGTCCACTGTCCTTGTCCCACACCGCGGGAGCCTCGCCGTTGTGTTCCCACAGCGCGGGATGTTCGCCCTCGTCTCCCAGAGCAGCGGGAAGTTCACTGTCATCTCCCATCACTGAGGGATGTTCACCATCGTCCCCCGGAACAGTGGGAAGCTCACTGCTGCCTTCCTCCTCTTTGGCCTCGTCTTTGGAAGCAGAGGGAGCCAGAGGAGGTGCTGGTGCTGCTTTTGTGCCCTGTGGACAGACGGCAGCGTGAGGGACGGGAAGTTCTGTCTCAGTTATCACCTTATTTACCCTCAGCTGCACATCCAGCTGCACTAAGCAGAAATTGGGTTCGGAGCTGTTCAAACTAACAATGGGCTAAAGTCGACATTGCCCCTTATTGTTGGGAATTCCATATTCCACCATGGGTAGAGCCAGCAAGCAATGCTCTGCCTGCAAAACCAGACCTGCAGCTCTTCAAAAGGTCTTCAGCAGAAAAGGAGAAAACTCCCAGGGATCCCTTTGCTGCTGCAAGGACAATGACAGGAACTTTCCTTCAGCCTCCCAGGCTGGCACATGGCTGCCACATGCCGAGCTCACAACTTGCTGCACAATTCCAAACACCAAAGGTTCCTTTCCCACTCACCGAAGGAGGAGCTGCTCGGGATCCACTCATGAGGTGCCCTGCAAGGGAAGAGGGAACATGAACCAGATGCTGTCAGGAAAAAAACTGCCTGTGGTGGGAAATGCCCCAGAGCAAGGCAACCCCGAGAGAGCATTTTGCTTTCACAGCGTCCCTCCAGGAGCCACAGTCCCTTCCCACAGCAAGAGAACAGCACAAAATACTGGGCTGGGTCAGCTCTTGGCTGGACAGGCAGTTCCAGGCTCTGCTGCCACAGACTCCCTGCTTGAGGGAACAGAACCCCCCAGGGCTCATTGCAAATGCTGCGCACGCCCCGCTGGCTGCAGACACCCCCTTTTCCAGCTGCAGCTGCTGCCAGGAGCTCTCCCAAAGCAATGGTGTCTTCATGGCAATTTGGTTACAAAGTCAGCTCAGGCCCAGAGGAAGAACAGCAAGCACACAGCAAGCCCAAAGCCACAGCACCGAGGGAAAACCTCGACTTACGTGCCAAGTGGGTTAAAAAATACCCCGCATACGCCACAGAGTACAGCGTGCAAACTGCAGCAGCCACGTGCTGGATCATTTTGGCTGCGCTGCACACGTCTGCAGACTGTAGCCCTGCAAGCACAGAAGGACACCCGTCAGGGCTGGGCTGGCTGCTGAGAATGCCTCGGGCAGGAGGATCCTCCGGCAACGAGCAGTGCCCAGAGCCACTCTGGACACTGAGGCCTCCGTGTGCCACAGCAACGGGAACACCTCGGGGACGTGGCAGTGCTCCTGTGACATCACAGCAGCAGCTCACGCAGAAACCGCCTGGAAGGTTCTCCTGTGTCACAAAGGAGCACAAAGAGCCCTCCCAGGGCACAGCCTGTTGCCCAAAGGATCCAGGAGGAGCTCTGAAAATGCAGCAAACAAGGACACCACATAGCCCAGCCTGAACACTGAGGAGGAACAAGGACGACACCAAAGCAGAGCAAACATGACCTTTAGTCACTGACACTTCTGGCTAAAACCAGCAAGCCGTGTTCCATCTGGGATCTGTGTTCTAGTTTCAAAAAAAAGCAAGGTTTTTCCACTCTAAATATAGAGAAGGCAGGAACTGGGCAGGAGGTGGGATGAGGAAGGAGGAGGAGGAGGGAGAGAGGAAGAGGAGGAGCATGAAGAGGAGGAGCAGGAGCAGGAAAGGAGGAGAAAAAGGAGGTTCCAGTGCCCCCTGTGGCCGCAGCACCCTTGGCCCCGGGACCATCGCCCCCAGCTCATCCTGCAGGTGGGAGGGGAGGGGGAGCTCATCCCAAATCTGTCGGAGGGTCCCCGAGAGGGTTTTTTTATTGGGGTGTGTTTGGAGCCTGCAGATTGTGGAATTGAGCCCCAAATATCGTCTGGGAAGACCAAATAAACCCTGGGAGGTTTTTTTCTGTGTGTGTGTGTGTAGGTTTGGATCTTGCAGGACCCCAGAGCTGAGCCCCTTGGGGGGATCTTTGGGCATCCACGTGGCCATTGCCCAGGGTCACCAGGGGGAAGACATTGGTCCTGGGGACCCCCTGGGGAGCAGAGGAGAGGAACCCCTGGGACCCCCCAGAGTGGGGAGAGCAGAGAGGGGTGATCCTGGAGCTGGGGGACCCCCAGCTGGCTGGAATGGGGGGGAGCCTGGAGAGGAGGGACCCCTGGGACCCCTGGGATCTCAAAGTAGAGCATCAGGGCAGAAGGGACCCCATGGACCCCCCAAAAGCCCCTGGATTATCCCTAATCAGGACGCCAGAGAAGGGGGAACCCCTGGAGGCATTGGACCTCCATCATCCCAGGGAAAGGAAACCTCTGGCACACCAAAAGTGGAGAGATCAGAGATAAGGATCTCCTGGGAGAGTTGTTTTGGGCTGAACCTTGATATAGTGGAGATTTCCATGGACACAAGACTCCTGCTGACTTCTAGGGATGGACTTGGGCAGTGAGGAGCCTCTATTCCAAGGTGCTCCCACCTTGGTTTTCCCCAAAGCAGGATTTGTCATTCCCAGGGTGTGGCTGGATGGAGGAGGAGGAAAAGCCCCGAAGATCCTGCAGGAGGAGGGGCTGCAAACCCAGCCCAGGGAGCTGCGGGGAGGAAAGAGCCCCCCTGAGCCAGGAAGGTGGCCGGAGATCCAGCCGGAGCACGGAGCTGGTAGAGAAGCCTCATGGCAGGGAGAAACCCCACAAGTGCTTGGAATGTGGGCAGGGTTTCAGCTGCAGCTCCACCCTGATGGAACACCACAACATCCACACTGGGGAGAGGCCCTGTGAGTGTGGGGAGTGTGGGGAGAGCTTCAGTGGGACCTCTGACCTCACCGAGCACCACAGGATCCACACTGGGGAATGGCCCTATGAGTGCTTGGAATGGCAGAAGAGCTTCAGGTGGAATTCAGGGATCGTCACTCACCAGCACTTCCACACCAGGGAGAGGCCCTGTGAGTGCCCCGAGTGCAGGAAGAGCTTCGTGCGCTGCTCCAGCTCCATCCCCCATGGGAGGATCCACGTTGGATGATCCCCAGTGAGCCCCGTTGGGCAGAGCCCCGGTGACCCCGCTCTGGGTGATCCTGGTTGGGTGGGGGGAAGGTGTTGGAGAGATTTCTTTCCCCTCTCCTTGTCCTGGTGTGATTTGGTTGGTAATAAATTCCCTCCCTGTGCCCGGGCCGGGTCTGTTGTGCCCGTGCCGGATTTGCTGAGGGATCTCTCCCGCTCCTTGTCCCCAGGCAGGAACCCTCGGTTCCATTTGCAGTCCCTGTGCGGCTGCGGGGGGCAGGGACAGAGCGGCTCTGGGGGGTGCCTGGCATGGGGCCAGCGTCACCCCTCGCCACGGGCACCCCTGAGACCCCGCGCAGCCGGGCACACATTTCTGGGCACAGCTGAGCTCCCAGCTGCGCAGCGCCCCAAGGCTCCCCGGGCCTGGAAAAGCCCCAGCCGGGGCTGCAGCGTCCCGGAACCGCTCAGCCAATCCAAACGCAGCCAAAACGCGCTGCAGCCAATGGGAGAGCGAGGAGTTGAGGAGTCATCGGTTGTGTGGCAGAGCCTCGGCAATCGGTGCCCAAAAGTGCTCGGAGCCAATGAGAGCGCGCGGCGCTGCTGAGCCCGCGCTGCTCCGGACTGGTGCTGCCAGCGCAGCGCGGCCGCTCTGGGGCTGGTGCTCCCTGGGCGGCGCTGGCCATGGGGCGAGTGGCGGCAGCTGGGGCCGTACTGGTGGCACTGGTGGTGCTGGGAGCCCCCCCGGCTGCGGGCGCGGAGCTCTCGGGAGAGCGGGGGGGGCGGGAGGCGGTGGGACAGGGGGGAGAATGGGGAAAAGGGGGCGGTGGGAGCCCGAAATTGCAGGGGCAGGAGGAGGAGGGGACCCCGAAAGGAAGAGCGGGAGGGGCTGAGGGTTGGGGGCAGGTGAGGAAGGGTCGGGAGAGGGTGGGAAAGTGGGGAAAAGGGGAGGGTAGGACCCCAAAACTGAGCGGGAAGTGGGGCTGGGAATTGTTAGAACAGGGTGGGAAAGGGTGGGAAAGAGGAGAATGGGATCCGAAAAGTGGGTTGGGAAAAGGTTGGAGGTGGAAGGGGAGAGGATGTGGAAGGGCAAATGGGGGAAGGGTGGAAAAGAGGAAGTGGCAGTGTCGCCCTGATTTCTTAGGATTTTCTAAAGTCTTCTGAATTTACATTCTTGTAGAGAACTTTCTCATGCAACTTTCTGTAAACAACCTATTGTTTTGCATTCTTTCATAGAGGTGGAGAAATTTGATAGACTGGTAGTTTGTCCAGTGTCATTGGAGAGGTGGCACGTTCACCCTCCAATCCACTGGCACCTTTTGAGAACTATAAATGATTGGAGTCAGAAAAAATAAATTAGTCTCTTCATGGTGACCAAAGCTGTGGTGCGTCGTTTTTCCTTGTGTCCTCTGGTGACATCTGGTGGCCGCCGGCGTGTACTACAGCTTAGGTCGGGTGAGAGTGAGCTTACCCCCCCCCCGATCTGTGGCGTTTTGCCTGCTGTGTTAGTGATGGAAACCTCTATCGGTTTCGGGATGTAATCTCTTATGTTGGATCTCTGGAGGAATGGCCTGGAGAGGAATCGTGTTTCCGTCTCCTGGAGTGATTTTGAAAGGCTGTTTCTGTGGGCAAGGCAGCAGGGGTTCTTTTCTGACTTTAGGGAGGTGATGTCCCGGGAAGTGTGGTCTCAGTTGGGGGTCAGACTCATGGACGCCCTGTTTGATAACTGCTCTGTGGACGTTGGACCACTGCTGGTGCAATGGAAAATAGTGGACGCGGCTTGGCCGGAATCTGAATTTGGTAGCTCTCGGAGCTCTTTGGGGGAACCGTCTGTCTCGGACGTGGACGACGGGGACTTTGAGTTTATGCAGGATGCGGGTGCTTCCCCTTCTCCCCGAGACAATGAGCTGGCAGGTGGTTCCTCCTCTGAGGTGGATCGGGCTCCCAGCCCGCTGGCCTTAAGCGAGCTGTCGGTGGAGCCGGCTCGGCCGCCTCACCCCGCTCCGCGTTGCAGGCGCAGTGAGCCGGTGGGGCCGGCCGGGCCGCCTCGCCCTGCCCCGCGCCGCAGATGTAGTGAGTCGGGGGAGAAATCGCCCTCTCTTTGTGCCTTCCCAGCGCTCGGGGGCGAAGAGGGGCCTGTGGATCAGTCCTCGCCTCTGATTGCGTCTGATTCGGTGACAACACTTTGTCCAAATTGCGGTGTTTCTACGACATATCCCCTGGGGGCAGCGAGAGCGGGTTCGCCCGTTTCCATCTCGGGCTCGTCTTCTGGGGGAAGGTCGTCTCCCATGCCTGAGCCTGCGCAGCCTGCTGGGCGTGCGGCGGCAGTGGGAGCCGCCGGAGGCGGGGCGCTGGTCGCTGTTCCTTCGGGCCCCGGCCCAGCGGGCGGGCAGCCCGCCCCGCTCCGCCCGGCGGGGGCGGTGCCCGCTGCGCGGCTGCGCGGCACGGGTGCGACGCTCCTTGGGGCCGTGCCGGACTCCCTTGTGTCGGCCCGTGATAACGTGACTCCGAGCGCCGCGTCTCTCTCTGTGCCCCATCCCTCCCCCGCGCCGGGGGAGGGGGGCGCCGCGCCGGGTCTGCGTTCCGCGCCGCAGCCTGTGTCCGCCGCGGTGCCCTCTGCCAGCGCTGCGGCGGGCGGCACCGCCGAGCTGCCGGCTGGTTCGGCTCCGCCTTCCCCGCCTGCCGCGGGGGCTGAGGTTGCGGTACAGCGGGGCGCTGAGGTGTTTAGCTTTAGCGCGACTGCTGACGCGGCCGGCGGGAGACCGGTGGGTTCCCGTGGCCGCGGATCCTCTCCATCGGCCCTGTGGACCCTCCCCCCCTGCCAGGTGACCGTGCGTCCCAAGGACCACGGGCGGTTTTGGCAGGAGGTCCTAGATAAGGCTGAGGAGATGTGCGACTCTTCCTCCTCGCAGCGCCTGCAGGATCGTGGGGGAGGCTCCTCTGGCTCTGCTGATGCTGCGGGGAGCGTGGTGTCAAGTGATGCTGCACTGCCCCGCAGTCAGGCGGCTGCCGATGTCCCTGTGGAGCCCACGGGACGGGACGCGGCGGGTGATGCGACCTTGACAAGGGGTCCCCAGGCTTTCCCTGTGCTTAGGGGTGTTACTCACAACACACATCAACCTTTACCGTTTAAGACACTGAAGGAAGTCCGTGATACCGTTGCCCAGCATGGTGTTGGTTCTGCTGAAGTTATGCAGACGCTTCGCATGCTTGTTGCTGAGATGCTGACGCCTTCCGACATCCGTTCTGTGGCACATGCTCTTTTTGACCCTGTGCAGTTTGACGTTTTTGAGGACAAGTGGGCTCGTTTGGTAGCCAGCGCAGTGCAAAAGAATGCTACGCGGGGGCCACAGGATCCCAGGAGTGCGGTTGGCACTGATATGTTGCTGGGCACAGGCAATTATGTTGATCCTCAGCTGGATATGATCCCCTTGTGCTTGACCAGTGCCAGACGCTAGGCTTGGCAGCACTGGTTCAGACCCTGGAAATGGCTGCTCCTCTGCAGCCGTTTGCAACCATTGTCCAAGGGGTAGATGAGCCTTTCATGAAATTTGCAGGGAGACTGACTGCCTCTGTGGAGAGGCAGTTAGCAGATTCTGAGGCGAGGAAAATTGTGCTTGCGAACCTGGCCAGGAGCAACTGTAATGCAGACTGTAGGAGAGTCATAGGGGCTCTTCCTGGTACGGCTACTGTCTCGCAGATGGTAGAGGCCTGTGCAGACCTCAGCCCCTCGGTTCAAAGGACGGCTGCCCGGACTACTGTTGCGCAGCCGATTTGGGCAGTGCCGCAGGGTTGGCAACAACAGCGGGGGGACTGCTCGGGCCAGCACCAAACAGGGAAAGAAAGTGCAGAAGGGAAAATTTCCCATGTTCTTGTGTGGCCGGTGTGGAAGGCCCGACCATATGTCATACGCCTGTAAGGCAACTGTTCATGTTAATGGCCAGGCGCTGCCGGGCCCAGGAAACGGGAAGCGGAGCGCGAAGGGGAAGCGCGCCCAGACACAAGTTCCTCTCCAGACCCCGGAGCCCATGGAGGTTTGCTCAGCCAGCTTGCAGCCAGCACCCGTGGATCAGCAGGTGTGGATGTCTGCACAGCAGCAACAGTTGTGTTAGAATCTAGTCAAATACACAAGGTTCCTCTGGATGCTTTTGGTCCTTTGGGTGAAGGCATGAGTGCTTTCCTTATGGGAAGGTCTAGTGCCACCCTTCAGGGCATCATTGTGCACCTGGGTCTCATTGATGCGGACTTCACAGGGCAGATTTGTGCAATGGTTTCCACACCCACCCCCCCAGTCACGATCCCGAAAGGGACACGGCTTGTTCAACTTGTACCTTTTAAGTCTTCTATTCGCAGGACAGCTGGCCGGTCGTGTGGAGTCAGCGGTTTTGGGTCTACTGGGCCGCCTCAAATTCACTGGACCGCTGTCCTGACCAAAGACCGTCCCGAGATGTCATGTACTCTGTCCATCCCCGGTGCAACCCCATCGGAGATTCACCTCCGCGGGCTTCTCAATAGTGGCGCTGACGTCACAGTTCTCTCCCTTGCCACCTGGCCTCCGGACTGGCCTCTGAGTCCCGTGGAGACATCCGTCGCAGGACTGGGGGGGACGGCACGATGTTACGTGAGCCAGCGGTCTGTGCTGATCACAAACCCAGAGGGACAGACGGCCTGGGTTAGGCCACATGTTACTTCTACTCCTGCTAACCTCTGGGGAAGGGATGTTCTGTCTGCATGGGGGGTGCGCATCGGGACGGGTTTTTGATGGGGGCCACTGCGAAGAAGGGCGCAGAGTGTCCCACGCCTCCTATACGGTGGCTGGTGGACACACCTGTTTGGGAGAACCAGTGGCCCCTCCCTCACAATAAATTGAGCGCCCTTCGGGATTTGATGCAGGAGCAGTTGGACCAGGGTCATCTGGAGCCTTCTACCAGTCCCTGGAACACTCGTTTTCTGCATCAAGAAGAAATCTGAGAAATGGAGGTTGTTACAAGACCTCCGAAAGGTCAATGCCGTGATGGAAAGTATGGGAACTTTGCAGGTAGGCATGCCATCGCCTACCATGCTTCCTGCAGATTGGCCAATCTTCATCGTGGATTTGAAGGATTGTTTCTTTACAATTCCTTTGCATCCCAATGACAGACCAAAATTTGCCTTTTCGGTGCCAGCAATCGACAATGCTGAGCCCGCACAGCGATATCAATGGAGGGTCTTGCCCCAGGGGATGCGTAATTCCCCTGCCATATGTCAATGGTATGTGGCTCGTGCCTTGTCTGGAGTTCGCAAGCAGTTTCCTGGTGCACGTCTGTATCATTATATGGACGACATTTTGGTGGCTGCTTCTACCCAGGATGAGCTGCTGAGGATTCAGCCTCGGTTGCTCGATGCTTTGCATGAGCATGGACTGCAGGTGGCTCCAGAAAAGGTTCAGCGACAACCTCCTTGGAAGTATTTGGGGGTCAAAATTCTGGAACGGACAATCCAACACCAGGAGGTGCAATTTGTGCATTCAGTGAAGACACTGAAGGATGCCCAGAAGTTGATGGGTGTCATCACTTGGTTACGTCCATACCTGGGACTAACCGACGCACAGCTGTCTCCTCTGTATGATTTGTTGAAAGGAGACTCTGATCTAAAGTCGCCTCGCACGTTGACCCCTGAGGCATGTCGGGTGCTGGAGGAGGCTCAGCAGGCTGTTTCTGCCCGCCAAGTTTATCGCATTGATTTCTCCGTTGATGTCACTGAATTCGTTATCCAGATTCGCATCCCACAGGTATCATTGGCCAGTGGAGTGACAAATGGTCTGATCCTTTGCACATCTTGGAATGGGTTTTCCTGCCCCATCGGCCGCAGAAGACAACAACTGAATTGGCTGAGTTGCTTGCTCGCTTAATAATCAAATGCCGGCAACGGTGTTTGCAATTGATGGGCGCAGATCCCGCAAAGATCATACTCCTGGTATCCCGGGAGGATTTTGACTGGAGCCTTGCACATAGCGTATCCCTGCAATGTGCTCTGGTAAACTTTTCAGGGCAGATCAATTATCATCTGCCCAGCCACAAGCTACTGCAGGTGGCGAAATCCACGCAAATTTCTTTGCGGCCCAAAAATAGTCAGGAACCCGTGCAAGGGCCCACCGTCTTTACTGATGGCTCGGGGAAGACTGGAAAGGCCATTGCTACCTGGCAGGATGGATCTGAATGGCAGGTTCTGGGAGGTCATCAGGATGGATCAGCCCAATTGGTTGAATTAAGGGCTGCTGTTACGGCATTTGAGAGATTTTCCCAGGGACCTTTCAATTTGGTCACGGATTCCGCCTATGTGGCTGACATTGCACAGCGATTGGGTCATTCAGTGTTGAAGGAGGTCAGTAATCCTGCCTTGTTTCATTTACTGAAGACATTGTGGTGTGCCATTCAGGCCCGGGTTCATCCATTTTATGTTTTGCATGTGAGGAGTCACACCAACTTGCCAGGATTTGTGGCAGAAGGTAACGTGAGGGCTGACAGGTTGGCTAACCTGGCATGGGTAGCACCTCAGCACACTCGCGCAGGCCAAGGCATCGCACGGGTTTTTCCATCAGAACGCACATACCTTGCAGAAGCAGTTTCAGCTGATGCCAACGGAGGCTCGGGACATTGTCGAGTCCTGTGACGACTGCCATGTGCTTGCTCCACCTTTACCAGCAGGGGTAAACCCCAGAGGCCTTAGGGCTTTGGAGCTTTGGCAGACTGATGTCACCCAGATTGCCGAGTTTGGCCGGCTTAAGTATGTGCATGTCACGGTGGACACGTTCTCTTCTGCAATGTGGGCTTCTGCTCACACTGGAGAGAAAGCCCGCGATGTCATTGCCCACTGGCGGCAGGCTTTTGCCGTCCTGGGGGTACCTTCTGCTGTGAAAACCGACAATGGTCCTGCTTGCGCATCGCAAAAGGTGCGGCAGTTCCTGCAGCTGTGGGGTGTGTCACACAAGTTTGGTATCCCTCATTCTCCAACTGGTCAAGCTATTGTAGAACGCGCTCATGGTACCCTGAAGCGGGTTCTTCAAAAACAGAAAAGGGGAATGCAGGGTGAAACCCCGCACAGTCGGTTGGAAAAAGCATTGTACACCATCAATCATCTTACAGTGCAACAGAACTCAAATAACCCTGTCATTTTGAACCATCATTTTTCATTGCAGGCTGCAGACGAGGCACATCAGCCTCGAGCAAAGGTTCGAGTGCGGAATTTAGTCACCAAACAGTGGGAAGGTCCTTATGACCTTATCGCTTCGGGGCGCGGGTATGCTTGTGTGTCCACAGATACTGGGGCACGATGGGTACCTTCAAAGTGTGTTCGCCCTGACCTGCGACCACAGAGACAGAATCCGGCCGACGGGCAACATGGAAACCGTGACCAACCTGAAAGGCATCAAGTGGGTGAATCGCTGAGTGATGACTCGGATGCAGACAACACGAGTGATCACTCTGATGATTCCTCCATGAATGGACACTGAACACTGTTCATTTTTCTTTTTCCATTTTCTTTTTTTAAACTGAGAAGGGTGAGATGTCGCCCTGATTTCTTAGGATTTTCTAAAGCCTTCTGAATTTACATTCTTGTAGAGAACTTTCTCACGCAACTTTCTGTAAACAACCTCTTGTTTTGCATTCTTTCATAGAGGTGGAGAAATTTGATACACTGGTAGTTTGTCCAGTGTCGTTGGAGAGGTGGCACGTTCACCTCCCAATCCACTGGCACCTTTTGAGAACTATAAATGATTGGAGTCAGAAAAAATAAATTAGTCTCTTCATGGTGACCAAAGCTGTGGTGCGTCGTTTTTCCTTGTGTCCTCAGGTGACATCCCAGTACTCCCATCATCCCAGTTCCCCCTTATCCCAGTTCCCCATTATCCCACTCTCCCAGTTATCCCAGTTCCCCATTATCCCAGTTATCCCAGTCCCACATTATCCCTCTCTCCCAGTTATCCCAGTACTCCCATTATCCCAGTTATCCCAGTTCCCCATTATCCCACTCTCCCAGTTATCCCATTATCCCAGTTATCCCAGTTCCCCATTATCCCACTCTCCCAGTTATCTCAGTACTCCCATTATCCCAGTTCCCCATTATCCCAGTTATCCCAGTTTACCTAACCCACTCTCCCATTTATCCCAGTACTCCCATTATCCCAGTTCCCCATTATCCCAGTTCCCCCCATTATCCCAATTCCCCATTGTCCCAGTTCCCCCCGTTATCCCAGTACTCCCATTATCTCAGTTCCCCCCATTATCCCAGTTCCCCATTATCCCAGTTATCCCAGTTCCCCCAATTATCCCAGTTCCCCATTATCCCACTCTCCCAGTTATCCCAGTTTCTCCCCCATTATCCCAGTTCCCCATTATCCCACTCTCCCAGTTACCCCAGTTTCTCCCCCATTTTCCCAGTTTCCCCATTATCCCGTGCTCCCCAGTTATCCCAGTTCCCCATGATGCCTGAGAGACTGGAGAGATTATATGGAACTGGGATAAAACAGGGAATGGGATCAAATAGGGACGGGGATCCTATGGAATGGGATAAACTGGACTGGGATTATATGGAACTGGGATAAAACAGGGAATGGGATCAAATATGGACTGGAATCCTATGGACCGGGATAAACTGGACTGGGGTTATATGGAACTGGGATAAAACAGGGAATGGGATCAAATAGGGCCTGGGACCCTATGGACTGGGATAAACTGGACTGGGATAGCCCAGACTGGGATCCTATGAACTGGGATAATCTGGACTGGGATAGCCCGGACTGGGATCCTATGGACCTGAATCCTATGGACTGGGATAAACTGGACTGGGATTATATGGAACTGGGATCCTATGGACTGGGATAAAACAGGGACTGGGACCCTGTGGAATGCAATCCTATGGAGTGGGACCACCCAGACTGGGATAACATGGACTGGGATCCTACAGACTGGGACTGCACAGAGTGGGACTGCACAGACTGGGACCACATGGATCAGGACCATAGAGACTGGGATAAACAGGACTGAGATGATATGGAATGGGATCCTACAGACACGGAGCATACAAATCCCAGTACAAACTGGGATCGCATGGAAGAGGAGGGGTGAAGAAGGAGAGCGAGTAGGGCTGGAAACAGGAGAAGGAGATGGGGAAAGGGAGGGGGAAGAGGAGGAGGAGGAGGGATGGAAGGGGAGGGATGAAGGAGGACAGGGAGGAGAGGATAGCACACAGGAGGAGGAGGAGGAGCGATGGAAGAGGAGAGATGAAGGAGGAGAAGGCGAGGGGGGGTTAGGGAGAAGGAGAAGGGGGGAAGGAAGAGGAGAATCAGGCGGGGTTAGGGAAGAGGAGGAGGGGGGGAGAAGAGGAGGGAGGGAAGGGCAGGGATGAAGGGGACATTGGGGGTCCCGGTGGCAGCTGCCGGCAGAGGCAGCCTGGAGGAGCAGAGCCCTGTGTCCCCCAGGAGCCCAAAGTGGGGAGCCCAGCGAGGGGGGAGCGCTGCCATCGGCGGGACCCTCAAGAGCCTGGAGAGGGGCAGGGGGGACTCCTTGGAGCCCCTGCAGCCCCAAGCAGAGAGGAAGGGGAGAAGGGAGCCCGGGAGCCCAAAAAGCCCCGGCAGCCCTAAATGGGGAGAGCCAAGAGGGGGGAGCTTTTGGGATTGCTGGGACTCCCAGCAGCCTGGGGAGGGCGGGCAGCGAGGAGAAGGGGGACCCCCAATCCAAGCGTGACCCCCAGCAGCTGGGACAGGGGGGAGCCCCAAACAGCAAAGGGGAGGGAGCAGGGACGGGGAACTCCTGGGAGGCTTTTTCAGGGCTGAATCTTGGTGTTTGGGAGGTTTTTATGGAGCCCAGGTGGCCAGGGACTTCTAGAGATGGACTCGGGCAGAGGGACCTTCAGACTCAAGGTGCTCATCCCTTGTTTTCCCCAGACCAGGATTTCCCATTCCCAGCCCCTGGGAGGCGGCGAGGAAGAGGAAGACCCTGTCCTTGTCTTTGCTCCCCCAGAGCAGGAGCTGAGGATGGAGAGCAGGGAGGACAAATCCCTGCAGCAGAACCTCGTGGAAGAGGCTGATTTGAGCGGCTCCACGACGCAGGAACCCAGCGGGAAGGAAAAGCCCTGGAGATGCCGCACGAGGACAGGCTGCAAACGCAGATCGCGGGGATCTGAGGAGGAAAGACCCACCCTGGGCCAGGGAGGCAGCCGGAGATCGAGACAGAGCTCGGAGCTGGTGGTCCATGAGCAGCTCCATGATGGGGAGAAGCCCCACACGTGCTCAGAGTGTGGGAAGAACTTCAGGAGGAGCTCAAACCTGATCAGGCACCAGAGGATCCACAGTGGGGAGAGGCCCTACGAGTGTAGGAAGTGTGGGAAGAGCTTCAGGCGGAGCTCCCACCTGATGAAGCACCAGAGGATCCACACTGGGGAGAGGCCCTACGAGTGTGGGGAGTGTGGGAAGAGCTTCAGACAGAGCTCCACCCTGAACGTGCACCAGAGGATCCACACTGGGGAGAGGCCCTATGAGTGTTCCAAGTGTGGGAAGAGCTTCAGCCAGAGCTACAGCCTGATCAAGCACCAGAGGATCCACACTGGGAAGAGGCTCTACGAGTGTTCCAAGTGTGGGAAGAGGTTTCAGACCAGCTCCCATCTCCTCACGCACTATCTGGTTCACACAGAGGAGAGGCCCTTCTGCTGCCCTGACTGCGGGAAGGGATTCAGGCAGAAGTCCCACCTCATCAGACACCAGCGCATCCACACCGGGGAGGGGCCCTACGAGTGTCCCCAGTGTGGGAAGAGCTTCCCCAGCAGCTCTACCTTGACCAAACACCAACGGAGCCACCGGTAATGGAAGCGCTGCGAGTGCCCCAATGTGAGGAGAGCTAAACTGCATCCCCCACTGGAGGACCCACATTGGGCACAGCCCTGGTGACTCACATTCCCTGTGATCCACATTGGGAACACACCCGGCTGCTTCTCCTTTCCTATTGACCTTAATTTTTTTCTCTTCTCAATTGAACTGCACTCCAAAAGCCAAGAGGCATCGATCTTTCCCCTCAAAACCACTCACATGCCACTGAAAACCACTGAATTTTAACCCATACAGGCTCAATCCCACCTCAATTTGCGTGTTCCCACCTCAAAAATCTCAATCCCACCCAAAACTCACTCGATTCCACAACCTCCAGAGTGAGATGGGGTTGGGAAGAGATTAGGAGAAGTGGGATCCCAGTTTGGAGCGGTGACATGGGGACTGTGTGGGGATGGGTGGCTGGGATGTATTTGATAGCAAATAAAACTTTCAGACTTACTGATTTCTTTGCCGTTCATTTTCAGTCCGTGGCAGTTCTGTCTGCAGAGCGCCGCCTCACAGAGTGTCCCCTCACATTCCCGCCCTTGGCCTGGCCCCGCCCCTTTCCCCTCACATTCCCGCCCTCTGCCTGGCCCCGCCCCTTTCCCCTCACGGTTCCCGCCCTTGGCCTGGCCCCGCCTCCTTTGCCTCGTGGTTCCCGCCCTTTCTCCGCCCCTTGCCACTCACAGTTCCCGCCCTTTCCCCGCCCCTTTCCCCTCACGGTTCCCGCCCTTTCCCCGCCCCTTTCCCCTCACGGTTCCCGCCCTTTCCCCGCCCCTTTCCCCTCACGGTTCCCGCCCTTTCCCGCCCCCTCCCCTCACGGTTCCCGCCCTTTCCCCGCCCCTTTCCCCTCACGGTTCGGCCTTCGGGAACGGGGGAGGAGGAGGAGGGAGGGAGGAAGAGGCGCAGCGGCAGCCGGGAGCAGCTGGAGGAGAGGAGAGAAGGAATCGCGGGGCCCTGGCGCTGCCAGAAGTTGCCGCGGCCCCGGGAGCATCGCCCTCCATCCCGCAGGTGCCCGGGGAGGGGGAGCTCGGCCCAAATATCCCAGGGTTTGCCTGGGTTGGGGTTTTTTGGGGGGGATGTTTGGAGCTGGCAGGGCTCCAAAGCCGAGCCGCAGCTGGCCCTCGGGGGACATCGGGGGGTCCCCGGGAGGTGTTTTTGGGTGGTCCCGGGGCCGGCAGTGGCTTCTCCCAGTACGAGCTCCTTCCGCGGGCTGCCAGGGCTGCGGGAACGGGGCACCGAGGGTGTCGCTGCTCCTGTTAAAGGAGGAGGAGGGAGGGAAGGGCAGGGCAGGGATGAAGGACGAGGAAGAGGTGCAGCTGGAAGGAGGGAGGCGTGGGGAAAGCTGGATTCAAGGCTCTTCATTGACTTCTCATTGTCCTGCTCGGAGCTTTTGGAGTTTTGTGCCAGAAATCTCTCCCCTCCCCCACTCACCCACAGGGCTTTGGGGCGGTTTTCCCTTTTTGGGGGAAATCAAAGCGATGCGCTGATGCTCCGAATTAGGGGGCAGGAGAAGTGGGGCTGCTGGGCTTCCCGCAGAGCCGGAGCCGGCGAAGGCGAAAGCGCAGGGCCGGGAAAGCCGTGTCGGGAGGTGCGGAGCAGTTTGTCTGTGCTGCAGATCGATGCCGGCCCGGGCCCGGGCCCGTTCCAGGGCTGTTCCTCATCTCCGGCTTTGCCCTCCCACAGCCCGGGGGGCCCTGAGAGCGCGGGGCGAGGCTGTGCCGTGTGCAGAGCCCGCCCCTCGCTGCCATTGGCCGCTGCTGCCGTCAGTCGCGGTTCTGGCGCGCTGATTGGTGAGAGCGGGGCGAAGCACGGCCCCGCTGGCGGCCTGAGGGCGGCCCTGGCTCGGCAGCGGCGCCATTGGCGGAGCGTCTGTGCGGGCCCGGGAGCGGCGGCAGCGGCCGGAGCGCGGGGAGGCGGCATTGGCGGAGCTCGGAGGCGGCCCCGGCGCAGGTGGGAGCCGCGCCGGGTTCTGCGGGGGCTCGGGGCTCGCTGCGGGCGGAGGGGGCGGCAGGGGGCTCCGGCGGCTTGGCGGTGCCGTGTCCGGCCCGTGCCGGCCCTGGGCTGAGGGCGCTGCGGGAGCGGCTGCCCGCGGTCTCCTTCCCGCCGCTGCCTGGGCAGGAGCCGCTGCCGGAGCAGCGCTGGCTCGTCCCGGTTGCTGTGGCTGGGACAGAGGTGGCTGCCCCGTGGCCGGGCCCGTGCCGGGAAATTCCCGTCGCCGGAGGTTTCTGTGGCCAGAGGAGACCGAGGAGTCCTGTCAAAGTGACTCGATTGCTGAGCAGAGGGAGAGGCCGTGGGGCATTTGCCATGCGGTCTCTGCCCTTGTTGTAGCACGCTGCCTCCTTTGGATGCTCATTTTCCCGGCCGCATCTCCCTCTGCCTTTGCCCACTGGCTGAGGGACTTGGAAGGTTCAGACTTCCCGATCCGCCTGCTGCCCATCCTCGTTCATATGCACCCCTCCTTGTGGATGACAGCCGATATTCATGGCTCTGTTTGGTCTTTGTTCTTCGGGAAGTTGAGGAGTTTAGCGGGACTTTGAGCAGCTGTCCGGGTCCATTTGTAACATTTATTGGAACTGATGGTTTCTCTGTTACTTCCTCATCTCCAAGTCGCTGGCCCTATCTCCAGGCAGATTCACTCACTGACTCTGTTTTGTTCTTCCCGGGTCCTCTTTGGTTTTGGGATTATTCTCGGTGCCCTCATTCCCTGTCCTTTTGTAGCCGTTTCTGGATCAGGAGGCCTGGCTGCCACCTGCATCCCCTGGCTCAGCTGCTGGATGAGCTGCACTCCCAAGGTGTGGAGCATGGTAAAAAGATGAGAGTTGCTGTAGCACAGAAGAGGAGAAGCAGCATTCGTTTAACCCATGGTGTGCCAGGGAGCCATGAAACTGTGTCCCATTCCCATCCTTTCCATGTTTGGACCAATACATAAACTGCTCTCCTATTTCCTTTGTTATCTTTTTTCACTGCTTTTCCTTTGTCGTCTCTTTGCCAACAGCAGTTGGAGTCATTTAGTTTTCCACAAACTCCGCCTTTTTCTGCTTACAGATTATATGATCCCATCCATGGTGAAATGTTGTGTTCCTCATTTCAGTGGATGGGTCGGCAGGAAGGTCAGGAGCTGGAGGTGTCTGGTTAGTTCTTATTTCGAGGACAGCTTGTAATCTAATGATGCCATTGAAATGATAAATGGGTTCTGTGTCTCCTGATATGAATTGGTTCAGGTTCCCAGGGGCTGGTCCGTGGTGTTGTAGGATTTGTTCTGGTGGCCCTTCATCTTTTCCCCATTTTTGGGCGCTCCCTCCAGCCGGGGCTGCATCAATTGAACGCTTTTGTCTAATTACATCATCAAATACTTGAATTCCAACTGATCTCCCTGAACTTGTTATAGCAAAAACCCCAGTGCTCTGATACTCCCTGTATAGCATAGACAGTGCCAGCACATGTTGGAGTGGGCACAGGGATGATCCCCCCTTATTTTAGTGAAGTTTTCACAACATTCTCCATTTGCTGTTTCCCTTTGCAGCTTCACCCATTTCTGTTGCAGAGTCAGAGATCCTCACCATGGGCTCTGCCTTCAGCTGTGCAGATTCCATCTGTGCAGGCAGGCAGAGCTTGGGGTGAGGGGCAGAGGGAATCAGCCCAATTCCTGCCCCAGGCAAGAAGAGGCAGGTCCATTGTCCCCACTTTGCCCCAGCAGTGTTAATTTGCATTTCTAAAGCTCCTCTGCTGGCTGCCTGGAATGCAGCTTCTCTTCCAGAGCAGCCTTCAGCAGCCTCACTTGTGGCCCCACCAGAACCTGCTGCTTTTTTTTCTTTCAAATCGTCTATTTAGTGTTTATGAGTCAAAGAGTCACCTTTAAATCTCTTCTGGTTTTCCAAATTGCAGCCTAAAGGTGAACGTCGAAAAACCCAGACCAAAACTTTGCCACCACTAAGAGCCATGCACAAACATACACAAAAAAATTCCAAGGCAATTAAGTTTTTTCTACTTCTCCTCGGAGTAAAAACTCATTCTCTCATCCCTGACCAAAACCTAATTGGCAATATAGAAGTAGGATTATTACAAAAAATACTCTACTGCTATAAACTTTGCACTGAAAGTGCAGGAAAAAGAAAAACTCCACTAATATATTTAGTGTTAGAGTCAAGGCATTCCTTGATTCTGGCCAGTGCTATAAGTGAAAAATGATCCAGCCAAATTAAAAAAATAAAAAAATTTATTTTAGCAATAGAGATCTAACTTAGCCAGCCACAGGGAAAAGGACAGTGCCCAGCCCGGGATCGGCGCTGGGTGCAAGACACAGAAATCAGCCTCAGCAGAGGTTTCACTCTATGCCTCCACACCACCATCCTGGTACAAGCGATTTTTTATAGGGAAAATTTTGCCTGAGGCCAGAACTTCGGCATTCAGTCTTTTGTTTCATTTAAAGTCCCATAAGTTGATGAGATTTCTTTCTCGGCGACAATGTAGAGAAATTCAAAGTCTGGTGTAGTGGAAGCTCTTGATGAAATTTACGGGAACAGAGTATTTACATGTATCGGCCCGGGGGGATGATCCTGATGTCCATCTCGGGTCGTTCACGCGATGATCAGCGCCTGGGTGTCTCCATATCGCTTCAGATAAGGCCCATCTCCTGCGAGCCACATCTCCTTGCTTGTAAATGGTTTCAACACACACTTAGTTTTGCCGGAGAAGGGGGGAGCTTCTAATGCCAAGAGGCACATCCTAACAACTATTTAACATTATATATATATGAAGCAAGAAAATGGCGCGAATTATACCTGTTACATATAACACCAGGATGTGCAACAGAAATCATTCCATCCCCACATAGCCCGGGTGTGCAGAGAAAATCGTTCCATGACACGTGGGTTTAACTGGATTTTTCCCAAACTTGATACAGTCTGAACCAATCTAAATCCATTGGTTTAATGTTCTGCAGTTTCAAGTTGTGCAGTTTTTAGTATTTGGGTTCCTACTGGACCCGGATTTCTTGGCTTCTGGTGTTCATCAGGTCGGAACTGCTGGATTTCCTTCTCAGCCTTTTCCAGAGCAGGTGTCTCCAGCTCTGCCGGGGGCAGTGTCTGGGGTAGGTGTTGGTTGCTGTTTGCTGCTGGGCGTTATCTTTGTGGGAATCTTTTGGGCCATTCCCAGTGTGTTGAGATGTTAAACTCATCTCCACTGAGTGGTGGAACATCCCTTAAAAAAACCTTTACCATTTCTTTCCCCGAGGCCAAGGCAAACCAAGGCTGAGTAGAGAAATAAAATGTTAGAAATGTTCAAGTCTATGACCTGGTGTATTTTCCATCAGTGCAATCCCAGGCAGGGCAGTGTGTGAGTGTGGCTGAGACCCAGAGTGGAATTGTGCCGTTGTCTTCGGCAGCAGCTGTGGCAGTGCAGGCCCAGAAAGCACTGAAGCTGCAGCAGTGGCAGCAAGGATTGGCCCCGGTGGCTGGAGATGCCCAAGGAGGGTGCCCAGGCAGAGGATTTGAGCAGAGGATGTGTGGGCAGGCCCAGGGGCTTGCCTTGCTGTGGAGCCCTGGCTGCTGCTGCGCTGCCTTCAGTGCAGGCTCCGTGGGGGCCTCCCATGCTCCTGCTGCAGGCGGGAAGTGCAAATCTCCGGGGCTTCAGAGCGCTGGAGCCCAGGCTGAGGGGTCCCCCCGTGCTCAGCTGTGCTGGGGGCTGTTTCTGGCCTCAGGGACACTTGGCATGGCCCACGCCACTTGGCCACCAGTGGTGCTGCTTTGGCCTCCTTAGGCAGGGCCCGATGTCCTGCTTGGATGTTGGGAACAGCAAAGTGCCAAGGCAGGCTCTGTGCCAGCCCAGCTTCCTGTGGGAGAGATTTCACAAGAGACAGGACTCTGGCCACAGACTGCTTTAAATGTCCATCCCTTATCCCCACCCTGCACTGGGTGGAGAATTACCAGGGTAAGGAATTCCCAAGATCAATTGCAAGGGAGAGAATTCAATATCGGCCCGGGGTCTGGCTCTTCTTCTTGCCAAAGCCAACGGCAAAAGCCGTACCCATGGCATCTTGGTTTACAGCCCTGACTCCTTCCCAGGGGCTGTTTGGGTGGGCTCTGCCCTGGCCAGGAGGGCAATGCCTCTGCCAGGTGCTTGTGGCCGACCCCGTCCCCTGGGTGCTGGGGCCCCCTTGGGCCCTGGGGTTGATCCCAGAGGGGCTGTAGGAGCTGTGCCATGGCCTTTGCCTTCAGCTTGGCCTTTTGCTCATCCCTTCTTGCATTCAGCTGCTGTGCTTTGTGCCCAAGTGCTCCAGGGCCTTCTTCTGCCACTCCTGCAGCCGCGCTCACTGCCTGTGGGTGCTCATCCTGTGAGAGCTGCTGAGCTTTGTGCAAAATCGTTCCTTTCTCCAGCGACCCAAAGCAAATGCTTAATAGAAAATCCTGATCCTTCCATGTACAATCTGCAGCTCCCAGCGTTCCCCACGTGGAACCCACCTGTGACCCCCTTGGCCCCCTCGCCCCTGCGAGGGGAATTTGGGGAGGTGGGAGTGGGGCAGCGCCAAGGCCGGGCCCCCCCGCGCTGTCCTTGCGGGAGCGGCTGCAGTGGGGACCGAGTGCGGGCGGAAGCGGCCGAGAGCCCAGCGCTGCCCCAGCCCGACCTGCCCCAGCTCCATCCCTGCCCCTGCGCTGGGATGCTGTGGGTCTGGGGGGAAGAGGGAGCCGGCAGTGGGTGCTGGGCCTGGGGGCAGGAGGAGAAGGGAAGGAGAAGCAGGGTTGAGGAACAAAATGGTCAAAGGATGGACGTGGCAGGAGAAGGTGGGATATTGCAGGAGAAGGAGGAATAGCAGGAGGAAGAGGAGTGTGAGGAAGAGCAGAGACACAGGAGGAGGAGCAGAAACAGGAAGCAGCACAAGGTTCCACCCCTCCCTGTATCTGCAGCCTCCCCCCAGCCCCAGGAGCGCTGCTCCCCCCACATGCAGCAGGTGACTGTGGAGGGGGATCCAGGATTTTCACGGGGTGAATCTTGGTGTTTCTGAGCTTGCTTTGGCTAAATGTTGGTGCTTTGGTTTTATGTGGCAGGTGAATCTTTATCTTTTGGAGGAGGTTTTTGCTGACTTGTGAGGTTTGGGGTGTTTTTGATGTGTGTATTGAAGTTTGCAGGATTTGTGGGCTGAATCTTGGTGTTTTGGAGGTTCTTACGTACACAAGATTCCCAATGACTTCCTGGGACGAAGTGTGGCAAGGAGGAACATCCAGTCCAAGGTGCTCTCCTCTTGTTTTTTCCCCAAACCAGGAGTTTTCATTCCCGTGGCGTGGCTGGATGCAGGAGGAGGAAAAGCTCTGGAGATCCTGCAGGAGGAGGGGCTGCAAACCCAGCCCAGGGAGCTGCGGGGAGGAAGGAGCCCCTCTGAGCCAGGAAGGTGGCCGGAGATCCAGGCGGAGCTCAGAGCTGGAGAAAAAGCCACATGGCAGGGAGAAGCCACACAAGTGCTTGGAATGTGGACAGGGTTTCCGGTTCAGCTCCAAGCTTATTGAGCACCAGAGGATCCACACTGGGGAAAAGCCCTACGATTGTGGGGAGTGTGGGAAGAGGTTCAGAAGAAGCTCAGCCCTGATCCAGCACCAGGTGGTCCACACTGGGGAACGGCCCTACAAGTGTGGGGAGTGTGGGCAGGGATTCAGCCACAGCTCCACCCTGATCCGGCACCAGGTGATCCACACTGGGGAACGGCCCTACACCTGCTTGGAATGTGGGAAGAGCTTTGGGTGGAGATCTGCCCTGAGAAGACACCAGCGCATCCACACTGGGGAGAGGCCCTATGAGTGTCCCCAGTGTGGGAAGAGGTTTCACACCAGCTCCGATCTCCTCAGACATGAGCGGATTCACACAGAGGAGAGGCCCTTCCGCTGCCCCGACTGCAGGAACGGCTTCAAGCAAAACTCCCACCTCACCGTGCACTGGCGCATCCACACTGGGGAGAGGCCCTATGAGTGTGGGGAGTGTGGGAAGCGCTTCTCACAGAGCTCAACCTTGACCAAACACCAACGGAGGCACCACTCACGCTGTGAGTGCCCCGAGTGAGGGCAGAGCTTCATGCTCTTCTCCAGCTCCATCCCCCATGGGAGGATCCGGGCTGGATGATCCCCAGTGACCCCCGTTGGGCAGAGCCCTGGTGCCCCCGAATGGGGAATAAAACAGAGAGTTAAACAATGGAGCTGATAAAGGGGCCGAGATCTGAGGCCTGACTGAGCAGCAACTGTGGGAGACACAGACACAGTTTAAGTCTCCCTGGGCAAGAAGTGACCAAGCAACCTGTTGTGAAACTTTGTGATAAGATAATGTTCCCAGGTGCCGTGATGTCATGAAGAATGTGTAACCAATGGGAAATTGTTAGCAAACATCGAGCCCTATCTGAGCACCACACAAGTAAAACCCTGTATAAACACCTGATACCCTCAATGAAATTGGCTTCTGGTCTAAACTCGGCTGTCCCCGTCTCTCCATCGTGGATAAGCCCTGTTGTGGGTGATCCCCGTTGGGTGGGGGGAAGGTGTTGGAGGGATTTCTTTCCCTTCTCCTTGTGCTGCTGTGTTTGGTTGGTAATAAATTCCCTCCGTGTGCCCAGGCTGAGTACCCCCAAGTCCTTCCCCACTGCCCCCCATAAACTGGACTGGGTTTAACTGGGAAGCTTTACTGGGAAGACTGGGAGCAGGCGGGCAGGGGCAGAGTGACAGCAGGGCTGGGGGGGACACACGACCCCCCCAAAAATCAGCGTGGGGATGAAGCGGGGGGTCCCGGCCGGGCCCGAGACCACGGGGAGGGGCTTCAGCCGGCGGCGGCTCAGGAGCTCTGTGTGCAGAGAAAAGGGGGTGACACCGGGCTGGGGGCCCCGGGGAAGGAGCACACACGCTCCTAGAAGCTGAGCCCCAGCGCCAGGAAGACGAAGCCCAACTTGGAGCCCCCGATCCCTGCCAGCATCTTGCTGCGGGCGGCATCCAGTGGCATCTCTGGGGGGTCTGCAGGGGTAAGGACCTCCCAAAACCTCTCAGAGACACCCCAAACCCTCTCCCAGTCCCTTCCCAGCCTCACCAGGACTCACCCTGAACCCTCCTAGTCTCTTCCCAGCACAACCAACCTCATCCCAACCTCTGCTTTTCCATCCCCAATCTCCTTCCAGCTCCTCTAGACTCACTCCAATCCTTCCCAGTCACACCCAGCACCTCCAAACTCCCTCCCAGTGTCCACCAGGACCGCCAGAACCCCATCCCACCCTCCCCAGCATCCTTGAAATCACTTCTCAGCCCTTCCACACCTCCAAGCCCCTCTCCCAGCTGCAACCAGGCTGTCTCCAACTCCCTCCCAGTTGCTCCCAGCACATCCCAGTGGCTCTGGCAGCGCCCCCAATTCCTCCCCCATGCCCCAGTGCCAGCTCAGGGGGTGCTCCAGGCTGACATGCTCCACCTGCCAGCTGCAGGTGAGCCCGTGCCAGGGGGATGTTTCCAGTAACACCAGGAGCAGGTAGGTCCAGTCCTTGTTGGGGACCATGTCGGTGGCCTCCACAGAGAGCTCCTGCTGGCCCTGGAACCACCTCAGCTGGGTGTGGGCAGGGTAGAAATCCATCACGGAGCAGCCCCGGCTGGGAGCTCGAGGGCACCAGCGAGATGGATACGCTGGGGGACATTGGGAGAGAGCGGGAACAGACTGGGATCAGCTGGGGGGAACTGGGAGAGAGAGGGGAGGGGTGGGGTGGCCTTGGGAGGGACTGGGAATGGACTGGGAAGGACTGCCGAGGCACTCGGAGAGATGGGAGGGGATGGGGGGCACTGGGAGGGAGGATGGAGGTCTAGGAGTGAACTGGGAATGGACTGGGAATGGACTGGGAGGGACTGGGGCGGCACTGGGAGGAACTGGGAACGAAGCGCGCGGCACTGGGAGGCCGAGTCCAGTGCGGGGCACTCGGCGCTGCGGGTCTGCCTGGCAACTGATGAGTCATCAGAGACACGCGCTCTGATTGGCTGAGAGGCGGCAGCACCACGCTAGGCTGAGATGGACAGCCGGGAGGCACTGGGAGAGACTGGGATGGACTGGGAGAGCCACGGGGGTCAGTGGCAGGGACACAAGGTCTCGGGGATGGGCACAAGGAGGGCTGAGGGCTCTGGGCCGATTCCAGGGAGGTTTTGAGGGGCTTCAGGGTCATTGCCAGGGCAGGGCCCGAGGGGACACGCTCTGCCCCGCGCTCACCTCGGCGCTCCGTGAGGAACGGGCTGAGATACTCGTGGTTGTACCGGCACAGCCAGTCCGCCGCAGCCCTTTTTTGCTCCATAACGTCTGGGTCGCTGTTCCAATACCTGGCTGCTGTCTCCCCATAGGGGGTGAACCGCAAAAAGTGCCCCACGTCGCAGTCGAACATCGCGTACTGCTCCCGATTGTAGATGAACCTGCTCAGGTACCTCACCTTCTCCGTGCCGTTCATGAAGTGACACTCGGACTTTCCCACGTACTGGAACACCCCTGTGTGTGCAGGACATGAGTCCGGGGGTGCCCCCCCAGCACCCCCAGAGCTCCGGGATCCACCCCGGATCCCCACTCCGCACACCCTGTGCCCCAGGGCACCCATGGATCCCTCCTGCCCGAGCTGCCACTTCCTCTTTTCCATTCTTCCCCCATTTGCCCTTCCACATCCTCTCTCCTCCCACCTCCAGCCTCTCCCCAGATGAGTTTTGGGGTGCCATTTACTCCTTTTCCTCTTTCCCAACCTTTTAAACACAATTTCCCAAAAGCCCAGCCCCGCTTCCCGCTCAGTTTTGGGGTCCTTCCCTCCTATTTTCCCTACTTTCCCACCCTCTCCCGACCCTTCCTCACCTGCCCCCAATCCTCAGCCCCTCCCGCTCTTCCTTTCGGGGTCCCCTCCTCCTCCTGCCCCTGCAATTTCGGGCTCCCACCGCCCCCTTTTCCCCATTCTCCCCCTGTCCCACCGCCTCCCGCCCCCCCCCGCTCTCCCGAGAGCTCCGCGCCCGCAGCCGGGGGCGCTCCCAGCACCACCAGTGCCACCAGTACGGCCCCAGCTGCCGCCACTCGCCCCATGGCCAGCGCCGCCCAGGGAGCACCAGCCCCAGAGCGGCCGCGCTGCGCTGGCAGCACCAGTCCGGAGCAGCGCGGGCTCAGCAGCGCCGCGCGCTCTCATTGGCTCCGAGCACTTTTGGGCACCGATTGCCGAGGCTCTGCCACACAACCGATGACTCCTCAACTCCTCGCGCTCCCATTGGCTGCAGCGCGTTTTGGCCGCGTTTGGATTGGCTGAGCGGTTCCGGGACGCTGCAGCCCCGGCTGGGGCTTTTCCAGGCACGGGGAGCCTTGGGGCGCTGCGCAGCTGGGAGCTCAGCTGTGCCCAGAAATGTGTGCCCGGCTGCGCGGGGTCTCAGGGGTGCCCGTGGCGAGGGGTGACGCTGGCCCCATGCCAGGCACCCCCCAGAGCCGCTCTGTCCCTGCCCCCCGCAGCCGCACAGGGACAGAAAATGGAACCGAGGGTTCCTGCCTGGGGACAAGGAGCGGGAGAGATCCCTCAGCAAATCCGGCACGGGCACAGCAGATCCGGCCCGGGCACAGGGAGGGAATTTATTACCAACCAAATCACACCAGGACAAGGAGAGGGGAAAGAAATCTCTCCAACACCTTCCCCCCACCCAACCGGGATCACCCAGAACGGGGTCACCGGGGCTCTGCCCAACGGGGCTCACTGGGGATCATCCAACGTGGATCCTCCCATGGGGGATGGAGCTGGAGCAGCGCACGAAGCTCTTCCTGCACTCGGGGCACTCACAGGGCCTCTTCCTGGTGTGGAAGTGCTGGTGAGGGACGATCTCTGAATTCCACCTGAAGCTCTTCTGACATTCCAAGCACTCATAGGGCCGTTCCCCAGTGTGGATCCTGTGGTGCTTGGTGAGGTCAGAGGTCCCACTGAAGCTCTCCCCACACTCCCCACACTCACAGGGCCTCTCCCCAGTGTGGGTGTTCTGGTGTTCCATCAGGGTGGGGCTCCAGCTGAAACCCTGCCCACATTCCAAGCACTTGTGGGGCTTCTCCCTGCCATGAGGGTTCTCCACCAGCTCCGAGCTCCAGACGGAACTCCGGCCACGTTCCTGGCTCAGGGGAGCTCTTTCCTCCCTGCAGCTCCCTGGGCTGGGTTTGCAGCCCCTCCTCCAGCAGGATCTCCAGGGCTTTTCCTCCTTCTCCATCCAGCCACAGCCTGGGAATGACAAATCCTGCTTTGGGGAAAACCAAGGTGGGAGCACCTTGGAGTAGAGGCTCCTCACTGCCCAAGACCATCCCTGGAACTCAGCAGGAGTCTTGTGTCCATGGAAATCTCCACTATATCAAGGTTCAGCCCAAAACAACTCTCCCAGGAGTTCCCTATCTCTGATCTCTCCACTTTTGGCGTTCCAGAGGTTTCCTTTCCCTGGGATGATGGGGGTCCAATGGCTCCAGGGGTTCCCTCTTCTTTGGCGTACTGCTTAGGGATGATCCAGGGTCTTTTGGGGGTCCATGGGGTCCCTTCTGCCTTGATGCTCTACTTTGATATCCCAGGGGTCCCAGGGGTCCCTCCTCTCCAGGCTCCCCCCCTTTCCAGCCAGCTGGGGTTCCCCCAGCTCCAGGATCACCTCTCTCTTCTCTCTCCATTCCGGGGGTCGCTGGGGTTGCCCCTTCTCTGCTCCCCCGGGGGTCCCCAGGACCAATGTCCTCCCCCTGGTGGCCCTGGGCAATGGCCACGTGGACTCCCAAAGATCCCCCCAAGGGGCTCAGCTCTGGGGTCCTGCAAGATCCAAACCTACACACACACACACACACACACAGAAATAAAACTCCCACGGTCTATTTGGGCCTCCCAGACGATATTTGGGGCTCAATTCCACAATCTGCAAGCTCCAAATACACCCCAATAAAAAAACCCTCTCAGGGACCCCCCGACAGATTTGGAATGAGTTCCCCCTCCCCTCCCACCTGCAGGATGAGCTGGGGGCGATGGTCCCGGGGCCAAGGGTGCTGCGGCCACAGGGGGCACTGGAACCTCCTGTTTCTCCTCCTTTTCCTGCTCCTGCTCCTCCTCTTCCTGCTCCTCCTTTTCCCCTCTCCCTCCTCCTCCTCCTTCCTCATCCCACCTCCTGCCCAGTTCCTGCCTTCTCTATATTTAGAGTGGAGAACCTTGCTTGTTTTTAGAACGAGAACAAAGATCCCAGATGGAACACGGCTTGCTGGTTTTAGCCAGAAGTGTCAGTGACTAAAGGTCATGTTTGCTCTGCTTTGGTGCCGTCCTTGTTCCTCCTCAGTGTTCAGGCTGGGCTATGGGGTGTCCTTGTTTGCTGCATTTTCAGAGCTCCTCCTGGATCCTTTGGGCAACAGGCCGTGCCCTGGGAGGGTTCTTTGTGCTCCTTTGTGACACAGGAGAACCTTCCAGGCGGTTTCTGCATGAGCTGCTGCTGTGATGTCACAGGAGCACTGCCACGTCCCCGAGGTGTTCCCGTTGCTGTGGCACACGGAGGCCTCAGTGTCCAGAGTGGCTCTGGGCACTGCTCGTTGCCGGAGGATCCTCCTGCCCGAGGCATTCTCAGCAGCCAGCCCACCCCTGACGGGTGTCCTTCTGTGCTTGCAGGGCTACAGTCTGCAGACGTGTGCAGCGCAGCCAAAATGATCCAGCACGTGGCTGCTGCAGTTTGCACGCTGTACTCTGTGGCGTATGCGGGGTATTTTTTAACCCACTTGGCACGTAAGTCGAGGTTTTCCCTCGGTGCTGTGGCTTTGGGCTTGCTGTGTGCTTGCTGTTCTTCCTCTGGGCCTGAGCTGACTTTGTAACCAAATTGCCATGAAGACACCATTGCTTTGGGAGAGCTCCTGGCAGCAGCTGCAGCTGGAAAAGGGGGTGTCTGCAGCCAGCGGGGCGTGCACAGCATTTGCAATGAGCCCTGGGGGGTTCTGTTCCCTCAAGCGGGGAGTCTGTGGCAGCAGAGCCTGGAACTGCCTGTCCAGCCAAGAGCTGACCCAGCCCAGTATTTTGTGCTGTTCTCTTGCTGTGTGAAGGGACTGTGGCTCCTGGAGGGACGCTGTGAAAGCAAAATGCTCTCTCGGGGTTGCCTTGCTCCGGGGCATTTCCCACCACAGGCAGTTGTTTTCCTGACAGCATCTGGTTCATGTTCCCTCTTCCCTTGCAGGGCACCTCATGAGTGGATCCCGAGCAGCTCCTCCTTCGGTGAGTGGGAAAGGAACCTTTGGCATTTGGAATTGTGCAGCAAGCTGTGAGCTCGGCATGTGGCAGCTGAGTGCCAGCCTGGGAGGCTGAAGGAAAGTTCCTGTCAGTGTCCTTGCAGCAGCAAAGGGATCCCTGGGAGTTTTCTCCTTTTCTTTCTGTCCACAGGACACAAAAGCAGCATCAGAACCTCCTCTGGCTCCCTCTGCTTCCAAAGAAGTGGCCAAAGAGGAGGAAGGCCGCAGTGAGCTTCCCGCTGTTCCAGGGGACGATGGTGAATGTCCCTCAGTGCCGGGAGATGACAGTGAACTTCCCGCTGTTCTGGGAGACGAGGGCGAACATCCCGCGCTGTGGGAACACAACGGCGAGGCTCCCGCGGTGTGGGACAAGGACAGTGGACATCTCCTGGCGTGGAAGGAGGACAGAGGACATCTTGTGGCTTGGGAAGAGGAGGGTGAACTTCCCCCAACATGGGAAGAGGACAGTGAACGTCCCCTGGCTTGGAGAGATGATGGCGAACCTGCAGCGTTTTGGGAAGAGGACGGAGAAGCTCCCTGTGCTTGGGAAGAGGACACTGAACCTCCCTCGGCTGTGGGATCCTGGGCTGAACATTCTGACAGCAGCACAGCCCTGCAGCCAGAGGGGAGAGGGGAGTGGTGCCTGATGCAGCTGAGTACGTCTGCTCTGTTCCTGTGTGCCAGAGCAGGGTGCTGTGTGTGTGTCTCGGCATCAGCTGCACCCAGTGCTGCTCTGCAGCTGAATGTGCCAGGGTCATTTCTTGTCCTTCCCCAGCTGAGACCAAGGGGCTGACGGCCCCAGGGAGGGGGGCTGCATTCTGGCTCTGCTGCAAGGCGGGGTCTCACTCTGGGAGGGAGCGTCTTCCACGTGGTTTCTTTCAGGGAACACCGTGAGCCTGGCGGAGCCTGCCATGAAATACCTGGAAGTGGAGCAGATTGGCCAAGGGTAAGTGCACGGCAGTTACTTCTGCACAAGCAGGCCCAGGTGTTGTGCTGGTGCAGGATCAAGTGAGAAGTCAGGAGAGCTCCAAACACCTCCAGACACTGGGGTGCCATCCTGCTGTCCCTCAGTCCTGATCAGAATTGATACCTGTGCTAAGAAGGCACCGTCAAAGGCCCCTGAGGCTGGCAGTGTCCTGCCTGCAGCAAGGAGCAGGACCTGGAAGATCTTCTGTCCCTGGAATTGGATTGCCTAAAAGAGCCACTCACCATCTGGTGACTGTCAGAAAACAGTTCTCAAGGAGATTTCTTTCAAATATTTTGCTTCAAAAAATATCCTCAGGTCAGGATTAACAACCTAATGGTTTAGAAACAGAAACCAGAGCTGAACTAATAAGTGCTCTATTCTAGCACAGGTAGTAGAGCCCATACATTCAGTAACAGACAAAGAGCTGATGCACTCTGGGGGAAAATGCATCACCTGCCTGATGGCAGGGCCCTTGTGGATCCTGCAGGTCTTAGGCAGGACATGGGAAAGGATGAAATGCATTCTTTTCCAGTTCTTTAGACACCCGTTGCTCACTTCAGGTTTTGAAATAAAGCAGTGCAGCATGGACATTTGGGATTTGCTCCAGCCCAATTCCTTGGTGTCGGGTCTCAGTTTTCTCTGGCACACCTTGCATGGCAGAGGGCTGGTGGCTGCTGCGCTGTTGTTGGAAGGGTCGATGCCCCCAGGTGTTTGTGAACGCTGCAGGCAGCAGAGATCTCCTGTCTGGGCTGGCTTTCACTGCCAGGGCCTAAAGCGCTGCTTCTTTCTTCTCTGCTGTTTTGTCTCCAGGGCTTTTGGAACCGTTTCGAAAGGACTCGACAGGGCCACTGGAGGAGAGGTCAGTGTCAACACGCCCAGCACGTCTGGCAGCTCTCCAGGGCTCTCCCCTCTGCTGGGAGCTGTGGCTGCAGCTTTGGGGGCCAGCAGAGCTTTCCTGCACAGGCTGCTCCTCTGCAGGCAGAGCCGTGTCAGCCTGCAGAGCACAGCTGGGACAGACTTGGTCCTTCTGAAGTGCCCACAGGAATGCAAGGAGGGCAATGGATGTGTGTGTTTGCTTTGTTGTGCAATCCCAACCAGAGCAGTTGCATCTGAAATCATGACCCAATCCCATAGAACTGCTAAAGGGTTCCCGGCTGTTTTGCTCTGTTTGCACAGAACCAGAATTACCTCCTGCTTGCAGAATGTGTTTGAACAATAATGAGTGTTGAGGCCATTTGAGAAGACTGTAGGTGCAGAGAATGTGGTTAGAGCTTGGAGGCTGACAGCTGCGGGGCCATTTCTGTAGGGTTTGCAAGGCCAAATGTCTCTGGCCATGTGTCCTGTAAGCAGCCCCCAGCGAGCAGAGCAATGGGCTGTGGGAATGGCACTTGCTGAGCTCTGGTGTCCCATCCCAAGGCAGTTTGGCACAGCCCGGCTCCGTCGCCCCAAAAAGACTCGCTCCGTGTTTGCTGCGGCCTCCTGCCACAGACTCCTCCAGTGAAAGGTCTGCAATGTCCCTTCAGGTGGCCATAAAGAAAATGAGTCTGAGAGGGCAGAACAGGGAACGAGCTGTGAATGAGCTCCTGCTCCTGAAGGACAAGAAGAACCCCAACATTGTCAGCTCTTTGGACAGGTGAGTGCTTCAGGCCTTATCCCGTGCCCGGGCCCTGCCTTAACCTTTCCTGGCATCCGTAGTCTGTAGCCTGATTTGAAAATGCCTGACCCAGCCGTATCTTCCCAAAACAACAGCCTGGCAGTTCGCTCCCTCCGTGTGCTTTTGTAGCTTTGGTTTGGTTTTCCCTTCAAGCTGACCCTGTTTTCTGTGTCTTACAACAAGTGCTGGTAAACCACAGCAGAAATTATTTGCCTTGGCTTCTTCTTCCCAGCCCTTTCCCATTGCTGCAGATGCCAGGAAGACCAGGTTCTTGTTCCCAGAAATGCCTCGTTTGCCCATTTGTCACTGGCCTTGCCTGTTTCTGAAGGGACTTTCTGAAAGGTTTTCTGACCCCTTTTGTCCCAAGTGCTGCCCGGCCTCCTCCCCTGGATTACCCTGGGAGCTGTGTTGCCTTGTTCTGCAGGGAAGGGTGGAACTGATGAGTTCAGAAGCTGAACCAGCTGGGGGCCAGTGTTGTGGTTCCACATTGATCTGGGCCTTTGCTAAACTGCATTTTTCACCTGCTTGCCATCTCAGGCCTTTCCTTTCTCACAGGGGTCTCCTCCTTTAGACTGTGCAGATCCCAAGGGCTGTGCAGCCTGGCAGGAATGTCTCTCCATCGGATTCTGTCCTCATTGACAAGTGACCTGGCAACAAAACTCCACTCCAGGCTTTTCCATGGGGGAACTGAGCACTGCACATTGGTCTCCATGCCACTGCTTTCCTCTTCCAGCTTCCTTGTTGATGGAGATCTCTGGCTGGTGATGGAATACATGGATGGAGGAACTTTGCAGGACGTTGTCAGACAGACACGCATGGCTGAAGGAGAGATGGCAGCTGTCAGTCGGGAGGTGAGGGATCCTGCCTGTGACTGCCCTGGCTTGGACACGATGGTCCTTCCCAAGAGGGCGTGAGAGCAGGAGTGGCTCCAGGCTCAGGGCTTTGTTTCTCTGTTGTTTTTATGAGCTGGAGAAGAAAGAGCCCCTGCAGTGAACGGCCTGCCAGCAGCACTGCACTTCTACTCTGTTCTTGTTCTCTTTCCTGCTGTTGTGGCACTCTCTGTCTCTTTTGGATTTGATGTGCTGTTCTCAGCTTTGCCTTGAACCGTTTGCCTGGAGCTTGTCTGCACTGCACTCCTGGCCTGTCAGAGCAAAGTCGCTGCTGGCAGAATTCTAAACTGTCCTTTCTTGTGTGATATATTCCGGCCATTGGTTTTTACCCTCGTGTTTCTTGTTCTCTCTCAGTGTCTGCAGGGCCTGCATTTCCTGCATTCGAACCAGGTGATCCACAGAGATCTGAAGAGCTCCAACATCCTTCTGGGAATGGACGGCTCTGTCAAGCTGGGTGGGTGTTCCTGGCTAGGCACGGCGCTCCCGGGGTGCGGCTGTGGGGCTGCTTCCCAGTGACGGCCAGAGCCCCACAAGGGCTGCTGGGGGCACTGCCCGGCCCCTGCTGCCAGCTGAGAGCGGCTGCCCCTGCAGAGAGCTCAGGAGAGGAGCAGGCTGTCAGGGGTGCCTTTGCTCTGGGAATGGCCCTCCCAGAGGGGCAGGAGTTGGAATCTAAAGCTGCAAGGGAATCAGTAAAAGCAACTGCACGAAAGCTGAGGGTTTCTTTAAGGGTCCAGCTCAGTTCCATCTTTCCTTGGCTACAGCCCTGAGAACTTTTCCAGCTTAATTCACTACTGCATTCTCAGACTGAGAGCGGGGAGTCTTTGTGCTTGGTTTCCTCATTCCAGCTGCCTTTGACAGTGTTTGTTTCTGTCCTCAGCTGATTTTGGCCTCAGTGCTCAGCTCAGCCCTGAGCAGGACCAGCGCAGCTCCATGGTGGGCACTGCTCACTGGATGGCCCCAGAAGTTGTCACCAGTTCTCCTTACGGCCCCAAGGTGGACATCTGGTCCTTTGGCATTGTGACCATCGAGATGGTGGAAGGAGAACCTCCTTACTTCAAGGAAACGAGGGCCATGGTAAGAGGCCAATTCTCCCGTGGTTGCAGAGGCCTGTGAGCACAGGGTGACCCTGCACTGGGAGCAGCAGCTGCAGGATTCTGCACATGGGGAAGGGAATTCCCAGAGGACTCGAGCCTCAACACAGACACATATTCTGCAGTCTCCAGACACAATTTGCTTTGGGATTTACGTTGTTGCAGTTCTTCTGGCTGTGAGGATGACATGAAAATGTGAAGCAAGTGCACCAGCTCTTTACAATGGCTGTGGCAGCACCAGGGTTTGGGTTTTTTGGTTGGCATAGAAAAATGAGCTGTGAGCAGCATCTCTACCAGGGAGGAAAGTGCCCCTGGAGCTGGGGCTGGGAAGCTGGGGTCGATGTGAGCACTTGTGGGTGGGAAGGAAGCTGGCAGAGCGCTGAGTTTGCTTTTCCTGCAGGCTCGCGCTCTGATCCGGCAGAACGGGACCCCGCAGCTGCAGGAGCCCAGGCGCCTGTCGGCTCTGCTGCGGGACTTCCTCGAGTGCAGCCTGGAGCCGGACGAGGAGCAGCGCTGGTCTGCCCAGGAGCTGCTGCAGGTGAATGCCAAGCGGCTGCAGGGGAAGCAGCAGCGCCAGGGAGGGGTTTTCTTGTGGGGCCCCCTCCGATGGTCTCCGGTCTCGCTGATGGTCTCCGGTCTCGCTGCTTTCCACACGCAAAGCAAGCAGAATCCTTGCCTGGTTTGGCTTGGCAGGAGCCTTTCGAGGTCATCTGCACCTGGGGCCCCACAGCGAGCAGGGCCATCTTCAAGCAGGTCAGGTGGCTCAGAGCCCTGCCTGACCTGAGCTTGGATGTTCCCAGGGAGGAGGCACCTCCCACATCTCTGGGCACCTTCTGTCAGTGCTTCCCCACTCTCCTGCTAAAAAAATTCTGCCTCAGACCTAGTCTCAGCCTGCTTCCCCCTCCTGAGTTTCAGACCATTTCCCTTTGTCCTGTTGCAACAGAGCCTGTGAGGAAGTTGACTCTGGAAAGTAACGGTTCATTTCTTTCTTTTTTCTCCTTTGGGCAGCACCCATTTTTATCATCAGCCAAGCCTCTCTCCAGCCTGACCCCTCTGATCACCGCAGCAAAGCAACTGAGGCAGCAGCGGAGGAGATGAAGGACTGGAGGACAGCGTTTAGTTACACTAGTTAGTTAGGACAACTAGTTAGTTATGGTAGTTAGCAGTGCTAGTCGGTTAAGGTAGTTAGGACAGCCTGTTTGTTACGGTTCTTATGACAGCCTGTTTGGTATGGCAGTTTTTTTGAATAAAAACTCTCTTAAACCTCAACTCCCTTGACCTGTCCCTTCCTTCTCCCTGTGTGACTCAGCTGCCTGGAGCAATGTGAGGGGAGAGCGGGCCCAGCCTCGCCCAGAGCTGAGCCCCAGCAGAGCCCTGGCAGAGCCCAGAGCAGCCTCGGCATCTGCAGAGTCAGCCTGGAAGGAGGCGCTTGGAGCCTTCACGGCTGCACCCAACTCTTGGTTACAATCTGTGTGTCAGGGCTCACCCCCAGATTGGGGTGGCCCTGAAAGATGGAAAAGTCTCTCCTCCCACCCGTGCCTACAAAGAAAGACTCAGTAGTCTTCATTCGTCCGATCTCAAGGTAGTTTATTGTATGTTATCTAAAAGATTTTCTTCCTGAGCTGCTGTGGTCCGTTCAGCAGGTCAGACAAAGGCACACACTGACTCCCAGGGGGCTGGTGCCATCTTTTATATCATCCATGACATGTTGAATGTTTGTGGTTTTACCCCAATGCCTATCACCTATATTGAATGGTGACTTTCTACTCTAAACCAATCTGTGAGTGCCAACATCACCATGAACATGGAGGTGAGGAAGGAGAAAGAAGGAGGACAGGGCACGCCCAAGTCCCTTCATCTTAGAACTTCTGACCCCCATGTACAAAACTCAGACCCCTCTGTACAAGGCCTAACCCCCCCCTGTACAGCAGTCAGAAGTTCTTCCTTTCACTTTGTGACTACTTCTACAATAATATCTAAACTTGTGTGATTTCTTGTTCTTCCTGCAAGGTTGGTAAATTGTTCCATGGGTCAGATTCAAAGCCACAGGGGTTTCCAGTTGCATATCAGTGTCTCAAATGCTTCTGACCTGGGCCCGGAACATCCAAGAGTGTCCAAGGGACATTCTGGGTTCCGACAAGAACAGGATAATGAGAAGTCAATGAAGAGCCTTGAATGCAGCTTTCCCCAGCCTCCCTCCTTCCAGCTGCACCTCCTCCCCCGGCAGTGCAGGAGACAGGGAATGGGGCCGTGCTCAGTTCATCCCCCGTGGCTTCTCCCTCTGCCCAGGGACAGGAGTCGTTCCCCTGCTGCAGCCTGCGGTCTCTCCCACCGGAGACTTCTCCAGGAACTTCTCCAACCGGAGTCCATCCCCTGGGGCACAGCCCCCCTCCAAGTGCTGCAGCGTGGGTCACTGTGCCACAGGGTCACTCCTTCCAGGACAGGCTGCTCCAGCGGGGGCCCCTCTGTCCACGGGGTCACAGCCTCCTCTCAGGCATCCCCGTGCTCCAGCCTGGGTCCTGCAGGGGCTGCAGGGGGATCTCTGCATCCCCATGGATCTGCAGGGGGATCTCTGCAGCCCCATTGTTATCAATGATTCAGTCAATTTAATAATTAGAGGAATTTATTAAATCAAGTCAAATAAAAATTGGAAAAGCCACAAGCAAAACAGCGCCGAGCCAGGCGATCGGAGCTGGTTTCAGGCTATACAGCCCCGTACCTCTGGCAGTTCACAAGGTACTGATTCCACAGGGTTTTATTTTTATTGCTTTCAGACGTAGTAGGATTCCTGAGGGCTCTTCCTGTTCCCTCTAATTGGTCTTGCCCCTTTCCACATATTAATGCATGTTCTTTTCTTGTGCAGAGTTTTTCCCGGAATACTCTGCTGAAGTCTCGTTAGATGACAATCCTCTCGAATTTTTTGTTCTGGCTAAGAATATTCATCTTATCAGTTCAATGCCTATCTTCTAGATGGAATAATCCTTCAGAGTAACCATCCTTTGAGACAGGAATTCATCTTGTATATATTGTTTTTCCTGTCACTTGATTCTATTTTTACAAGATACTGTATTTTTTTTAGTCCTGAGCACGAATTTATTTTAAATTATATATTACACCCATGGATATGCAGGGAGACCTCTGCATCCCCATGGATCTGCAGGGGAATCTCTGCAGCCCTATGGATCTCTGCATCCAGCACCGCCGTTTTAGGAGGCACCAGGAATAGGCTGAGCTCTGCCTGAAGCTCTTGTCACATTCCCCACACCCTTCCCGGCACAGGGAGAGTTTTCCCTCCTCACAGCTCCCCGGGCTGGGTTTGCAGCCCCTCCTCGTGTGGGATCTCTGGGGCTTTTCCTCCCCGTTACATTCCTGTGCCGTGGAGCCGTTCCAAATGGCCTCTTCCACGAGGTTCTGTGGCAAGAATTTGTTCTCCCTGGTCCCTGTCCGCAGCTCCGTGACTGGGGCAGGAAGGACAAGGAGAGTTAGGGACATGGAGAAGGGAAAAGGAAAAGGCAGGAGAGGAAGGAAGAAGAAGGAACGAGGGAGGAAGGAAATGGGAAAAGACGTAGATGGATGAAGGAGAGAATGAGGAGAGGAAGCAGGGCAGAGAAGAAGCTGGGATTTGCGTCCGTGCCAGAGGGAAGGGGAAGGAGATCCCCTCAATGCATCCCTGGCAGGACGGCGTCAGCAGCGAGGTTGTCCTGCAGCCAGGGGCGATGCTGGGCTGGGAGATGGAGCAGGAGAGAGGGGCAAAGGGGCAGTGACTTCCTCCTCACCTGCCTGGCTGTCCCAGTCTGTAGCATCCTGGCACTACCAAGGCCCTTGGAGCGTCCGGCACTGATGAGCCCAAAGCTCACGGCGACTTTATAAAGCTGACAAAGTAGGCAGGATGGGTCTTTGTAGGATCTCCAGCAAACTGGTTTATTGGAACAGGAACAGGGCACAGAGCTGAACAGGGACCAGGGACAAAGACAGGCTGCAAGCGGAGGGCACAGGGGGTTTTTATATGGGGTAGTGAGGGTGGAGCTGAGGGTCAGGGTCCAATGGATATGGGGGAAAATGGTGCAAAGGAGGGGTTAAGGGTCGTGTCAGCTAATAGGGAAACAGAGGCAGGGAAATGCAGTAAACTTGGGCCAGTGGAGGGACAGAGAGAGGAGAACATTCTAGGGACTAACCAAAATAGGTGACAGGGGTTGAACTAGGGTAATTAGGCCAACGGGCCAATGGGGTAACATAACTTTACAGAAATCAGCATGTGCCTGCAAAGATCTATGGGAGAAGCAAGCTTCTCCCCATAACCTTGAAATCTATTCTTGTTTGGGACCAGTCCTCCACAGCTGAGGGACTGAGATTCTGATGGTAGGTTCCTGGGCCTCCACACCAGTGCATCTTCCTTTCCCTTGTTTTCATTGCAGCGTCATTCTCCTCCACCCAGATGAAATTGAGGATTGGCAATGGCTTGCAAGAAAGCAAGGGGTGAGTACCTTGGGTTTGGCGAGAAATGAACCTCATGCTTTAGAATTTTTAAAACTTTAAGAAGGGATAATTACATGCAAATCAATAACAGCTCTTGGTGCTTGGCGATGGCCAGAGGCACACTGGTTAACCATAGCAACTCTTCTTATCTACTTTTTCCGTTGTATTGTTCAAAAACATATTGATAAAGATTATACATATTCAAACATTTCTTTGAACTCATTTACTTGTTCCAGGAACTCTTGAAGTTGATTTGAGCCCCAAGCAGCCTTTCTAGAGTACGTGCAGGAATCGTGGATTGTTGTTCTGAGGGTTTTGTGTCACTTCCTCACAACAGCCCCCTGATCCCCAGTTTCAGCTGAGTCTGCAGGCCCCAAGTTGGGCAACTCCCTGGTGGCTCCCCTGGCAGGGGAGACCCTCCTGGAGCAGTTCTGTGTCAGGAGGGAGAGACGCATTGGACTTCTTTGGTCTTCAGCTTCTGTTTATTGTTACCTTATCAAAACTTCATCACACTGTCTGCACCAGACTCTGCGTGCAGGAAAAAAATCATAAAAATAGCCAACAATCTCTTGTTATAAGGCATTTTGAGTCTAATAAAAAACTACGCTACCCAATTAAGATGTGACATGTTGTTTTGTGTTTTTATACCCCTGTAACTGTTCTGTAATGGTTTGCCCCTTCACCCCCATTATCTCCCAATGGTTTCACCCCGAGCTTTCCCGCCTTTCCCTCAATGCCTCTCTGAAAATGCTCAGTCATTCCCATGTCCCCTCCCTGGCACCCTGTGCATCACTTGGTTCCCCATCCCGCTCTCCCAGAATCTTCCACCTTGGGCAGAGTGAGTGGACCGAGGGCCAGGGGTCGCTCCCTTAAACTTCCCCCATTGGTTTGTGTGTCTGTCTGTCCCTCCGCCTTCCACTCCCCCACATCCCCCCATTGGGTGGTGGGCGTCCCTTCCCCCTGGTTACCATCCTGGTACTTAAGACAATTGTGAGAGCCTCGAGAGCGCTTTCGGCTGTCGGGACAATGGCATTCGTAGCTCCTCAGAGCTTGGATTAAACTTGAGACTTTTTCCCCGGCCTTGAGTCGACTCCCTCATTATCTCCTAGGATGCTGCCTCTTCTCCTTACAAGGCAGACAGAGAAGCGCTCTGTCTTAGCCACTCCCCGAATCTTCTCGAGAAACAGGGGCGTGTCCCCCGCAGCTGACTGTGCCTCGGCTGGGCAGGCGACGCCAGGGAGCTTCAGGGTAGGCACGGCGGCAGTGACACCTAAAATATTTTCCTTTTGTCCCAGGTTGAAATGCAAGATGTTATTCATTTCCCATCTGTGAGCAGTTTCTTCTTACCTTTTCTACCTGCTCCTTATCTCTTATCTTCTTATCTTCCTCCCCCCCCCCCCCCCCCCCCCGCGGGAGGATATCTGTTGTTAATGGCCCACTCAATGTCACTGCATGACTGTTGAAATTACATCATCCCATTGTGGGATGCTCCGCCCAGAGGGAGGAGACAAGCATTTCCTGACTGAATATAATCTGGGCAGTTTACCACTGGGAACAGCTGGGGTTTCTCCAGTGCACCCTCAGAGGAAGATTACACCCTTCTACAAGATCTGACAGAACCACATCGGCCACTTTGGGAAGACTGAGGCCATTCCAGTCTGGACTCCCACCACCACCAGAGTGTCAGGTTGTATTCTGACTCTGTCAGCGGTTGTTTTCTTTCCTTTTGTATTATTGCATGTATTTAGGTTTTTTTTCTTTCTTTTCCTAAAAAATTGTATTTCTGACTTGAAGTCTCTCACTGGCTTTCCTTTTCAAACCAGAACACCTTTCTAACCCAATAACTGACCCCCAAAGACCCGCAATGCACATTTTTCTACCCAATTACAAGATACCACCTAACCCAAGGTGAAAAAGGAAGAAGAAGAAAGAAGAAGGGAACTCAAGACAACACCCTATATCCTCCATCTTGAACCCATCTATAACATACTAAAAATCCTAAAACCTAAATGTCTCACCCATGTGACATACTCCACTACTCTCTACAATCTCTACAATCTCATTCACACTTTTGTGGTTTCTAGTTTACCTTGAGGCTTTGGAAGTTTTCTCGATGAACGAGGGTCAAAGTCAGTGCTGCCCTGGGGGTCAGGACACCTCAGAGCAGACAGAGAAATATTCCCAGTGCCCTGGGTTTCCACATCAGCAGGCGACAGTTATTGACAGTCGAAGGGTCAGCGGCAGGGGTCCTCATCACACCCGTTCCTTAAATGTTATCTGGCCATGCAGACGGTTTTAGCTACTTCCACAAGTACTTTAAATCAACATTAGCTGTTTCACAAATATCTCTGAGTTATTCTTGTCAGTTAGTTACAAAAATAAAAGCATTAGTTATTATTTCACAACTGCAGCTACTTCTGCAAAAGTTAACATTCTAATGCACAACACGTAGCATCCACTTCAATACTTTGCAAAAGCCAAAACTATAATGTATGTTTTTCACACTGTCCACAAACTAAAATATCATCCATGAATGATGTTCTGAGGATATGAGCGACACAGGGGCCAGGGCACTGGCCACAAAAAGCCGACAAAATGTACGACAGCGAAAGCAGTTAAAAGTGATTACAAACTGTAGTGTATCAAAATCAGCTCATCTTTCATGTTGTGATTAGGAATAAGTTGCAGAAGTCAAGACATAATAGCAAAAGCCACCATCTACATAGTTCTTTATAACAAACCCAGGGCAGGTTTTTCCCTTGCATGGAGCACTTGGGCCTTCCCCGGGCCCCTTCTGCCCTCTTGCAGAGCCGGTGGCATTTTCCACCACCCACAGTTTGTAACCAAGAGTCGGGTGCAGCCGAGAAGGCTCCAAGCGCCTCCTTCCAGGCTGACTCTGCAGATGCCGAGGCTGCTCTGGGCTCTGCCAGGGCTCTGCTGGGGCTCAGCTCTGGGTGAGGCTGGGCCCGCTCTCCCCTCACATTGCTCTGGGCAGCTGAGTCACACAGGGAGAAGGAAGGGACACGTCAAGGGAGTTGAGGTTTAAGAGAGTTTTTATTCAAAAAACTGCCATACCAAACCGGCTGTCATAAGAACCGTAAAAAACAGGCTGTCCTAACTACCTTAACCAACTAGCACTACTAACTACCATAACTAACTGGCACTGCTAACTACCATAACTAACTAGCACTGCTAACTACCAAAACTAACTAGTTGTCCTAACTCACTACTGTAACTAAAAGCTGTCCTCCAGTCCTTCATCTCCTCCGCTGCTTCCTCAGTTGCTTTGCTGCGGTGATCAGAGGGGTCAGGCTGGAGAGAGGCTTGGCTGATGATAAAAATGGGTGCTGCCCAAAGGAGAAAAAAGAAAGAAATGAACCGTTACTTTCCAGAGTCAACTTCCTCACAGGCTCTGTTGCAACAGGACAAAGGGAAATGGTCTGAAACTCAGGAGAGGGAAGCAGGCTCAGATGAGATCTAAGGCAGAATTTTTTTAGCAGGAGAGTGGGGAAGCACTGACAGAAGGTGCCCAGAGATGTGGGAGGTGCCTCCTCCCTGGGAACATCCAAGCTCAGGTCAGGCAGGGCTCTGAGCCACCTGAGCTGCTTGAAGATGGCCCTGCTCGCTGTGGGGCCCCAGGTGCAGATGACCTCGAAAGGCCCCTGCCAAGCCAAACCAGGCGAGGATTCTGCTTGCTTTGCGTGTGGAAAGCAGCGAGACCGGAGACCATCGGAGGGGCCCCACAAGAAAACCCCTCCCTGGCGCTGCTGCTTCCCCTGCAGCCGCTTGGCATTCACCTGCAGCAGCTCCTGGGCAGACCAGCGCCGCTCCTCGTCCGGCTCCAGGCTGCACTCGAGGAAGTCCCGCAGCAGAGCCGACAGGCGCCTGGGCTCCTGCAGCTGCGGGGTCCCGTTCTGCCGGATCAGAGCGCGAGCCTGCAGGAAAAGCAAACTCAGCGCTCTGCCAGCTTCCTTCCCACCCACAAGTGCTCACATCGACCCCGGCTTCCCAGCCCCAGCTCCAGGGGCACTTTCCTCCCTGGCAGAGATGCTGCTCACAGCTCATTTTTCTATGCCAACCAAAAAACCCAAACCCTGGTGCTGCCACAGCCATTGTAAAGAGCTGGTGCACTTGCTTCACATTTTCAGGTCATCCTCACAGCCAGAAGAACTGCAACAACGTAAATCCCAAAGCAAATTGTGTCTGGAGACTGCAGAATATGTGTCTGTGTTGAGGCTCCAGTCCTCTGGGAATTCCCTTCCCCATGTCCAGAAACCTCCAGCTGCTGCTCCCAGTGCAGGCTCACCCTGTGCTCACAGGCCTCTGCAACCACGGGAGAATTTGCCTCTTACCATGGCCCTCGTTTCCTTGAAGTAAGGAGGTTCTCCTTCCACCATCTCGATGGTCACAATGCCAAAGGACCAGATGTCCACCTTGGGGCCGTAAGGAGAACTGGTGACAACTTCTGGGGCCATCCAGTGAGCAGTGCCCACCATAGAGCTGCGCTGGTCCTGCTCAGGGCTGAGCTGAGCACTGAGGCCAAAATCAGCTGAGGACAGAAACAAACACTGTCAAAGGCAGCTGGAATGAGGAAACCAAGCACAAAGACTCCCCACTCTCAGTCTGAGAATGCAGCAGTGATGTCAGCTGGAAAAGTCCTCAGGGCTGTAGCCAAGGAAAGATGGAACTGAACTGGACCCTTAAAGAAACCCTCAGCTTTTGTGCAGTGGTTTTTACTGATTCCCTTGCAGCTTCAGATTCCAACTCCTGCTCCTCTGGGAGGGCCATTGCCAGAGCAAAGGCACCCCTGACAGCCTGCTCCTCTCCTGAGCTCTCTGCAGGGGCAGCCGCTCTCAGCTGGCAGCAGGGGCCGGGCAGTGCCCCCAGCACTTGTGGGGCTCTGGCCGTCACTGGGAAGCAGCCCCACAGCCGCACCCCGGGAGCGCCGTGCCTGGCCAGGAACACCCACCCAGCTTGACAGAGCCGTCCATTCCCAGAAGGATGTTGGAGCTCTTCAGATCTCTGTGGATCACCCGGTTCGAATGGAGGAAATGCAGGCCCTGCAGACACTGAGAGAGAACAAGAAACACCAGGGTAAAAACCAATGGCCGGAATATATCACACAAGAAAGGACAGTTTAGAATTCTGCCAGCAGCGACTTTGCTCTGACAGGCCAGGAGTGCAGTGCAGACAAGCTCCAGGCAAACGGTTCAAGGCAAAGCTGAGAACAGCACATCAAATCCAAAACAGACAGAGAGTGCCACAACAGCAGGAAAGAGAACAAGAACAGAGTGGAAGAGCAGTGCTGCTGGCAGGCCGTTCACTGCAGGGGCTCTTTCTTCTCCAGCTCATAAAAACAACAGAGAAACAAAGCCCTGAGCCTGGAGCCACTCCTGCTCTCACGCCCTGCTGGGAAGGACCATCGTGTCCAAGGCATGGCAGTCACAGGCAGGATCCCTCACCTCCCGACTGACAGCTGCCATCTCTCCTTCAGCCATGCGTGTCTGTCTGACAACGTCCTGCAAAGTTCCTCCATCCATGTATTCCATCACCAGCCAGAGATCTCCATCCACAAGGAAGCTGGAAGAGGAAAGCAGTGGCATGGAGACCAATGTGCAGTGCTCAATTCCCCCATGGAAAAGCCTGGAGTGGAGTTTTGTTGCCAGGTCACTTGTCAATGAGGACAGAATCCGATGGAGAGACATTCCTGCCAGGCTGCACAGCCCTTGGGATCTGCACAGTCTAAAGGAGGAGACCCCTGTGAGAAAGGAGAGGCCTGAGATGGCAAGCAGGTGAAAAATGCAGTTTAGCAAAGGCCCAGATCAATGTGGAACCACAACACTGGCCCCCAGCTGGTTCAGCTTCTGAACTCATCAGTTCCACCCTTCCCTGCAGAGCAAGGCAACACAGCTCCCAGGGTTATCCAGGGGAGGAGGCCGGGCAGCACTTGGGACAAAAGGGGTCAGAAAACCTTTCAGAAAGTCCCTTCAGAAACAGGCAAGGCCAGTGGCAAATGGGCAAACGAGGCATTTCTGGGAACAAGAACCTGGTCTTCCTGGCATCTGCAGCAATGGGAAAGGGCTGGGAAGAAGAAGCCAAGGGAAATAATTTCTGCTGTGGTTTACCAGCACTTGTTGTAAGACACAGAAAACAGGGTCAACTTGAAGGGAAAACCAAACCAAAGCAACAAAAGCACACGGAGGGAGCGAACTGCCAGGCTGTTGTTTTGGGAAGGTAAGGCTGGGTCAGGCATTTTCAAAACAGGCTACAGACTACGGATGCCAGGAAAGGTTAAGGCAGGGCCCGGGCACGGGATAAGGCCTGAAGCACTCACCTGTCCAAGGAGCTGACAATGTTGGGGTTCTTCTTGTCCTTCAGGAGCAGGAGCTCATTCACAGCTCGTTCCCTGTTCTGCCCTCTCAGACTCATTTTCTTTATGGCCACCTGAAGGGACATTGCAGACCTTTAACTGGAGGAGTCTGTGGCAGGAGGCTGCAGCAAACACGGAGCGAGTCTTTTTGGGGCGACGGAGCCGGGCTGTGCCAAACTGCCTTGGGATGGGACACCAGAGCTCAGCAAGTGCCATTCCCACAGCCCATTGCTCTGCTCGCTGGGGGCTGCTTACAGGACACATGGCCAGAGACATTTGGCCTTGCAGGCTCTGCAGAAATGGCCCCTCAGCTGTCAGCCTCCAAGCTCTAACCACATTCTCTGCACCTACAGTCTTCTCAAATGGCCTCAACACTCTCATTATTGCTCAAACACACTTTGCAAGCAGGGGATAATTCTGGTTCTGTGCAAACAGAGCAAAACAGCCGGGAACCCTTTAGCAGTTCTATGGGATTGGGTCATGATTTCAGATGCAACTGCTCTGGTTGGGATTGCACAACAAAGCAAACACACACATCCATTGCCCTCCTTGCATTCCTTTGGGCACTTCAGAAGGACCAAGTCTGTCCCAGCTGTGCTCTGCAGGCTGACACGGCTCTGCCTGCAGAGGAGCAGCCTGTGCAGGAAAGCTCTGCTGGCCCCCAAAGCTGCAGCCACAGCTCCCAGCAGAGGGGAGAGCCCTGGAGAGCTGCCAGACGTGCTGGGCGTGTTGACACTGACCTCTCCTCCAGTGGCCCTGTCGAGTCCTTTCGAAACGGTTCCAAAAGCCCTGGAGACAAAACAGCAGAGAAGAAAGAAGCAGCGCTTTAGGCCCTGGCAGTGAAAGCCAGCCCAGACAGGAGATCTCTGCTGCCTGCAGCGTTCACAAACACCTGGGGGCATCGACCCTTCCAACAACAGCGCAGCAGCCACCAGCCCTCTGCCATGCAAGGTGTGCCAGAGAAAACTGAGACCCAACACCAAGGAATTGGGCTGGAGCAAATCCCAAATGTCCACGGTGCATGGCTTTAGTTCAAAACCTGAAGTGAGCAATGGGTGTCTAAAGAACTGGAAAAGAATGCATTCCATCCTTTCCCATTTCCTGCCTAAGACCTGCAGGATCCACAAGGGCCCTGCCATCAGGCAGGTGATGCATTTTCCCCCAGAGTGCATCAGCTCTGTGTCTGTTACTGAATGTATGGGCTCTACTAGCTGTGCTAGAATAGAGCACTTATTAGTTCAGCTCTGGTTTCTGTTTCTAAACCATTAGGTTGTTAATCCTGACCGGAGGATATTTTTTGAAGCAAAATATTTGAAAGAAATCTCCTTGAGAACTGTTTTCTGACAGTCACCAGATGGTGAGTGGCTCTTTTAGGCAATCCAATTCCAGGGACAGAAGATCTTCCAGGTCCTGCTCCTTGCTGCAGGCAGGACACTGCCAGCCTCAGGGGCCTTTGACGGTGCCTTCGGAGCACAGGTATCAATTCTGATCAGGACTGAGGGACAGCAGGATGGCGCCCCAGTGTCTGGAGGTGTTTGGAGCTCTCCTGACTTCTCACTTGATCCTGCACCAGCACAACACCTGGGCCTGCTTGTGCAGAAGTAACTGCCGTGCACTTACCCTTGGCCAATCTGCTCCACTTCCAGGTATTTCTCGGCAGGCTCCGCCAGGCTCACGGTGTTCCCTGAAAGAAACCACGTGGAAGACGCTCCCTCCCAGAGTGAGACCCCGCCTTGCAGCAGAGCCAGAATGCAGCCCCCCTCCCTGGGGCCGTCAGCCCCTTGGTCTCAGCTGGGGAAGGACAAGAAATGACCCTGGCACATTCAGCTGCAGAGCAGCACTGGGTGCAGCTGATGCCGAGACACACACACAGCACCCTGCTCTGGCACACAGGAACAGAGCAGACGTACTCAGCTGCATCAGGCACCACTCCCCTCTCCCCTCTGGCTGCAGGGCTGTGCTGCTGTCAGAATGTTCAGCCCAGGATCCCACAGCCGAGGGAGGTTCAGTGTCCTCTTCCCAAGCACAGGGAGCTTCTCCGTCCTCTTCCCAAAACGCTGCAGGTTCGCCATCATCTTTCCAAGCCCGGGGACGTTCACTGTCCGCTTCCCATGCTGGGAGAAGTTCACCCTCCTCTTCCCAAGCCACAAGATGTCCTCTGTCCTCCTCCCACGCCAGGAGATGTCCACTGTCCTTGTCCCACACCGCAGGAGCCTCGCCGTTGTGTTCCCACAGCGTGGGATGTTCGCCCTCGTCTCCCAGAGCAGCGGGAAGTTCACTGTCATCTCCCGGCACTGAGGGACGTTCACCATTGTCCCCTGGAACAGCGGGAAGCTCACTGCTGCCTTCCTCCTCTTTGGCCTCCTCTTTGGAAGCAGAGGGAGCCAGAGGAGGTGCTGGTGCTGCTTTTGTGCCCTGTGAACAGACGGCAGCGTGAGGGACGGGAAGTCCTGTTTCAGTTATCACCTTATTTACCCTCAGCTGCACATCCAGCTGCACTAAGCAGAAATTGGGTTTGGAGCTGTTCAAACTAACAATGGGCTAAAGTTGACAGTGCCCCTTATTCTTGGGAATTCCATATTCCACCATGGCTAGAGCCAGCAAGCAATGCTCTGCCTGCAAAACCAGACCTGCAGCTCTTCAAAAGCTCTTCAGCAGAAAAGGAGAAAACTCCCAGGGATCCCTTTGCTGCTGCAAGGACACTAACAGGAACTTTCCTTCAGCCTCCCAGGTGGGCACTCGGCTGCCACATGCCGAGCTCACAACTTGCTGCACAATTCCAAATGCCAAAGGTTCCTTTCCCACTCACCGAAGGAGGAGCTGCTCGGGATCCACTCATGAGGTGCCCTGCAACGGGAGAGGGAACATGAACCAGATGCTGTCAGGAAAAAAACTGCCTGTGGTGGGAAATGCCCCGGAGCAAGGCAACCCCGAGAGAGCATTTTGCTTTCACAGCGTCCCTCCAGGAGCCACAGTCCCTTCACACAGCAAGAGAACAGCACAAAATACTGGGCTGGGTCAGCTCTTGGCTGGACAGGCAGTTCCAGGCTCTGCTGCCACAGACTCCCCGCTTGAGGGAACAGAACCCCCCAGAGCTCATTGCAAATGCTGTGCACGCCCCGCTGGCTGCAGACACCCCCTTTTCCAGCTGCAGCTGCTGCCAGGAGCTCTCCCAAAGCAATGGTGTCTTCATGGCAATTTGGTTACAAAGTCAGCTCAGGCCCAGAGGAAGAACAGCAAGCACACAGCAAGCCCAGAGCCACAGCACCGAGGGAAAACCTCGACTTACGTGCCAAGTGGGTTAAAAAATACCCCGCATACGCCACAGAGTACAGCGTGCAAACTGCAGCAGCCACGTGCTGGATCATTTTGGCTGCGCTGCACACGTCTGCAGACTGTAGCCCTGCAAGCACAGAAGGACACCCGTCAGGGCTGGGCTGGCTGCTGAGAATGCCTCGGGCAGGAGGATCCTCCGGCAACGAGCAGTGCCCAGAGCCACTCTGGACACTGAGGCCTCCGTGTGCCACAGCAACGGGAACACCTCGGGGACGTGGCAGTGCTCCTGTGACATCACAGCAGCAGCTCACGCAGAAACCGCCTGGAAGGTTCTCCTGTGTCACAAAGGAGCACAAAGAACCCTCCCAGGGCACAGCCTGTTGCCCAAAGGATCCAGGAGGAACTTTGAAAATGCAGCAAACAAGGACACCCCATAGCCCAGTGTCACGATCCGCTTTTTGCGGGGTGTCGTGATGGTTCTTTTCACCGATCCCAAAAGTACAAAAGGCAAACAACAAGGGACTATCAGTTAATCACAACAAATGCACCTTTATTAGGGGCCAAAACAGTATATGCGATAGTGGGGATCAGAAAGGAGATAAAATAATAGAGAGGGAGAGAGAAGAGGGGGATGGGAATAGCTACCAACACAGGCGAGATCCTCAGTGGTCCGGACGATGGGGATCCGTCTGTCGTGTTGGGGGAGTCTCCGAAGTTCTGGTCAACTCGGGGGGTCCATTTATAGTCCACAGAGGAAAGAGGGGGGAACAAGTGTAACAATGAAAGTCCATTGTAATCGCCACGAGGGAACAGGTGAGTCCACAGAAACCACCAAAGCAAGGCGAATACAATAAAGAATAAGTCCATTGAAATTACTGAAGGGAAACAGGTCATGTCATTAGTGGTCAGACCCCCAAATTCCCCTCCTCCCTACAGTAGGGGTCTCAGTCTCAGTCCTTGGGAGGAGGGTTCTCATTCTTTATTTGTCACAGTGGTAACGAGGCAGATGAGGGGTCTTCAATGAAGGACCACGGGAGTCCCCCCAAAAGTTCCTTGGGCTTAAGAACGGAGATTAGAAGCAGGCCGCGCATCAGGCTGTCCCGTGCTGGGTCCATGTCAGGTCTTTGCCAAGTCCTTGCCAACTCCTTGCCAAGTACTTGCCAGGCCTTGTTCGGAACAGCTAGCATGATGGTTCAGTGGTTCCACCTGCACCGTGTCCTGTTCTAAGTCGGAACTGCAGTGGGGGAAGGGATTCCTTCTCGTGGCAATCAGAAGGCAGAATGGAGAACAAGGGGCTTCAGACGGGCTCTTACAAGCACCAGCCCCAGAGCGGCCGCGCTGTGCTGGCAGCACCAGTCCGGAGCAGCGCGGGCTCAGCAGTGCTGCACGCTCTCATTGGCTCCGAGCACTTTTCGGCACCGATTGCCGAGGCTCTGCCACACAACCGATGACTCATCGACTCCTCCAGCAGGATCTCCGAGGCTTTTCCTCCTCCTCCATCCAGCCACACCCTGGGAATGACAAATCCTGCTTTGGGGAAAACCAAGGTGGGAGCGCCTTGGAGTAGAGGCTCCTCACTGCCCAAGTCCATCCCTAGAACTCAGCAGGAGTCTTGTGTCCATGGAAATCTCCACTATATCAAGGTTCAGCCCAAAACAACTCTACAAGGAGTTCCCGATCTCTGATCTCGCCACTTTTGGGGTGCCAAACGTTTCCTTTCCCTGGGATGATGGGGGTCCAATGGCTCCAGGGGTTCCCCCTTCTCTGGCGTCCTGCTTAGGGATGATCCAGGGGCTGTTGGGGGTCCATGGGGTCCCTTCTCCCCTGATGCTCTACTTTGAGATCCCAGGGGTCCCTCCTCTCCAGGCTCCCCCCCTTTCCAGCCAGCCAGGGGTCCCCCAGATCCAGGATCACCCCTCTCTGCTCCCCCCACTCTGGGGGTCTCAGGGGTTCCCCTCCTCTGCTCCCCCGGGGGTCCCCAGGACCAATATCCTCCCCCTGGTGGCCCTGGGCAATGGCCACATGGACTCCCAAAGATCCCCCCAAGGGGCTCAGCTTTGGGGTCCTGCAAGATCCAAACCTACACACACACACACAGAGAAAAAACCCTCCCAGGGTTTATTTGGGCCTCCCATACGATATTTGGGGCTCAATTCCACAATCTGCAAGCTCCAAACACACCCCAATAAAAAAACCCTCTCAGGGACCCCCTGATAGATTTGGGACGAGCTCCCCCTCCCCTCTCACCTGCAGGATGAGCTGGGGGCGATGGTCCCGGGGCCAAGGGTGCTGCGGCCACAGGGGGCACTGGAACCTCCTGTTTCTCCTCCTTTTCCTGCTCCTGCTCCTCCTCTTCCTGCTCCTCCTTGTCCTCTCTCCCTCCTCCTCCTCCTTCCTCATCCCACCTCCTGCCCAGTTCCTGCCTTCTCTATATTTAGAGTGCAGAACCTTGCTTGTTTTTAGAACGACAACAAAGATCCCAGATGGAACATGGCTTGCTGGTTTTAGCCAGAAGTGTCAGTGACTAAAGGTCATGTTTGCTCTGCTTTGGTGCCGTCCTTGTTCCTCCTCAGTGTTCAGGCTGGGCTATGGGGTGTCCTTTTTTGCTGCATTTTCAGAGTTCCTCCTGAATCCTTTGGGCAACAGGCTGTGCCCTGGGAGGGCTCTTTGTGCTCCTTTGTGACACAGGAGAACCTTCCAGGCGGTTTCTGCGTGAGCTGCTGCTGTGATGTCACAGGAGCACTGCCACGTCCCCGAGGTGTTCCCGTTGCTGTGGCACACGGAGGCCTCAGTGTCCAGAGTGGCTCTGGGCACTGCTTGTTGCCGGAGGATCCTCCTGCCCGAGGCATTCTCAGCAGCCAGCCCAGCCCTGACGGGTGTCCTTCTGTGCTTGCAGGGCTACAGTCTGCAGACGTGTGCAGCGCAGCCAAAATGATCCAGCACGTGGCTGCTGCAGTTTGCACGCTGTACTCTGTGGCGTATGCGGGGTATTTTTTAACCCACTTGGCACGTAAGTCGAGGTTTTCCCTCGGTGCTGTGGCTCTGGGCTTGCTGTGTGCTTGCTGTTCTTCCTCTGGGCCTGAGCTGACTTTGTAACCAAATTGCCATGAAGACACCATTGCTTTGGGAGAGCTCCTGGCAGCAGCTGCAGCTGGAAAAGGGGGTGTCTGCAGCCAGCGGGGCGTGCACAGCATTTGCAATGAGCCCTGGGGGGTTCTGTTCCCTCAAGCGGGGAGTCTGTGGCAGCAGAGCCTGGAACTGCCTGTCCAGCCAAGAGCTGACCCAGCCCAGTATTTTGTGCTGTTCTCTTGCTGTGTGAAGGGACTGTGGCTCCTGGAGGGACGCTGTGAAAGCAAAATGCTCTCTCGGGGTTGCCTTGCTCCGGGGCATTTCCCACCACAGGCAGTTTTTTTCCTGACAGCATCTGGTTCATGTTCCCTCTCCCGTTGCAGGGCACCTCATGAGTGGATCCCGAGCAGCTCCTCCTTCGGTGAGTGGGAAAGGAACCTTTGGTGTTTGGAATTGTGTAGCAAGCTGTGAGCTCGGCATGTGGCAGCTGAGTGCCCGCCTGGGAGGCTGAAGGAAAGTTCCTGCCAGTGTCCTTGCAGCAGCAAAGGGATCCCTGGGAGTTTTCTCCTTTTATGTTGAAGAGCTTTTGAAGAGCTGCAGGTCTGGTTTTGCAGGCAGAGCATTGCTTGCTGGCTCTAGCCATGGTGGAATATGGAATTCCCAACAATAAGGGGCAATGTGGACTTTAGCCCATTGTTAGTTTGAACAGCTCCAAACCCAATTTCTGCTTAGTGCAGCTGGATGTGCAGCTGAGGGTAAATAAGGTGATAACTGAGACAGGACTTCCCGTCCCTCACGCTGCCGTCTGTCCACAGGGCACAAAAGCAGCACCAGCACCTCCTCTGGCTCCCTCTGCTTCCAAAGAGGAGGCCAAAGAGGAGGAAGGCAGCAGTGAGCTTCCCGCTGTTCCGGGGCACGATGGTGAACGTCCCTCAGTGCTGGGAGATGACAGTGAACTTCCCGCTGCTCTGGGAGATGAGGGCGAACATCCCGCACTGTGGGAACACAACGGCGAGGCTCCCGCGGTGTGGGACAAGGACAGTGGACATCTCCCGGCATGGAAGGAGGACAGAGGACATCCTGTGTCTTGGGAAGAGGAGGGTGAACTTCTCCCAGCATGGGAAGCGGACAGTGAACGTCCCCTGGCGTGGAAAGATGATGGCGAACCTGCAGCGTTTTGGGAAGAGGATGGAGAAGCTCCCTGTGCTTGGGAAGAGGACACTGAACCTCCCTCGGCTGTGGGATCCTGGGCTGAACATTCTGACAGCAGCACAGCCCTGCAGCCAGAGGGGAGAGGGGAGTGGTGCCTGATGCAGCTGAGTACGTCTGCTCTGTTCCTGTGTGCCAGAGCAGGGTGCTGTGTGTGTGTCTCGGCATCAGCTGCACCCAGTGCTGCTCTGCAGCTGAATGTGCCAGGGTCATTTCTTGTCCTTCCCCAGCTGAGACCAAGGGGCTGACGGCCCCAGGGAGGGGGGCTGCATTCTGGCTCTGCTGCAAGGCGGGGTCTCACTCTGGGAGGGAGCGTCTTCCACGTGGTTTCTTTCAGGGAACACCGTGAGCCTGGCGGAGCCTGCCGAGAAATACCTGGAAGTGGAGCAGATTGGCCAAGGGTAAGTGCACGGCAGTTACTTCTGCACAAGCAGGCCCAGGTGTTGTGCTGGTGCAGGATCAAGTGAGAAGTCAGGAGAGCTCCAAACACCTCCAGACACGGGGGTACCATCCTGCTGTCCCTCAGTCCTGATCAGAATTGATACCTGTGCTCAGAAGGCACCGTCAAAGGCCCCTGAGGCTGGCAGTGTCCTGCCTGCAGCAAGGAGCAGGACCTGGAACATCTTCTGTCCCTGGAACTGGATTGCCTAAAAGAGCCACTCACCATCTGGTGACTGTCAGAAAACAGTTCTCAAGGAGATTTCTTTCAAATATTTTGCTTCAAAAAATATCCTCCGGTCAGGATTAACAACCTAATGGTTTAGAAACAGAAACCAGAGCTGAACTAATAAGTGCTCTATTCTAGCACAGGTAGTAGAGCCCAGACATTCAGTAACAGACACAGAGCTGATGCACTCTGGGGGAAAATGCATCACCTGCCTGATGGCAGGGCCCTTGTGGATCCTGCAGGTCTTAGGCAGGAAATGGAAAAGGATGGAATGCATTCTTTTCCAGTTTTTTAGACACCCATTGCTCACTTCAGGTTTTAAACTAAAGCAGTGCAGCGTGGACATTTGGGATTTGCTCCAGCCCAATTCCTTGGTGTTGGGTCTCAGTTTTCTCTGGCACACCTTGCATGGCAGAGGGCTGGTGGCTGCTGCGCTGTTGTTGGAAGGGTCGATGCCCCCAGGTGTTTGTGAACGCTGCAGGCAGCAGAGATCTCCTGTCTGGGCTGGCTTTCACTGCCAGGGCCTAAAGCGCTGCTTCTTTCTTCTCTGCTGTTTTGTCTCCAGGGCTTTTGGAACCGTTTCGAAAGGACTCGACAGGGCCACTGGAGGAGAGGTCAGTGTCAACACGCCCAGCACGTCTGGCAGCTCTCCAGGGCTCTCCCCTCTGCTGGGAGCTGTGGCTGCAGCTTTGGGGGCCAGCAGAGCTTTCCGGCACAGGCTGCTCCTCTGCAGGCAGAGCCGTGTCAGCCTGCAGAGCACAGCTGGGACAGACTTGGTCCTTCTGAAGTGCCCAAAGGAATGCAAGGAGGGCAATGGATGTGTGTGTTTGCTTTGTTGTGCAACCCCAACCAGAGCAGTTGCATCTGAAATCATGATCCAGACCCATAGAACTGCTAATGGGTTCCCGGCTGTTTTGCTCTGTTTGCACAGAACCTGAATTACCCCCTGCTTGCAGAATGTGTTTGAACAATAATGAGAGTGTTGAGGCCATTTGAGAAGACTGTAGGTGCAGAGAATGTGGTTATAGCTTGGAGGCTGACAGCTGAGGGGCCATTTCTGCAGGGCTTGCAAGGCCAAATGTCTCTGGCCATGTGTCCTGTAAGCAGCCCCCAGCGAGCAGAGCAATGGGCTGTGGGAATGGCACTTGCTGAGCTCTGGTGTCCCATCCCAAGGCAGTTGGGCACAGCCCGGCTCCGTCGCCCCAAAAAGACTCGCTCCGTGTTTGCTGCGGCCTCCTGCCACAGACTCCTCCAGTTAAAGGTCTGCAATGTCCCTTCAGGTGGCCATAAAGAAAATGAGTCTGAGAGGGCAGAACAGGGAACGAGCTGTGAATGAGCTCCTGCTCCTGAAGGACAAGAAGAACCCCAACATTGTCAGCTCCTTGGACAGGTGAGTGCTTCAGGCCTTATCCCGTGCCCGGGCCCTGCCTTAACCTTTCCTGGCATCCGTAGTTTGTAGCCTGATTTGAAAATGCCTGACCCAGCCGTTTCTTCCCAAAACAACAGCCTGGCAGTTCGCTCCCTCCGTGTGCTTTTGTAGCTTTGGTTTGGTTTTTCCTTCAAGTTGACCCTGTTTTCTGTGTCTTACAACAAGTGCTGATAAACCACAGCAGAAATTATTTCCCTTGGCTTCTTCTTCCCAGCCCTTTCCCATTGCTGCAGATGCCAGGAAGACCAGGTTCTTGTTCCCAGAAATGCCTCGTTTGCCTATTTGTCACTGGCCTTGCCTGTTTCTGAAGGGACTTTCTGAAAGGTTTTCTGACCCCTTTTGTCCCAAGTGCTGCCCGGCCTCCTCCCCTGGATAACCCTGGGAGCTGTGTTGCCTTGTTCTGCAGGGAAGGGTGGAACTGATGAGTTCAGAAGCTGAACCAGCTGGGGGCCAGTGTTGTGGTTCCACATTGATCGGGACCTTTGCTAAACTGCATTTTTCACCTGCTTGCCATCTCAGGCCTCTCCTTTCTCACAGGGGTCTCCTCCTTTAGACTGTGCAGATCCCAAGGGCTGTGCAGCCTGGCAGGAATGTCTCTCCATCGGATTCTGTCCTCATTGACAAGTGACCTGGCAACAAAACTCCACTCCAGGCTTTTCCATGGGGGAATTGAGCACTGCACATTGGTCTCCATGCCACTGCTTTCCTCTTCCAGCTTCCTTGTTGATGGAGATCTCTGTCTGGTGATGGAATACATGGATGGAGGAACTTTGCAGGACGTTGTCAGACAGACACGCATGGCTGAAGGAGAGATGGCAGCCGTCAGTCGGGAGGTGAGGGATCCTGCCTGTGACTGCCATGCCTTGGACACGATGGTCCTTCCCAGCAGGGCGTGAGAGCAGGAGTGGCTCCATGCTCAGGCCTTTGTTTCTCTGTTGTTTTTATGAGCTGGAGAAGAAAGAGCCCCTGCAGTGATCGGCCTGCCAGCAGCACTGCACTTCTACTCTGTTCTTGTTCTCTTTCCTGCTGTTGTGGCACTCTCTGTCTGTTTTGGATTTGATGTGCTGTTCTCAGCTTTGCCCTGAACCGTTTGCCTGGAGCTTGTCTGCACTGCACTCCTGGCCTGTCACAGCAAAGTCGCTGCTGGCAGAATTCTAAACTGTCCTTTCTTGTGTGATATATTCCGGCCATTGGTTTTTACCCTCGTGTTTCTTGTTCTCTCTCAGTGTCTGCAGGGCCTGCATTTCCTCCATTCGAACCGGGTGATCCACAGAGATCTGAAGAGCTCCAACATCCTTCTGGGAATGGACGGCTCTGTCAAGCTGGGTGGGTGTTCCTGGCCAGGCATGGCGCTCCCGGGGTGCGGCTGTGGGGCTGCTTCCCAGTGACGGCCAGAGCCCCACAAGGGCTGCTGGGGGCACTGCCCGGCCCCTGCTGCCAGCTGAGAGCGGCTGCCCCTGCAGAGAGCTCAGGAGAGGAGCAGGCTGTCAGGGGTGCCTTTGCTCTGGGAATGGCCCTCCCAGAGGGGCAGGAGTTGGAACCTGAAGCTCCAAGGGAATCAGTAAAAGCGACTGCACGAAAGCTGAGGGTTTCTTTAAGGGTCCAGTTCAGTTCCATCTTTCCTTGGCTACAGCCCTGAGGACTTTTCCAGCTGACTTCACTGCTGCATTCTCAGACTGAGAGCGGGGAGTCTTTGTGCTTGGTTTCCTCATTCCAGCTGCCTTTGACAGTGTTTGTTTCTGTCCTCAGCTGATTTTGGCCTCAGCGCTCAGCTCAGCCCTGAGCAGGACCAGCGCAGCTCCATGGTGGGCACTGCTCACTGGATGGCCCCAGAAGTTGTCACCAGTTCTCCTTACGGCCCCAAGGTGGACATCTGGTCCTTCGGCATTGTGACCATAGAGATGGTGGAAGGAGAACCTCCTTACTTCAAGGAAACGAGGGCCATGGTAAGAGGCCAATTCTCCTGTGGTTGCAGAGGCCTGTGAGCACAGGGTGAGCCTGCACTGGGAGCAGCAGCTGGAGGTTTCTGCACATGGGGAAGGGAATTCCCAGAGGACTGGAGCCTCAACACAGACACATATTCTGCAGTCTCCAGACACAATTTGCTTTGGGATTTACGTTGTTTCAGTTCTTCTGGCTGTGAGGATGACCTGAAAATGGGAAGCAAGTGCACCAGCTCTTTACAATGGCTGTGGCAGCACCAGGGTTTGGGTTTTTTGGTTGGCATAGAAAAATGAGCTGTGAGCAGCATCTCGGCCAGGGAGGAAAGTGCCCCTGGAGCTGGGGCTGGGAAGCCGGGGTCGATGTGAGCACTTGTGGGTGGGAAGGAAGCTGGCAGAGCGCTGAGTTTGCTTTTCCTGCAGGCTCGCGCTCTGATCCGGCAGAACGGGACCCCGCAGCTGCAGGAGCCCAGGCGCCTGTCGGCTCTGCTGCGGGACTTCCTCGAGTGCAGCCTGGAGCCGGACGAGGAGCGGCGCTGGTCTGCCCAGGAGCTGCTGCAGGTGAATGCCAAGCGGCTGCAGGGGAAGCAGCAGCGCCAGGGAGGGGTTTTCTTGTGGGGCCCCCTCCGATGGTCTCCGGTCTCGCTGCTTTCCACACGCAAAGCAAGCAGAATCCTCGCCTGGTTTGGCTTAGCAGGGGCCTTTCGAGGTCATCTGCACCTGGGGCCCCACAGCGAGCAGGGCCATCTTCAAGCAGCTCAGGTGGCTCAGAGCCCTGCCTGACCTGAGCTTGGATGTTCCCAGGGAGGAGGCACCTCCCACATCTCTGGGCACCTTCTGTCAGTGCTTCCCCACTCTCCTGCTAAAAAAATTCTGCCTCAGACCTCATCTGAGCCTGCTTCCCTCTCCTGAGTTTCAGACCATTTCCCTTTGTCCTGTTGCAACAGAGCCTGTGAGGAAGTTGACTCTGGAAAGTAACGGTTCATTTCTTTCTTTTTTCTCCTTTGGGCAGCACCCATTTTTATCATCAGCCAAGCCTCTCTCCAGCCTGACCCCTCTGATCATCGCAGCACAGCAACTGAAGAAGCAGCAGAGGAGATGAAGGACTGGAGGACAGCGTTTAGTCACTGTAGTTAGTTAGGACAACTAGTTAGTTATGGTAGTTAGCAGTGCCAGTTAGTTATGGTAGTTAGCAGTGTTAGTTGGTTAAGGTAGTAAGAACACCCTGTTTGTTATGGCTCTTATGACAGCCTGTTTGGTATGGCAGCTTTTTGAATAAAAACTCTCTTAAACCTCAACTCCCTTGACGTGTCCCTTCCTTCTCCCTGTGTGAGTCAGCTGCCCGGAGCAATGTGAGGGGAGAGCGGGCCCAGCCTCGCCCAGAGCTGAGCCCCAGCAGAGCCCTGGCAGAGCCCAGAGCAGCCTCGGCATCTGCAGAGTCAGCCTGGAAGGAGGCGCTTGGAGCCTTCTCGGCTGCACCTGACTCTTGGTTACAAACTGTGTGTCAGGGCTCACCCCTAGATTGGGGTGGCCCTGAAAGATGGAAAAGTCTCTCCTCCAACCTGTGTCTTCAAAGAAAGAGTTAGTAGTCTTCAGTCCTCCGGTCTCAAGGTAGTTTATTGTGTGTTATCTAAAAGATTTTCTTCCTGAACTGCTGCGGTCCGTTCAGCAGGTCAAAGGCACACACTGACTCCCAGGGGGCTGGTGCCATCTTTTATATCATCCATGACGTGTTGAATGTTTATGGTTTTACCCCAATGCCTATCACCTATATTGAATGGTGACTTTCTACTCTAAACCAATCTGTGAGTGCCAACATCACCATGAACATGGAGGTTAGGAAGGAGAAAGAAGGAGGACAGGGCACGCCCAAGTCCCTTCATCTTAGAACTTCTGACCCCCATGTACAAAACTCAGACCCCTCTGTACAAGGCCAAAAGCCCCCTGTACAGCACTCAAAAGTTCTTCCTTTCACTTTGTGACTACTTCTACTATAATATCTAAATTTTGTGATTTCTTGTTCTTCCTGCAAGGTTGGTAAATTGTTCCACGGGTCAGATTCAAAGCCACAGGGGTTTCCGGCTGCATGCCAGGGTCTCAAATGCTTCTGACCTGTGCCCGGAACATCCAAAAGTGTGCCAGGGACATTCTGGGTTCCAACAAGAACAAGATAATGAGAAGTCAATGAAGAGCCTTGAATGCAGCTTTCCCCACGCCTCCCTCCTTCCAGCTGCACCTCCTCCCCTGGCAGTGCAGGAGACAGGGAATGGGGCCGTGCTCAGTTCATCCCCCGTGGCTTCTCCCTCTGCCCAGGGACAGGAGTCGTTCCCCTGCTGCAGCCTGCGGTCTCTCCCACCGGAGACTTCTCCTGGAACTTCTCCAACTGGAGTCCATCCCCTGGGGCACAGCCCCCCTCCAAGTGCTGCAGCGTGGGTCACTGTGCCACGGGGTCAGTCCTTCCAGGACAGGCTGCTCCAGGGGGGCCCCCTCTGTCCACGGGGTCACAGCCTCCTCTCAGGCATCCCCGTGCTCCAGCGTGGCTCCTCCAGGGGCTGCAGGGGGACCTCTGCATCCCCATGGATCTGTAGGGGCATCTCTGCAGCCCCATGGATCTGCAGGGGGGTCTCTGCAGCCGCATGGATCTCTGCATCCAGCAATGCCATCTTTGGAGGCACCAGGAATAGGCTGAGCTCTGCCCGAAGCTCTTCTCACATTCCCCACACCCTTCCCGCCACAGGGAAGGTTTTCCCTCCTTGCAGCTCCCCGGGCTGGGTTTGCAGCCCCTCCTCGTGTGGGACCTCTGGGGCTTTTCCTCCCCGTTGCATTCCTGCACCGTGGAGCCGTTCCAAATGGTCTCTTCCACGAGGTTCTCTGGCAGGGATTTGTTCTCCCTGATCCCTGTCCACAGCTCAGTGACTGGGGCAGGAAGGACAAGGAGAGTTAGAAACAGGGAGAAGGGAAAAGGAAAAGCCAGGAGAGGAAGGAAGAAGAAAGAACGAGGGAGGAAGGAGATGGGAAAAAACGTAGATGGATGAAGGAGAGAATGAGGAGAGGAAGCAGGGCAGAGAAGAAGCTGGGATTTGCCTCCGTGCCAGAGGGAAGGGGAAGGAGATCCCCTCAATGCATCCCTGGCAGGACGGCGTCAGCAGCGAGGTTGTCCTGCAGCCAGGGGCGATGCTGGGCTGGGAGATGGAGCAGGAGAGAGGGGCAAAGGGGCAGTGACTTCCTCCTCACCTGCCTGGCTGTCCCAGTCTGTAGCATCCTGGCGCTACCGAGGCCCTTGGAGCGTCCGGCACTGATGAGCCCGAAGCTCACGGCGACTTTATAAAGCTGACAAAGTAGGCAGGATGGGTCTTTGTAGGATCTCCAGCAAACTGGTTTATTGGAACAGGAACAGGGCACAGAGCTGAACAGGGACCAGGGACAAAGGCTGCAAGCGGAGGGCACAGGGGGTTTTTATATGGGGTAGTGAGGGTGGAGCTGAGGGTCAGGGTCCAATGGATATGGGGGAAAATGGTGCAAAGGAGGGGTTAAGGGTTGTGTCAGCTAATAGGGAAACAGAGGCAGGGAAATGCACTAAACTTGGGCCAATGGAGGGACAGAGAGAGGAGAAAATTCTAGGGACTAACCAAAATAGGTGACAGGGGTTGAACTGGGGTAATTAGGCCAACGGGCCAATGGGGTAACATAACTTTACAGAAATCAGCATGTGCCTGCAAAGATCTATGGGAGAAGCAAGCTTCTCCCCATAACCTTGAAATCTATTCTTGTTTGGGACCAGTCCTCCACAGCTGAGGGACTGAGATTCTGATGGTAGGCTCCTGGGCCTCCACACCACTGCATCTTCCTTTTCCTTGTTTTCATTGCAGCGTCATTCTCCTCCACCCAGATGAAATTGAGGATTGGCAATGGCTTGCAAGAAAGCAAGGGGTGAGTACCTTGGGTTTGGTGAGAAATGAGCCTCATGCTTTAGAATTTTTAAAACTTTAAGAAGGGATAATTAGATGCAAATCAATAACAGCTCTGGGTGTTTGGCAATGGCCAGAGGCACACTGGTTAACCATAGCAACTCTTCTTATCTACTTTTTCCATTTTATTGTTCAAAAACATATTCATAAAGATTATACATATTCAAATGTTTCTTTGAACTCGTTTACTTGTTCCAGGAACTCTTGAAGTTGGTTTGAGCCCCAGGCTGCCTTTCTAGAGTACGTGCAGGAATCGTGGATTGTTGTTCTGAGGGTTGTGTGTCACTTCCTCACAACAGCCCCCGATCCCTGGTTTCAGCTGTGAGTCTGCAGGCCCCAAGTTGGGCAACTCCCTGGGGGCTCCCCTGGCAGGGGAGACCCGCCTGGAGCAGTTCTGTGTCAGGAAGGAGAGACGCATTGGACTTTTTTGGTCTTCAGCTTCTGTTTATTGTTACCTTATCAAAACTTCAGCACACTGTCTGCACCAGACTCTGCGTGCAGGAAAAACAGCACAAAAATGGCCAACAAATCTTGTTACAAGGCCTTTTGAGTCTAATCAAAAACTACGCTACCCAATTAAGATGTGACATGTTGTTTTGTGTTTTTATACCCCTGTAACTGTTCTGTAATGGTTTGCCCCTTCACCCCCATTTTCTCCCCATGGTTTCACCCCGAGCTTTCCCGCCTTTCCCTCAATGCCTCTCTGAAAATGCTCAGTCATTCCCATGTCTCCTCCCTGGCACCCTGTGCATCACTTGGTTCCCCATCCCGCTCTCCCAGAATCTTCCTCCTTGGGCAGAGTGAGTGGACGAGGGGCAGGGGTCGCTCCCTTAAACTTCCCCCATTGGTTTGTGTGTCTGTCTGTCCCTCCGCCTTCCACTCCCCCAAATCCCCCCATTGGGTGGTGGGGGTCCCTTCCCCCTGGTCACCATCCTGGTACTTAAGACAATTGTGAGAGCCTCGAGAGCACTTTCGGCTATTGGGACAATGGCATTCGTAGCTCCTCAGAGCTTGGATTAAACTTGAGACTTTTTCCCGGCCTTGAGTCGACTCCCTCATTATCTCCTCGGACGCTGCCTCTTCTCCTTACAAGGCAGACAGAGAAGTGCTCTGTCTTAGCCACTCCCCGAATCTTCTCGAGAAACAGGGGCGTGTCCCCCGCAGCTGACTGTGCCTCGGTGGGGCAGGCGAAGCCAGGGAGCTTCAGGGTAGGCACGGCGGCAGTGACACCTAAATTATTTTCCTTTTGTCCCAGAAATGCAAGATGTTATTCATTTCCCATCTGTGAGCAGTTTCTTCTTACCTTTTCTACCTGCTCCTTATCTCTTATCTTCTTATCTTTCCCTCCCCCGGGAGGATATCTGTTGTTAATGGCCCATTCAATGTCACTGCATGACTGTTGAAATTACATCATCCCATTGTGGGATGCTCCGCCCAGAGGGAGGAGACAAGCATTTCCTGAATGAATATAATCTGGGCAGTTTACCACTGGGAACAGCTGGGGTTTCTCCAGTGCACCCTCAGAGGAAGATTACACCCTTCTACAAGATCTGACAGAACCACATCGGCCACTTTGGGAAGACTGAGGCCATTCCAGTCTGGACTCCCACCACCACCAGAGTGTCAGGTTGTATTCTGACTCTGTGAGAAGTTGTTTTCTTTCCTTTTGTATTATTGCATGTATTTAGTTTTTTTTTTCTTTCTATTCCTAATAAATTGTATTTCTGACTTGAAGTCTCTCACTGGTTTTCCTCTTCAAACCAGAACACCAGTCTAACCCAATAACTGACCCCCAAAGACCCGCAATGCAGATTTTTCTACCCAATTACAAGATACCACCTAACCCAAGAAGAAAAAGGAAGAAGAAGAAAGAAGAAGGGAACTCAAGACGACACCCTATATCCTCCATCTTGAACCCATCTATAACATACTAAAAATCCTAAAACCTAAATGTCTCACCCATGTGACATACTCCACTACTCTCTACAATTCTCTACAATCTCTTTCACACTTTTGTGGTTTCTAGTTTACCTTGAGGCTTTGGAAGTTTTCTCCATGAATGAGGGTCAAAGTCAGTGCTGCCCTGGGGGTCAGGACACCCCAGAGTAGACAGAGAAATATTCCCAGTGCCCTGGGTTTCCACATCAGCAGGCGACAGTTATTGACAGTCGAAGGGTCAGCGGCAGGGGTCCTCATCACACCCGTTCCTTAAATGTTATCTGGCCATGCAGACGGTTTTAGCTACTTCCACAAGTACTTTAAATCAACATTAGCTGTTTCACAAATATCTCTGAGTTATTCTTGTCAGTTAGTTACAAAAATAAAAGCATTAGTTATTATTTCACAACTGCAGCTACTTCTGCAAAAGTTAACATTCGAATGCAAAACACGTAGCATCCACTTCAATACGTTGCAAAAGCCAAAACTATAATGTATGTTTTTCACACTGTCCACAAACTAAAATATCATCCATGAATGATGTTCTGAGGATATGAGCGACACAGGGGACAGCGCACTGGCCACAAAGAGCCGACAAGTTGTACGACAGCAAAAGCAGTTAAAAGTGATTACAAACTGTCCTATATCAAAATCAGCTCATGTTTCATGTTGTGATTAGGAATTAGTTGCAGAAGTCAACAAAAAATAGCAAAAGCCACCAACTACATAGTACTTTATAACAAACCCAGGGCAGGTTTTTCCCTTGCATGGAGCACTTGGGCCTTCCCCGGGCCCCTTCTGCCCTCTTGCAGAGCCGGTGGCATTTTCCACCACCCACAGTTTGTAACCAAGAGTCGGGTGCAGCCGAGAAGGCTCCAAGCGCCTCCTTCCAGGCTGACTCTGCAGATGCCGAGGCTGCTCTGGGCTCTGCCAGGGCTCTGCTGGGGCTCAGCTCTGGGCGAGGCTGGGCCCGCTCTCCCCTCACATTGCTCCAGGCAGCTGAGTCACACAGGGAGAAGGAAGGGACAGGTCAAGGGAGTTGAGGTTTAAGAGAGTTTTTATTCAAAAAAACTGCCATACCAAACAGGCTGTCATAAGAACCGTAACAAACAGGCTGTCCTAACTACCTTAACCGACTAGCACTGCTAACTACCATAACTAACTAGTTGTCCTAACTAACTAGTGTAACTAAACGCTGTCCTCCAGTCCTTCATCTCCTCCGCTGCTGCCTCAGTTGCTTTGCTGCGGTGATCAGAGGGGTCAGGCTGGAGAGAGGCTTGGCTGATGATAAAAATGGGTGCTGCCCAAAGGAGAAAAAAGAAAGAAATGAACCGTTACTTTCCAGAGTCAACTTCCTCACAGGCTCTGTTGCAACAGGACAAAGGGAAATGGTCTGAAACTCAGGAGAGGGAAGCAGGCTCAGATGAGATCTAAGGCAGAATTTTTTTAGCAGGAGAGTGGAGAAGCACTGACAGAAGGTGCCCAGAGATGTGGGAGGTGCCTCCTCCCTGGGAACATCCAAGCTCAGGTCAGGCAGGGCTCTGAGCCACCTGAGCTGCTTGAAGATGGCCCTGCTCGCTGTGGGGCCCCAGGTGTAGATGCCCTCGAAAGGGCCCTGCCAAGCCAAACCAGGCGAGGATTCTGCTTGCTTTGCGTGTGGAAAGCAGCGAGACCGGAGATCATCGGAGGGGGCCCCACAAGAAAACCCCTCCCTGGAGCTGCTGCTTCCCCTGCAGCCGCTTGGCATTCACCTGCAGCAGCTCCTGGGCAGACCAACGCCGCTCCTCGTCCGGCTCCAGGCTGCACTCGAGGAAGTCCCGCAGCAGAGCCGACAGGCACCTGGGCTCCTGCAGCTGCGGGGTCCCGTTCTGCCGGATCAGAGCGCGAGCCTGAGGAAAAGCAAACTCAGCGCTCTGCCAGCTTCCTTCACACCCACAAGTGCTCACATCGACCCCGGCTTCCCAGCCCCAGCTCCAGGGGCACTTTCCTCCCTGGCAGAGATGCTGCTCACAGCTCATTTTTCTATGCCAACCAAAAAACCCAAACCCTGGTGCTGCCGCAGCCACTGTAAAGAGCTGGTGCACTTGCTTCACATTTTCAGGTCATCCTCACAGCCAGAAGAACTGCAACAACGTAAATCCCAAAGCAAATTGGCAAATTGTGTCTGGAGACTGCAGAATATGTGTCTGTGTTGAGGCTCCAGTCCTCTGGGAATTCCCTTCCCCATGTGCAGAAACCTCCAGCTGCTGCTCCCAGTGCAGGGTCACCCTGTGCTCACAGGCCTCTGCAACCACGGGAGAATTTGCCTCTTACCATGGCCCTCGTTTCCTTGAAGTAAGGAGGTTCTCCTTCCACCATCTCGATGGTCACAATTCCAAAGGACCAGATGTCCACCTTGGGGCCGTAAGGAGAACTGGTGGCAACTTCTGGGGCCATCCAGTGAGCAGTGCCCACCATGGAGGTGCGCTGGTCCTGCTCAGGGCTGAGCTGAGCGCTGAGGCCAAAATCAGCTGAGGACAGAAACAAACACTGTAAAAGGCAGCTGGAATGAGGAAACCAAGCACAAAGACTCCCCGCTCTCCGTCTGAGAATGCAGCAGTGAAGTCAGCTGGAAAAGTCCTCAGGGCTGTAGCCAAGGAAAGATGGGACTGAACTGGACCCTTAAAGAAACCCTCAGCTTTCGTGCAGTTGCTGTTACTGATTCCCTTGCAGCTTCAGATTCCAACTCCTGCCCCTCTGGGAGGGCCATTCCCAGAGCAAAGGCACCCCTGACAGCCTGCTCCTCTCCTGAGCTCTCTGCAGGGGCAGCCGCTCTCAGCTGGCAGCAGGGGCCGGGCAGTGCCCCCAGCAGCCCTTGTGGGGCTCTGGCCGTCACTGGGAAGCAGCCCCACAGCCGCACCCCGGGAGCGCCGTGCCTGGCCAGGAACACCCACCCAGCTTGACAGAGCCGTCCATTCCCAGAAGGATGTTGGAGCTCTTCAGATCTCTGTGGATCACCCGGTTCGAATGCAGGAAATGCAGGCCCTGCAGACACTGAGAGAGAACAAGAAACACGAGGGTAAAAACCAATGGCCGGAATATATCACACAAGAAAGGACAGTTTAGAATTCTGCCAGCAGCGACTTTGCTCTGACAGGCCAGGAGTGCAGTGCAGACAAGCTCCAGGCAAACGGTTCAAGGCTAAGCTGAGAACAGCACATCAAATCCAAAACAGACAGAGAGTGCCACAACAGCAGGAAAGAGAACAAGAACAGAGTGGAAGAGCAGTGCTGCTGGCAGGCTGTTCACTGCAGGGGCTCTTTCTTCTCCAGCTCATGAAAACAACAGAGAAACAAAGGCCTGAGCATGGAGCCACTCCTGCTCTCACGCCCTGCTGGGAAGGACCATCGTGTCCAAGGCATGGCAGTCACAGGCAGGATCCCTCACCTCCCGACTGACAGCTGCCATCTCTCCTTCAGCCATGCGTGTCTGTCTGACAACGTCCTGCAAAGTTCCTCCATCCATGTATTCCATCACCAGACAGAGATCTCCATCCACAAGGAAGCTGGAAGAGGAAAGCAGTGGCATGGAGACCAATGTGCAGTGCTCAGTTCCCCCATGGAAAAGCCTGGAGTGGAGTTTTGTTGCCAGGTCACTTGTCAATGAGGACAGAATCCGATGGAGAGACATTCCTGCCAGGCTGCACAGCCCTTGGGATCTGCACAGTCTAAAGGAGGAGACCCCTGTGAGAAAGGAGAGGCCTGAGATGGCAAGCAGGTGAAAAATGCAGTTTAGCAAAGGCCCAGATCAATGTGGAACCACAACACTGGCCCCCAGCTGGTTCAGCTTCTGAACTCAGCAGTTCCACCCTTCCCTGCAGAACAAGGCAACACAGCTCCCAGGGTTATCCAGGGGAGGAGGCCGGGCAGCACTTGGGACAAAAGGGGTCCGAAAACCTTTCAGAAAGTCCCTTCAGAAACAGGCAAGGCCAGTGGCAAATGGGCAAACGAGGCATTTCTGGGAACAAGAACCTGGTCTTCCTGGCATCTGCAGCAATGGGAAAGGGCTGGGAAGAAGAAGCCAAGGGAAATAATTTCTGCTGTGGTTTACCAGCACTTGTTGTAAGACACAGAAAACAGGGTCAACTTGAAGGGAAAACCAAACCAAAGCTACAAAAGCACACGGAGGGAGCGAACTGCCAGGCTGTTGTTTTGGGAAGATAGGGCTGGGTCAGGCATTTTCAAATCAGGCTACAGACTACGGATGCCAGGAAAGGTTAAGGCAGGGCCCGGGCACGGGCTAGGGCCTGAGGCACTCACCTGTCTAAAGAGCTGACAATGTTGGGGTTCTTCTTGTCCTTCAGGAGCAGGAGCTCATTCACAGCTCGTTCCCTGTTCTGCCCTCTCAGACTCATTTTCTTTATGGCCACCTGAAGGGACATTGCAGACCTTTAACTGGAGGAGTCTGTGGCAGGAGGCCGCAGCAAACACGGAGCGAGTCTTTTTGGAGTGACGGAGCCGGGCTGTGCCAAACTGCCTTGGGATGGGACACCAGAGCTCAGCAAGTGCCATTCCCACAGCCCATTGCTCTGCTCGCTGGGGGCTGCTTACAGGACACATGGCCAGAGACATTTGGCCTTGCAAGCTCTGCAGAAATGGCCCCTCAGCTGTCAGCCTCCAAGCTCTAACCACATTCTCTGCACCTACAGTCTTCTCAAATGGCCTCAACACTCTCATTAATGTTCAAACACATTTTGCAAGCAGGAGGTAATTCTGGTTCTGTGCAAACAGAGCAAAACAGCCGGGAACCCTTTAGCAGTTCTATGGGATTGGGTCATGATTTCAGATGCAACTGCTCTGGCTGGGATTGCACAACAAAGCAAACACACACATCCATTGCCCTCCTTGCATTCCTTTGGGCACTTCAGAAGGACCAAGTCTGTCCCAGCTGTGCTCTGCAGGCTGACACGGCTCTGCCTGCAGAGGAGCAGCCTGTGCAGGAAAGCTCTGCTGGCTCCCAAAGCTGCAGCCACAGCTCCCAGCAGAGGGGAGAGCCCTGGAGAGCTGCCAGACGTGCTGGGCGTGTTGACACTGACCTCTCCTCCAGTGGCCCTGTCGAGTCCTTTCGAAACGGTTCCAAAAGCCCTGGAGACAAAACAGCAGAGAAGAAAGAAGCAGCGCTTTAGGCCCTGGCAGTGAAAGCCAGCCCAGACAGGAGATCTCTGCTGCCTGCAGCGTTCACAAACACCTGGGGGCATCGACCCTTCCAACAACAGCGCAGCAGCCACCAGCCCTCTGCCACGCAAGGTGTGCCAGAGAAAACTGAGACCCAACACCAAGGAATTGGGCTGGAGCAAATCCCAAATGTCCACGCTGCACTGCTTTAGTTCAAAACATGAAGTGAGCAATGGGTGTCTAAAGAACTGGAAAAGAATGCATTCCATCCTTTCCCATTTCCTGCCTAAGACCTGCAGGATCCACAAGGGCCCTGCCATCAGGCAGGTGATGCATTTTCCCCCAGAGTGCATCAGCTCTGTGTCTGTTACTGAATGTATGGGCTCTACTACCTGTGCTAGAATAGAGCACTTATTAGTTCAGCTCTGGTTTCTGTTTCTAAACCATTAGGTCGTTAATCCTGACCGGAGGATATTTTTTGAAGCAAAATATTTGAAAGAAATCTCCTTGAGAACTGTTTTCTGACAGTCACCAGATGGTGAGTGGCTCTTTTAGGCAATCCAGTTCCAGGGACAGAAGATGTTCCAGGTCCTGCTCCTTGCTGTAGGCAGGACACTGCCAGCCTCAGGGGCCTTTGACGGTACCTTCGGAGCACAGGTATCAATTCTGATCAGGACTGAGGGACAGCAGGATGGCGCCCCAGTGTCTGGAGGTGTTTGGAGCTCTCCTGACTTCTCACTTGATCCTGCACCAGCACAACACCTGGGCCTGCTTGTGCAGAAGTAACTGCCGTGCACTTACCCTTGGCCAATCTGCTCCACTTCCAGGTATTTCTCGGCAGGCTCTGCCAGGCTCACGGTGTTCCCTGAAAGAAACCACGTGGAAGACGCTCCCTCCCAGAGTGAGACCCCGCCTTGCAGCAGAGCCAGAATGCAGCCCCCCTCCCTGGGGCCGTCAGCCCCTTGGTCTCAGCTGGGGAAGGACAAGAAATGACCCTGGCACATTCAGCTGCAGAGCAGCACTGGGTGCAGCTGATGCCGAGACACACACACAGCACCCTGCTCTGGCACACAGGAACAGAGCAGACGTACTCAGCTGCATCAGGCACCACTCCCCTCTCCCCTCTGGCTGCAGGGCTGTGCTGCTGTCAGAATGTTCAGCCCAGGATCCCACAGCCGAGGGAGGTTCAGTGTCCTCTTCCCAAGCACAGGGAGCTTCTCCATCCTCTTCCCAAAACGCTGCAGGTTCGCCATCATCTCTCCAAGCCAGGGGACGTTCACTGTCCGCTTCCCATGCTGGGAGAAGTTCACCCTCCTCTTCCCAAGCCACAAGATGTTCTCTGCCCTCCTCCCACGCCGGGAGATGTCCACTGTCCTTGTTCCACACCGCAGGAGCCTCGCCGTTGTGTTCCCACAGTGCGGGATGTTTGCCCTCGTCTCCCAGAGCAGCGAGAAGTTCACTGACATCTCCCGGCACTGAGGGGTGTTCACCATCGTCCCCTGGAACAGCGGGAAGCTCACTGCTGCCTTCCGCCCCTTTGGCCTCCTCTTTGGAAGCAGAGGGAGCCAGAGGAGGTGCTGGTGCCGCTTTTGTGCCCTGTGGACAGACGGCAGCGTGAGGGACGGGAAGTTCTGTCTCAGTTATCACCTTATTTACCCTCAGCTGCACATCCAGCTGCACTAAGCAGAAATTGGGTTCGGAGCTGTTCAAACTAACAATGGGCTAAAGTCCACATTGCCCCTTATTCTTGGGAATTCCATATTCCACCATGGCTAGAGCCAGCAAGCAATGCTCTGCCTGCAAAACCAGACCTGCAGCTCTTCAAAAGCTCTTCAGCAGAAAAGGAGAAAAGTCCCAGGGATCCCTTTGCTGCTGCAAGGACACTGACAGGAACTTTCCTTCAGCCTCCCAGGCTGGCACTCGGATGCCACATGCCAAGCTCACAACTTGCTGCACAATTCCAAATGCCAAAGGTTCCTTTCCCACTCACCGAAGGAGGAGCTGCTCGGGATCCACTTATGAGGTGCCCTGCAACAGGAGAGGGAACATGAACCAGATGCTGTCAGGAAAAAAACTGCCTGTGGTGGGAAATGCCCCAGAGCAAGGCAACCCCTAGAGAGCATTTTGCTTTCACAGCGTCCCTCCAGGAGCCACAGTCCCTTCACACAGCAAGAGAACAGCACAAAATACTGGGCTGGGTCAGCTCTTGGCTGGACAGGCAGTTCCAGGCTCTGCTGCCACAGACTCCCCGCTTGAGGGAACAGAACCCCCCAGGGCTCATTGCAAATGCTGTGCACGCCCCGCTGGCTGCAGACACCCCCTTTTCCAGCTGCAGCTGCTGCCAGGAGCTCTCCCAAAGCAATGGTGTCTTCATGGCAATTTGGTTACAAAGTCAGCTCAGGCCCAGAGGAAGAACAGCAAGCACACAGCAAGCCCAAAGCCACAGCACCAAGGGAAAACCTCGACTTACGTGCCAAGTGGGTTAAAAAATACCCCGCATACGCCACAGAGTACAGCGTGCAAACTGCAGCAGCCACGTGCTGGATCATTTTGGCTGCGCTGCACACGTCTGCAGACTGTAGCCCTGCAAGCACAGAAGGACACCCGTCAGGGCTGGGCTGGCTGCTGAGAATGCCTCGGGCAGGAGGATCCTCCAGCAACGAGCAGTGCCCAGAGCCACTCTGGACACTGAGGCCTCCGTGTGCCACAGCAACGGGAACACCTCGGGGACGTGGCAGTGCTCCTGTGACATCACAGCAGCAGCTCACGCAGAAACCGCCTGGAAGGTTCTCCTGTGTCACAAAGGAGCACAAAGAGCCCTCCCAGGGCACAGCCTGTTGCCCAAAGTATCCAGGAGGAGCTCTGAAAATGCAGCAAACAAGGACACCCCATAGCCCAGCCTGAACACTGAGGAGGAACAAGGATGGCACCAAAGCAGAGGAAACATGACCTTTAGTCACTGACACTTCTGGCTAAAACCAGCAAGCCGTGTTCCATCTGGGATCTTTGTTCTCGTTCTAAAAACAAGCAAGGTTCTCCACTCTAAATATAGAGAAGGCAGGAACTGGGCAGGAGGTGGGATGAGGAAGGAGGAGGAGGGAGAGGGGAAAAGGAGGAGCAGGAAGAGGAGGAGCAGGAGCAGGAAAAGGAGGAGAAACAGGAGGTTCCAGTGCCCCCTGTGGCCACAGCACCCTTGGCCCCGGGACCATCGCCCCCAGCTCATCCTACATGTGAGAGGGGAGGGGGAGCTCGTCCCAAATCTGTCGGGGGGTCCCTGAGAGGGTTTTTTTATTGGGGTGTGTTTGGAGCTTGCAGATTGTTGAATTGAGCCCCAAATATCGTCTGGGAGGCCCAAATAAACCCTGGGAGGTTTTTTTTCTCTGTGTGTGTGTGTGTAAGTTTGGATCTTGCAGGACCCCAGAGCTGAGCCCCTTGGGGGGATCTTTGGGAGTCCACGTGGCCATTGCCCAGGGCCACCAGGGGGAGGACATTGTTCTGGGGACCCCCGGGGAGCAAAGAGGGGCGATCCTGGAGCTGGGGGACCCCCGGCTGGCTGGAAAGGGGGGGAGCCTGGAGAGGAGGGACCCCTGGGACCTCAAAGTAGAGCATCAGGGCAGAAGGGACCCCATGGACCCCCAAAAGCCCCTGGATTATCCCTAAGCAGGAGGCCGGAGAAGGGGGAGCCCCTGGAGCCATTGGACCCCCATCATGTCAGGGGAAGGAAACCTCTGGGACGCCAAAAGTGGAGAGATCAGAGATAGGGAACACCTGGGAGAGTTGTTTTGGGTTGAACCTTGATATAGTGGAGATTTCCATGGACACAAGACTCCTGCTGAGTTCTAGGGATGGACTTGGGCAGGAGGAGCCTCTATTCCAAGGTGCTCCCACCTTGGTTTTCCCCAAAGCAGGATTTGTCATTCTCAGGGTGTGGCTGGATGGAGGAGGAGGAAAAGCCCCAGAGATCCTGCAGGAGGAGAGACTGCAACCCCAGCTCAGGGAGCTGCGGGGAGGAAAGAGCCCCCCTGAGCCAGGAAGGTGGCCAGAGATCCAGCCGGAGCTCGGAGCTGGTGGAGAAGCCTCATGGCAGGGCGAAACCTCACACGTGCTTGGAATGTGGGCAGGGTTTCAGCTGGAGCTCCACCCTGATGGAACACCAGAACATCCACACTGGGGAGAGGCCCTGTGAGTGTGGGGAGTGTGGGGAGAGCTTCAGTGGGACCTCTGACCTCACCAAGAACCACAGGATCCACACTGGGGAATGGCCCTATGAGTGCTTGGAATGTCAGAAGAGGTTCAGGTGGAATTCAGAGATTGTCACTCACCAGCACTTCCACACCAGGGAGAGGCCCTGTGAGTGCTCCAAGTGCAGGAAGAGCTTCGTGCGCTGCTCCAGCTCCATCCCCCATGGGAGGATCCACGTTGGATGATCCCCAGTGACCCCCGTTGGGCAGAGCCCCGGTGACCCCGTTCTGGGTGATCCCGGTTGGGTGGGGGGAAGGTGTTGGAGAGATTTCTTTCCCCTCTCCTTGTCCTGGTGTGATCTGGTTGGTAATAAATTCCCTCCCTGTGCCCGGGCCGGGTCTGTTGTGCCCGTGCCGGATTTGCTGAGGGATCTCTCCCGCTCCTTGTCCCCAGGCAGGAACCCTCGGTTCCATTTTCTGTCCCTGTGCGGCTGCGGGGGGCAGGGACAGAGCGGCTCTGGGGGGTGCCTGGCATGGGGCCAGCGTCACCCCTCGCCACGGGCACCCCTGAGACCCCGCGCAGCCGGGCACACATTTCTGGGCACAGCTGAGCTCCCAGCTGCGCAGCGCCCCAAGGCTCCCCGTGCCTGGAAAAGCCCCAGCCGGGGCTGCAGCGTCCCGGAACCGCTCAGCCAATCCAAACGCAGCCAAAACGCGCTGCAGCCAATGGGAGCGCGAGGAGTTGAGGAGTCATCGGTTGTGTGGCAGAGCCTCGGCAATCGGTGCCCAAAAGTGCTCGGAGCCAATGAGAGCGCGCGGCGCTGCTGAGCCCGCGCTGCTCCGGACTGGTGCTGCCAGCGCAGCGCGGCCGCTCTGGGGCTGGTGCTCCCTGGGCGGCGCTGGCCATGGGGCGAGTGGCGGCAGCTGGGGCCGTACTGGTGGCACTGGTGGTGCTGGGAGCCCCCCCGGCTGCGGGCGCGGAGCTCTCGGGAGAGCGGGGGGGGCGGGAGGCGGTGGGACAGGGGGGAGAATGGGGAAAAGGGGGCGGTGGGAGCCCGAAATTGCAGGGGCAGGAGGAGGGGACCCCGAAAGGAAGAGCGGGAGGGGCTGAGGATTGGGGGCAGGTGAGGAAGGGGTGGGAGAGGGTGGGAAAGTGGGGAAAAGGCGAGGGTAGGACCCCAAAACTGAGCGGGAAGGGGGGCTGGGCTTTTGGGAAATTGTGTTTAAAAGGTTGGGAAAGAGGAAAAGGAGTAAATGGCACCCCAAAACTCATCTGGGGAGAGGCTGGAGGTGGGAGGATAGAGACTGTGAAAGCGGAAGCGTGGAAGGGTGGAAAAGAGGAAGTGGCAGCTCAGGCAGGAGGGATCCATGGCGGCCTTGGGGCACAGGGGGTGCGGAGGGGGAATCCGAGGTGGATCCCGGAGCTCTGGGGGTGCTGGGGGGGCACCCCCGGACCTGTGTCCTGCACACACAGGGGTGTTCCAGTACGTGGGAAAGTCCGAGTGTCACTTCATGAACGGCACGGAGAAGGTGAGGTACCTGAGCAGGTTCATCTACAATCGGGAGCAGTACGCGATGTTCGACTGCGACGTGGGGCACTTTTTGGGGTTCACCCCCTATGGGGAGACAGCAGCCAGGTATTGGAACAGCGACCCAGACGTTATGGAGCAAAAAAGGGCTGCGGCGGACTGGCTGTGCCGGTACAACCACGAGTATCTCAGCCCGTTCCTCACGGAGCGCCGAGGTGAGCGCGGGGCAGAGCGTGTCCCCTCGGGCCCTGCCCTGCCAATGACCCTGGAGCCCCTCAAAACCTCCCTGGAATCGGCCCAGAGCCCTCAGCCCTCCTTGTGCCCATCCCCGAGACCTTGTGTCCCTGCCACTGACCCCCGTGGCTCTCCCAGTCCATCCCAGTCTCTCCCAGTGCCTCCCGGCTGTCCATCTCAGCCTAGCGTGGTGCTGCCGCCTCTCAGCCAATCAGAGCGCGTGTCTCTGATGACTCATCAGTTGCCAGGCAGACCCGCAGCGCCGAGTGCCGCGCACTTCGTTCCCAGTTCCTCCCAGTGCCGCCCCAGTCCTTCCCAGTCCATTCCCAGTTCATTCCCAGTTCACTCCTAGACCTCCATCCTCCCTCCCAGTGCCCCCCATCCCCTCCCATCTCTCTGAGTGCCACCCCAGTCCTTCCCAGTCCATTCCCAGTCCCTCCCAAGGCCACCCCATCCCTCCCCTCTCTCTCCCAGTGCCCCCCAGCTGATCCCAGTCTGTCCCCGCTCTCTCCCAGTGTCCCCAGCGTATCCATCTCGCTGGTGCCCTCGAGCTCCCAGCCCGGGGCTGCTCCGTGATGGATTTCTACCCTGCCCACACCCAGCTGAGGTGGTTCCAGGGCCAGCAGGAGCTCTCTGTGGTGGCCACCGACATGGTCCCCAACAAGGACTGGACCTACCAGCTCCTGGTGCTGTTGGAAACACCCCCCTGGCGCGGGCTCACCTGCAGCTGCCAAGTGGAGCACGTCAGACTGGAGCACCCCCTGAGCCGGCACTGGGGTACAGGGCGGGTCTTGGGGGCGCTGGGAGAGCCACTGGGATGTGCTGGGAGCAACTGGGAGGGAGTTGGAGACAGCCTGGTTTCAGCTGGGGGAGGGGCTTGGGGGAGTGGAAGGGCTGAGAAGTGGTTTCAAGGATGCTGGGGAGGGTGGGATGGGGTTCTGGGGGTCCTGGTGGACACTAGGAAGGAGTTTGGGGGTGCTGGGTGTGACTGGGAAGGATTGGAGTGAGTCTAGAGGAGCTGGAAGGAGATTGGGGATGGAAAAGCAGAGGTTGGGATGAGGTTGGTTGTGCTGGGAAGAGACATGGAGGGGTCAGGGTGAGTCCTGGTGAGGCTGGGAAGGGACTGGGACAGGGTTTGGGGGTCCTGGGGCCGTGCGGGTTGACAGGAAGGGGGTGGTGGGATCCTGAGAAGGATGGGAGAGGCTTTGGTGGGTCCTGGGGAGGCCGGGAAGGGACCGGGGGGAGGTTTCAGGGGGTCCTGGGTGGGATGGGGGCGATTGGGAGGGTACTTGGAGGGGCTTGGGGTGTCTCTGAGAGGTTTTGGGGGTCCTTACCCCTGCAGACCCCCCAGAGATGCCACTGGATGCCGCCCGCAGCAAGATGCTGTCAGGGATCGGGGGCTCCGAGTTGGACTTCGTCTTCCTGGCGCTGGGGCTCAGCTTCTAGGAGTTTGTGTGCTCCTTCCCCGGGGCTCCAGCCCGGTGTCACCCCCTTTTCTCTGGCCACAGAGCTCCTGAGCCGCCGCCAGCCGCATCCCCTCCCCGGACCCCCCGCTCCGTCCCCACGCTGATTTTGGGGGGGTCGTGTGTCCCCCCAGCCCTGCTGTCACTCTGCCCCCGCCCGCCTGCTCCCAGTCTTCCCAGTAAAGCTTCCCAGTTAAACCCAGCCCAGGTTATGGGGGGCAGTGGGGAGGGACTTGGGGGGACCCCACGGCGGGGCCGGGACTGGGCAGGGAGGGTGGGGTCCAGGTGGGGAACACTGGGTGCTGCGGGTCTGCCCGGCAACTGGTGAGTCATCAGCCCCGCTCGCTCTGATTGGCTGACTCTTGTGCACCGCGTTCTCTCATTGGCTGAGGAGAGGCCCGGGACTGGAGAGAAGCAACGGCAGAGATCCCGCCCCGAGCACCGGCACGGGGACAACAGACCCAGCCTGGGCACACGGAGGGAATTTATTACCAACCAAACACAGCAGCACAAGCAGAAGGGAAAGAAATCCCTCCAACACCTTCCCCCCACCCAACGGGGATCACCCACAACAGGGCTTATCCACGATGGAGAGACGGGGACAGCCGAGTTTAGATCAGAAGCCAATTTCATTGAGGGTACCAGGGGTTTATACAGGGTTTTACTTGTGTGGTGCTCAGATAGGGCTCGATGTTTGCTAACAATTTCCCATTGGTTACACATTCTTCATGACATCACGGCACCTGGGAACATTATCTTATCACAAAGTCTCACAACAGGTTGCTTGGTCACTTCTTGCCCAGGTTTCTGCTCAGTCAGGCCTCAGATCTCGGACCCTTTATCAGCTCCATTGTTTTTCCTCTCTGTTTTATTTCCCATTCGGGGGCACCAGGGCTCTGCCCAACGGGGGTCACTGGGGATCATCCAGCCCAGATCCTCCCATGGGGGATGGTGCTGGAGCAGCACACAAAGCTCTTCCCTCACTCTCTTCCCTCACTGTCTTCCCTCACTCCAAGCTCTTCCCTCACTCTCTTCCCTCACTCTCTTCCCTCACTCCAAGCTCTTCCCTCACTCTCTTCCCTCACTGCAAGCTCTTCCCTCACTCTCTTCCCTCACTCGAAGCTCTTCTTTCACTTGGGGCACTCGCTGGGTGAATTGAGGTGGAAAATGAAAACCTTACAATTCTGATAGATTTGTAAGATTTGGTACGTATTGCAGCACCGTGCGCACGCCAGGCTTTTCCCTTCACTGGCCATGTGTGTCCCTGAAAACTCCGGATTCTTTTTTATTACTCTAGCTAATTTACATATTCATAGAATTTCACAATAGGTTCATGCATATTCATTCTTCTGATTTTGCCTTACACTTACAGCTAGTTACACTTGTACTCACTTTTTCTCAGAAAGTACAGAGAGAACTCCTGGGTCACTCTGCGATGTCTGTTTCAAGGTTGGAGGAGTCTTTCTTATCTCTTTAGCTTACAAATTTGCATTCTTTCTCTTTAGCTGGGGCAGTTTTGCTTGTGCTCCAGTTACTAGACTAAACAGCATATTTTACTTATGTTTGCAAGCACAAAGAGGAACATTTTACCTAAATCCAAAGGGATTTCTAGCCTGTTAAATTTTTACACTATCTCAGGGCTTCCCTTAGTGGTGCCTCCGTTGGTGTTGGGTCAAGTTTGAGCTCTGTGAGAAGCTCTTCCCACACTCCCCACACTCGTAGGGCCTCTCCCCGCTGTGGATGCGCCGGTGCACAGTGAGACTGGAGTTGTGCTTGAAGCCCTTCCCGCAGTCGGGGCAGCGGAAGGGCCTCTCATCTGTGTGAATCCGCTCATGTTTGAGGAGATTGGAGCTGGTGTGAAACCTCTTCCCACACTGGGGACACTCGTAGGGCCTCTCCCCAGTGTGGATATGCTGGTGTCTTCTAAGGATAGAGTTCTGGCCAAAGCTCTTCCCACACTCCCCACACTCGTAGGGCTGTTTCCCAGTGTGGATCACCTGGTGCTGGATCAGGTTGGAGCTCCACCTGAAACCCTTCCCACACTTCCCACACTTGCAGGGCCGTTCCCCAGTGTGGATCCTCCGGTGCTCAATCAGTTTGGAGCTGTGGCTGAATCCCTGCCCACATTCCAAGCACTCATACGGCCATTCCCCAGTGTGGATCCTCTGGTGCTGGATCAGGTGGGAGCTCCGGCTGAAACCCTTCCCACACTCCCCACACTCGTAGGGCCGTTCCCCAGTGTGGATCACCTGGTGCTGGATCAGGTGGGAGCTCCGCCTGAAACCCTTCCCACACTCCCCACACTCGTAGGGCCGTTCCCCAGTGTGGATCCTCTGGTGCCGGAGCAGGTTGAAACTCTGGCTGAAACCCTGCCCACATTCCAAGCACGTGTGAGGTTTCGCCCTGCCATGCGGCTTCTCCACCAGCTCCGAGCTCCGGCTGGATCTCTGGCCGCCTTCCTGGCTCAGGGGAGCTCTTTCCTCCCCGCAGCTCTTTGGGCTGGGGTTGCAGCTCCTCCTCCGGCAGGATCTCCGGGGCTTTTCCTCCTCCTCCATCCAGCCACGCCCTGGAATGAAAAATCCTGGTTTGGGGAAAAAACAAGAGGAGCGCAACTTGGACTGGAGGTTCCTCCCTGCCCAAGTTCATCTTAGAAGTCATTGGTAAGTTTTTGTACGTAAGAACCTCCAAAACACCAAGATTCAGCCCACAAATCCTGCAAACTTCAATACACACATCAAAAACATCCCAAACCCTACAATTCAGCAAAAACCTCCTGCAAAAGATAAAGATTCAGCTGCCACATAAAACCAAAGCAACAACATTTAGCCCAAGCAAGCTCAGAAACACCAAGATTCACCCCGTGAAAATCCTGGATCCCCCTCCACAGTCACCTGCTGCATGTGGGGGGAGCAGCGCTCCTGGGGCTGGGGGGAGGCTGCAGATACAGGGAGGGGTGGAACCTTGTGCTGCTTCCTGTTTCTGCTCCTCCTCCTGTGACTCTGCTCTTCCTCACACTCCTCTTCCTCCTGCTATTCCTCCTTCTCCTGCACAATCCCACCTTCTCCTGCCACGTCCATCCTTTGACCATTTTGTTCCTCAACCCTGCTTCTCCTTCCCTTCTCCTCCTGCCCCCAGGCCCAGCACCCACTGCCGGCTCCCTCTTCCCCCCAAACCCACAGCATCCCAGCACAGGGGCAGGGATGGAGCTGGGGCAGGTCGGGCTGGGGCAGCGCTGGGCTCTCGGCCGCTTCCGCCCGCACTCGGTCCCCACTGCAGCCGCTCCCGCCAGGACAGCGCGGGGGGGCCCGGCCTTGGCGCTGCCCCACTCCCACCTCCCCAAATTCCCCTCGCGGGGGCGATGGGGCCGAGGGGGGGGCGCAGGTGGGCTCCAGGTGGGGAACGCTGGGAGCTGCGAGTCTGCCTGGCAACTGGTGAGTCATCAGCGCCCTGCGCTCTGATTGGCTGAGCTCTGCCTGAGGGCTGGGGCTGCAGCAAAGAGGGGACACCCTGCTCCAGGGGGGATGTCCCGAAAACGGGGGACCCCCATGAAAGGAACAAGAGGAAAGTGTCTTTACAAACAGATGCTGTGAATCTGCTCCGAGATACGGCCAGGCACCTGTACATAAGGAAGTGACAGGAGAAGCCATCGGTTTCAGGAAATGTTATCAATTGATGACACAGACTGCTGCGCAGCCAAGGTCCTGCTCAATTCATGAACTTCCCGAAGAACAACAAAGACTTAACAGAGCCAGGAATATCGTCTGCTATACAATACTGGGGTGCATATGAAGGGAGTATGTACTAGGTGGATTGGGAAGTCTGCACCTCTCAAGTACTTCAGCCAGTGGGGAAAGGGAGAGGGAGATGTGGCCAGGAGAATTGGGATGAAAAGGAGGCTGTGTCCTCCAACAACTGCAGAGATCCCATGGGGAATGTCCCATGGCCTCTCCCATTTCTAGGAATGAAATTACTTTTACAGGACTCCTCTGTCTGCTTTGTGGACAGAAACCTCTGCTGATGTCAATTTTCCCACACACCCTGGGGCTCATCCGGAATTCCTTCCACCGTCCGGGGCGGCGGGCAGGGAGTGCAGCTGAAGGTGCCTCACCCACTTTGGGTGATCGGCTCCCTTGGCTGGCGGCGGCACCGGGGATCGATTGGGGACCCGGGAGTGACCAGGAGACAGACGAGGGACACATCAGGGGGGTCTGTGAAGAGTCAGCAGGGAGAGAGCACTGAAAATCTCAGCAGTGAGTGCACTGGGATCTTCGGGGAGTGAACATGGCAGGGCACCCAGGGAGGGGAGAAAAGGGAAAGCAAGGCAGGGGTCCTGGCCAAAGGGATGATGATCCCAAAATGTCTCTGAAGGGTCCCTTGGGAGAATGTTGAGGTAGTTTGCACATTCCCCCAGAGGTATTTAAAACCATGGACAGCCAGGGGGGCAATAAGGGAAGTGCAGAAGGGATTTGGACAACAGGGGATGGATGGTGTTGGTGTGCTGGGAAGGGATCGGGTGAAGGGCAGTGTGCAGCAATGTGGTGAAGGCAAGAAGCAGCAGGAGTAATGTATGAGATAAGGAAAAGGATGGTGGAAAAGAGGAGGAAGAGAAAAATACAGAGGACTGGGATGTATTTCAGCTCTGTTCTATGCTCAGAATTTGCTAGCTGATCCAGATAATTTCCATCCCGGGTTTCCAGGAGAGGAAAAGAAGGAGGTCAGGATGTCAGGGGGTTTCTCTGTGGTGGGCAGCGGCAGCACCGGGCACAGAGGTGCGGGACCGGGAGCACGGGCTGGGGGCCTGTGGGGAGCTGCGGGGCCGGGCCGGGGCTGTGGGGCAGCCGGGGCTCAGCACCGGGCGCTGCCTGACCCCACCAGCCCCGGGCAGGGCCGGCAGTGGCCCCCGGCCCCCAGGAGCCTGCGGGACGCCCTGGCCGCTGCCCGGCCCCGTGGAGCTGCCGGCGTGGAGCTGCCGGCCCTGCCCGCCGGGGGGGCCGCCTTTGGACACTGCGGCAGGACAGGGACCGGCTCCGGGATACGGGCTGTGGAGGGGACCCTGAGCACAAGGAGGAAAACAAAGACACATCTGGGAAATGCAGACTGTACATGGAAGGATCAGGATTTTCTACTAAGCATTTGCTTTGGGTCGCTGGAGAAAGGAAAGATTTTGCACAAAGCTCAGCAGCTCTCAGAGGATGAGCACCCACAGGCAGTGAGCGCGGCTGCAGGAGTGGCAGAAGAAGGCCCTGGAGCACTTGGGCACAAAGGCACAGCAGCTGAATGCAAGAAGGGATGAGCAAAAGGCCAAGCTGAAGGCAAAGGCCATGGCACAGCTCCTACAGCCCCTCTGGGATCAACCCCAGGGCCCAAGGGGGCCCCAGCACCCAGGGGACGGGGTCAGCCACAAGCACCTGGCAGAGGCACTGCCTTCCTGGGCAGGGGAGAGCCCACCCATACAGCCCCTGGGAAGGAGTCAGGGCTGTAAACCAAGATGCCATGGGTACGGCTTTTGCCGTTGGCTTTGGCAAGAAGAGGAGCCAGACCCAGGGCAGATATTCAATTCTCTCCCTTGCAATTGATCTTGGGAATTCCTTACCCTGGTAATTCTCCACCCAGTGCAGGGTGGGGATAAGGGATGGACATTTAAAGCAGTCTGTGGCCAGAGTCCTGTCTCTTGTGAAATCTCTCCCACAGGAAGCTGGGCTGGCACAGAGCCTGCCTTGGCACTTTGCTGTTCCCAACATCCAAGCAGGACATCGGGCCCTGCCTAAGGAGGCCAAAGCAGCACCACTGGTGGCCAAGTGGCGTGGCCCATGCCAAGTGTCCCTGAGGCCAGAAACAGCCCCCAGCACAGCTGAGCACGGGGGACCCCTCAGCCTGGGCTCCAGGGCTCTGAAGCCCCGGAGATTTGCACTTCCCGCCTGCAGCAGGAGCATGGGAGGCCCCCACGGAGCCTGCACTGAAGGCAGCGCAGCAGCAGCCAGGGCTCCACAGCGGGGCAAGCCCCTGGGCCTGCCCACACATCCTCTGCTCAAATCCTCTGCCTGGGCACCCTCCTTTGGCATCTCCAGCCACCGGGGCCAATCCTTGCTGCCACTGCTGCAGCTTCAGTGCTTTCTGGGCCTGCACTGCCACAGCTGCTGGCGAAGACAACGGCACAATTCCACTCTGGGTCTCAGCCACACTCACACACTGCGCTGCCTGGGATTGCACTGATGGAAAATACACCAGGTCATAGACTTGAACATTTTTAACATTTTATTTCTCTACTCAGCCTTGGTTTGCCTTGGCCTCGGGGAAAGAAATGGTAAAGGTTTTTCTAAGGGATGTTCCACCACTCAGTGGAGATGAGTTTAACATCTCAACACTCTGGGAATGGCCCAAAAGATTCCCACAAAGATAACGCCCAGCAGCAAACAGCAACCAACACCTACCCCAGACACTGCCCCCGGCAGAGCTGGAGACACCTGCTCTGGAAAAGGCTGAGAAGGAAATCCAGCAGTTCCGACCTGATGAACAGCAGAAGCCAAGAAATCCGGGTCCAACAGGAACCCAAATACTAAAAACTGCACAACTTGAAACTACAGAACATTAAACCAATGGATTTAGATTGGTTCAGACTGTATCAAGTATGGGAAAAATCCAGTTAAACCCACGTGTCATGGAACGATTTTCTCTGCACACCCGGGCTATGTGGGGATGGAATGATTTCTGTTGCAGATCCTGGCCAGAATCAAGGAATGCCTTGACTCCTACACTAAACATATTGGTGGAGTTTTCTTTTCTCCTGCAGTTTCAGTGCAAAGTTTATAGCAGAAGAGTATTTTTTTGTAATAATCCTACTTCTATATTGCCGATTAGGTTTGGGCCAGGGATGTGAGAATGAGTTTTTACTCCGAGGAGAAGTAGAAAAAACTTAATTGCCTTGGAATTTATTTGTGCATGTTTGTGTGAGAGATACCAAAATTTTGGTCTGGGTTTTTCGACGTTCACCTTTAGGCTGCATTTTGGAAAACGAGAAGAGATTTAAAGGTGACCCTTTCACTCATAAACAGTAAATAGACGATTTGAAGGAAAAAAATAAAAAAAAGCAGCAGGTTGTGGTGGGGGTCCACACATGAGGCTGCTGAAGGCTGCTCTGGAAGAGAAGCTGCATTCCAGGCAGCCAGCAGAGGAGCTTTAGAAATGCAAATTAACACTGCTGGGGCAAAGTGGGGACAATGGACCTGCCTCTTCTTGCCTGGGGCAGGAATTGGGCTGATTCCCTCTGCCCCTCACCCCAAGCTCTTCCTGCCTGCACAGATGGAATCTGCACAGCTGAAGGCAGAGCCCATGGTGAGGATCTCTGACTCTGCAACAGAAATGGGTGAAGCTGCAAAGGGAAACAGCAAATGGAGAATGCTGTGAAAACTTCACTAAAATAAGGGGGGATCATCCCTGTGCCCACTCCAACATGTGCTGGCACTCTCTATGCTATACAGGGAGTATCAGAGCACTGGGGTTTTTGCTATAACAAGTTCTGGGAAATCAGTTGGAATTCAAGTATTTGATGATGTAATTAGACAAAAGCAGTCAATTGATGCAGCCCCGGCTGGAGGGAGCAACCAAAAATGGGGAAAAGATGAACGGCCACCAGAACAAATCCTACAACACCATGGACCAGCCCCTGGGAACCTGAACCAATTCATATCAGGAGACACAGAACCCATTTATCATTTCAATGTCATCATTAGATTACGAGCTGTCCTCGAAATAAGAACCAACCAGACACCTCCAGCTCCTGACCTTCCTGCCGACCCATCCACTGAAATGAGGAACACAACATTTCACCAGGGGATGGGATCAGGTTATCTTTTCCCAGAAAAAGGAGGAGTTTGTGGGAAACTAAATGACTCCAACTGCTGTTGGCAAAGAGATGACAAAGGAAAAGCGATGAAAAAAGATAACACAGGAAACAGGAGAGCAGTTTATGTATTGGTCCAAACATGGAAAGGATGGGATTGGGACACAGTTTCGTGGCTCCCTGGCACACCATGGGTTAAACGAATGCTGCTTCTCCTCTTCTGTGCTACAGCAACTCTCATCTTTTTACCATGCTCCACACCTTGGGAGTGCAGCTCATCCAGCAGCTGAGCCAGGGGATGCAGGTGGCAGCCAGGCCTCCTGATCCAGAAATGGCTACAAAAGGACAGGGAATGAGGGCACCGAGAATAATCCCAAAACCAAAGAGGACCCGGGAAGAACAAAACAGAGTCAATGAGTGAATCTGCCTGGAGATAGGGCCAGCGACTTGGAGATGAGGAAATAACGGGAGAAACCATCAGTTCCAATATATGTTAGAAATGGACCCAGACAGCTGCTCAAAGTCCCGCTAAACTCCTCAACTTCCTGAAGAACAAAGACAACAGAGCCATGAATATCGGCTGTCATCCAAAAGGAGGGGTGCATATGAACGAGGACAGGCAGCAGGCGGATCGGGAAGTCTGAACCTTCCAAGTCCCTCAGCCAGTGGGCAAAGGCAGAGGGAGATGCGGCCGGGAAATGAGCATCCAAAGGAGGCAGTGTGCTTCAACAAGGGCAGAGAGCGCATGGCAAATGCCCCACGGCCTCTCCCTCTGCTCAGCAATCGAGTCACTTTGACAGGACTGCTCGGTCTCCTCTGGCCACAGAAACCTCCGGCGACGGGAATTTTCCCGCACGGGCCCGGCCACGGGGCAGCCACCTCTGTCCCAGCCACAGCAACCGGGACGAGCCAGCGCTGCTCCGGCAGCGGCTCCTGCCCAGGCAGCGGCGGGAAGGAGACCGCGGGCAGCCGCTCCCGCAGCGCCCTCAGCCCAGGGCCGGCACGGGCCGGACACGGCACCGCCAAGCCGCCGGAGCCCCCTGCCGCCCCCTCCGCCCGCAGCGAGCCCCGAGCCCCCGCAGAACCCGGCGCGGCTCCCACCTGCGCCGGGGCCGCCTCCGAGCTCCGCCAATGCCGCCTCCCCGCGCTCCGGCCGCTGCCGCCGCTCCCGGGCCTGCACAGACGCTCCGCCAATGGCGCCGCTGCCGAGCCAGGGCCGCCCTCAGGCCGCCAGCGGGGCCGTGCTTCTCCCCGCTCTCACCAATCAGCGCGCCAGAACCGCGACTGACGGCAGCAGCGGCCAATGGCAGCGAGGGGCGGGCTCTGCACACGGCACAGCCTCGCCCCGCGCTCTCAGGGCCCCCCGGGCTGTGGGAGGGCAAAGCCGGAGATGAGGAACAGCCCTGGAACGGGCCCGGGCCCGGGCCGGCATCCATCTGCAGCACCAACAAACTGCTCCGCACCTCCCGACACGGCTTTCCCGGCCCCGCGCCTTTGCCTTCGCTGGCTCCGGCTCTGCGGCAAGCCCAGCAGCCCCACTTCTCCTGCCCCCTAATTCGGAGCATCAGCGCATCGCTTTGATTTCCCCAGAAAAGGGAAAACCGCCCCAAAGCCCTGTGGGGGAGTGGGGGAGGGGAGAGATTTCTGGCACAAAACTCCAAAAGCTCCGAGCAGGACAATGAGAAGTCAATGAAGAGCCTTGAATGCAGCTTTCCCCACGCCTCCCTCCTTCCAGCTGCACCTCCTCCCCCGGCAGTGCAGGAGACAGGGAATGGGGCCGTGCTCAGTTCATCCCCCGTGGCTTCTCCCTCTGCCCAGGGACAGGAGTCGTTCCCCTGCTGCAGCCTGCGCTCTCTCCCACCGGAGACTTCTCCAGGAACTTCTCCAACCGGAGTCCATCCCCTGGGGCACAGCCCCCCCCAAGTGCTGCAGCGGGAAAAACGCCAGTCACTTGTTTTTACAACTTTTAAAAGTTTAGTGATAATGAAATGGTTATAAAAATAGCAATACAATTAGAGTAATAAAAATTTAGAGTTAGGACAATTACAAGAGAATAAAAAACAAAGAATTACGGACGTATGGATGCTCTCGGGCACTTAAGCTAGGACAGGCATGTTTTGTGAACAAAGGAAAATATCCATTCACTTAATATCCATTCACTGTTGCATATTCATACATACCTCATGGTTATGCATACATTCTATTTAAAATAAGAAACTCTCTCTGGAATATGTCAACTCCTTCTTTTAATCCCCATGACGTCTTCCAGTCTGAGCAAGGCCTGAAGAAATTACCTTCTTCTGATAAGAAACCCATAAATTCCTCTTCTCTGGAAGATTTGGGTGTTCTGTGACTCTTATCTCGAAGCCAGTATCTCATTATTTTTAAAAAAACCACATACACAGTTTCTACTTCAACTACTAAAGCTTCATTTTAACTACAAAACTACATTTACCATTTTATCAAAATGTTAATACAGCACTTCTAATCAATATATTACATATAATATTTGTTGTAGATGTCGGCGAACCCAATGGGAAGAATGATGATGTCTGACTTATTTCAGAAGGTTGAATAATTTCTTTATTATAATTATGCTATGATACATCAATATACTATATAAAAGAGGATACTAAAAACTACATGCTGCTTTCTCTAACTGTCATATCTAACTCCCTCACAACTCGTGACCCTGTTCTCCAGAGCCCAGACACAGGTGGATCTCATTGGCCATCAGGCCCAAAGAATCCACCGTGATCCAACCAGGCATTTGCTCCAGGTAAACAACTCTCCAAACACATTGCACCAGAGAAAAACAAGGCGCAGAAATAGAAATTGTTTTATCTTTCACTTCTCTCTGTGCACCTTTATAAAAATCCTGAGAGAGAGAAATGCGCTTGCCACAAGTATTCAATTTAATATTTGTGAAAAGCCAATCATAAAATATGCATTTTTCACAGCGGACATCCCGAGGCTGCTGCAGGGACAGTGATGTCACTGCTATGACGTCATCGGGGATGGTGACATCATCAGGGACATCGCTGCTGTCACTTGTCCCCTCTCCCCTCCCCACATGGGATTTGAGACAAATTTGGGGGATTTTCTGGGAAGTTTCATTGAAATTGTCCCAAATGCTGATGGGAATTCCTGGGTGACGTCACTGGGGACACTTGGGGACACTCTGAGGACGCTCTGGGGACACTCATGGAGGCGGGGGCGGGTCAGGGGGTGAATGACCCCCTCGGTGCCTTGCAGCAGAGGCAGCTTTCTGCTGTGGCTGCAGCAGAGCCGGGTTATGAATGACAATGGAATAATTGGCTTCTGCATTTCTGCATTGGCTTCTGCGCGTTGCTATTGATCACAAGGACTTTGCTCTGGTACTTGATATTGAGATTGATTATTGATGATTCCTTGTAGCTGCTCGCTGGTACAATAAAATCGATCCGTTTATGTGTGCACCGTGTAACCAATTTAATGCTAGAGTAACAAATAGATATTCTCTCCTAGGCCTTCAAATATTAAAAATAGATGAATATGAAATAGATCAATAACAAATATTGAAATAGAGACTATGCAATGTTAACATGCTTCTGTGTGGCTGACTCGGGTGTAAAACAATTCCATTGTTTCTCCCATCTGCGGACCAGCCTCACCAGGTGATAACAGTGACACAAACCTGAGAAGCGTTTATGAATTTATCAGGGGCTCTGAAACAACAGGATGGAACCACGAGAAGAAATCAAATGTATTGACTAAATCTGCAGAATGTCCTGCAGACAAGTCAGAGGTGAGAACCAAACAAGAGTTCCTGGAACATCCAAAGCTGCCGGGAGTGTTTGAATAATGTCAAAACTCAGGGATGTGTTTGTAGCCCTGCAGTGGAACCGGATCCGGAGAACGAAGGGTTAAGTTAAGGGCGGGTTCTTTGGCCGAGCGCCAAAACCCTTTTTTATCCCTTATCAAACTTTTGCAAATCTCCAAGAGTGAACTTTGTTTTTCACACCCGGCTGGGGTTTGGGGGGCCCGGGGGGGTCCCCAGGCAGCCCCCGCTGCTGAGCACTGACCCCCCCTCCCCGGGCACCGGGACCCCCCAAAAACCGCACCCGCACCCCCTTCAGTGCCCCCGACCCCCCCTCGAGCACCGACCCCCCCGAGCACCGGGCCCGGACCCCCCTTTGTGCCCCCCACCCATCACGGGGGTTCCGCCCCCTCCCCTTTGAGCCCCCGGAGCCGCGGGACCCCCGGGAGCAGCGCCGGGACCGGGGGGGCCCAGGGATGTGAGCAATGGATTTGTCAGTGTGAAAAATGCAGATTGAATGATCGGCTCTTGGCAAATATTAACTTGGATACTCTGTGTGCTGTGTTGCACAGTTATTTTGTAGAGCTGTATTAATCCTTTTGAAGTAGTGTGGGAAATGCAGTTTTGGGTTATGACATAATGTCAAAATAGAAACTATGCGATGTAAGATATTTTTTGTAAGAGCTCAAGGAATGGGTAGGATAATTAAGAAATTCTTCGCACGGAGATAACAGCAAGAGTTACTGCCTCCTTCTGGGAAAAGACAAACATTCTTACACCTCTCCTCTGTCTGTAATGAGCCACTGGGATTGAGGGGAAAAAGCTGACAAAAAGCAGAGAACACCCTTTGTTTGAAAAGAATTTATGCACCGGGGGTGAGATATTTGAATGTGCAACAGGCTATTGCTTTTAAGGGTTAACCCTTTGTTAGCCAGGCATGTTTTTGTGGCTTACTGCCCAAACCCACCCGGACGTCTGTAATTCTTTACTTTTTATTGTCCTTTATTGTCCTAACTCTGATTGTCCAAACTGTCATTGCTCTCACATTTATTCCTGTTTTTATGACTATTTTATTACTGTGCCCCAGTGCCAGCTCAGGGGGTGCTCCAGGCTGACATGCTCCACCTGGCAGCTGCAGGTGAGCCCGCGCCAGGGGGGTGTTTCCAACAGCACCAGGAGCTGGTAGGTCCAGTCCTTGTTGGGGACCATGTCGGTGGCCTCCACAGAGAGCTCCTGCTGGCCCTGGAACCACCTCAGCTGGGTGTGGGCATGGTAGAAATCCATCACGGAGCAACCCCGGGCTGGGAGCTCGAGGGCACCAGCGAGATGGATACACTGGGGGGCACTGGGAGAGAGCGGGAACAGACTGGGATCAGCTGGGGGGAACTGGGAGAGAGAGGGGAGGGGTGGGGTGGCCTTGGGAGGGACTGGGAATGGACTGGGAAGGACTGGGGTGGCACTCAGAGAGATGGGAGGGGATGGGGGGCACTGGGAGGGAGGATGGAGGTCTAGGAGTGAACTGGGAATGAACTGGGAATGGACTGGGAGGGACTGGGGCGGCACTGGGAGGAACTGGGAACGAAGCGCGCGGCACTGGGAGGCCGAGTCCAGTGCGGGGCACTCGGCGCTGCGGGTCTGCCTGGCAACTGATGAGTCATCAGAGACACGCGCTCTGATTGGCTGAGAGGCGGCAGCACCACGCTAGGCTGAGATGGACAGCCGGGAGGCACTGGGAGAGACTGGGATGGACTGGGAGAGCCACGGGGGTCAGTGGCAGGGACACAAGGTCTCGGGGATGGGCACAAGGAGGGCTGAGGGCTCTGGGCCGATTCCAGGGAGGTTTTGAGGGGCTCCAGGGTCATTGCCAGGGCAGGGCCCGAGGGGACACGCTCTGCCCCGCGCTCACCTCGGCGCTCCGTGAGGAACGGGCTGAGATACTCGTGGTTGTACCGGCACAGCCAGTCCGCCGCAGCCCTTTTTTGCTCCATAACGTCTGGGTCGCTGTTCCAATACCTGGCTGCTGTCTCCCCATAGGGGGTGAACCCCAAAAAGTGCCCCACGTCGCAGTCGAATATCGCGTACTGCTCCCGATTGTAGATGAACCTGCTCAGGTACCTCATCTTCTCCGTGCCGTTCATGAAGTGACACTCGGACTTTCCCACGTACTGGAACACCCCTGTGTGTGCAGGACACAGGTCCGGGGGTGCCCCCCCAGCACCCCCAGAGCTCCGGGATCCACCCCGGATCCCCACTCCGCACCCCCTGTGCCCCAGAGCCGCCATGGATCCCTCCTGCCCGAGCTGCCACTTCCTCTTTTCCACCCTTCCACACTTCCCCTTTCACATCCTCTCCCCTCCGACTTTCAGCCTCTCCCCAGATGAGTTTTGGGGTGCCATTTACTCCTTTTCCTCTTTCCCAACCTTTTAAACACAATTTCCCAAAAGCCCAGCCCCCCTTCCCGCTCAGTTTTGGGGTCCTACCCTCGCCTTTTCCCCACTTTCCCACCCTCTCCCACCCCTTCCTCACCTGCCCCCAATCCTCAGCCCCTCCCGCTCTTCCTTTCGGGGTCCCCTCCTCCTCCTGCCCCTGCAATTTCGGGCTCCCACCGCCCCCTTTTCCCCATTCTCCCCCCTGTCCCACCGCCTCCCGCCCCCCCCGCTCTCCCGAGAGCTCCGCGCCCGCAGCCGGGGGGGCTCCCAGCACCACCAGTGCCACCAGTACGGCCCCAGCTGCCGCCACTCGCCCCATGGCCAGCGCCGCCCAGGGAGCACCAGCCCCAGAGCGGCCGCGCTGCGCTGGCAGCACCAGTCCGGAGCAGCGCGGGCTCAGCAGCGCCGCGCGCTCTCATTGGCTCCGAGCACTTTTGGGCACCGATTGCCGAGGCTCTGCCGCACAACCGATGACTCCTCAACTCCTCGCGCTCCCATTGGCTGCAGCGCGTTTTGGCTGCGTTTGGATTGGCTGAGCGGTTCCGGGACGCTGCAGCCCCGGCTGGGGCTTTTCCAGGCACGGGGAGCCTTGGGGCGCTGCGCAGCTGGGAGCTCAGCTGTGCCCAGAAATGTGTGCCCGGCTGCGCGGGGTCTCAGGGGTGCCCGTGGCGAGGGGTGACGCTGGCCCCATGCCAGGCACCCCCCAGAGCCGCTCTGTCCCTGCCCCCCGCAGCCGCACAGGGACACCAAATGGAACCGAGGGTTCCTGCCTGGGGACAAGGAGCGGGAGAGATCCCTCAGCAAATCCGGCACGGGCACAACAGACCCGGCCCGGACACAGGGAGGGAATTTATTACCAACCAAATCACACCAGGACAAGCAGAGGGGAAAGAAATCTCTCCAACACCTTCCCCCCACCCAACCAGGATCACCCAGAACGGGGTCACCGGGGCTCTGCCCAACGGGGCTCACTGGGGATCATCCAACGTGGATCCTCCCATGGGGGATGGAGCTGGAGCAGCGCACGAAGCTCTTCCTGCACTCGGGGCACTCACAGGGCCTCTCCCTGGTGTGGAAGTGCTGGTGAGGGACGATCTCTGAATTCCACCTGAAGCTCTTCTGACATTCCAAGCACTCATAGGGCCATTCCCCAGTGTGGATCCTGTGGTGCTCGGTGAGGTCAGAGGTCCCACTGAAGCTCTCCCCACACTCCCCACACCCACAGGGCCTCTCCCCAGTGTGGGTGTTCTGGTGTTCCATCAGGGTGGAGCTCCAGCTGAAAACCTTGCCCACATTCCAAGCACTTGTGGGGCTTCTCCCTGCCATGAGGCTTCTCCACCAGCTCCGAGCTCCAGACGGATCTCCGGCCACGTTCCTGGCTCAGGGGGGCTCTTTCCTCCCCACAGCTCCCTGGGCTGGGTTTGCAGCCCCTCCTCCTGCAGGATCTCCGGGGCTTTTCCTCCTCCTCCATCCAGCCACACCCTGGGAATGACAAATCCTGCTTTGGGGAAAAAACAAGAGGAGAGCACCTTGGAGTAGAGGCTCCTCACTGCCCAAGTCCATCCCTAGAACTCAGCAGGAGTCTTGTGTCCATGGAAATCTCCACTATATCAAGGTTCAGCCCAAAACAACTCTCCCAGGACTTCCCGATCTCTGATCTCTCCACTTTTGGCGTTCCAGAGGTTTGCTTTCCTTGGGATGATGGGGGTCCAATGGCTCCAGGGGCTCCCCCTTCTCCGGCCTCCTGGTTAGGGATGATCCAGGGGGTTTTGGGGATCCATGGGGTCCCTTCTGCCCTGATGCTCTACTTTGAGGTCCCAGGGGTCCCAGGGGTCCCTCCTCTCCAGGCTCCCCCCCTTTCCAGCCAGCCGGGGTTCCCCCAGCTCCAGGATCACACCTCTCTGCTCCCCCCACTCCGGGGGTCCCAGGGGTTCCTCTCCTCTGCTGCCCCGGGGGTCCCCTGGACCAATGTCCTCCCCCTGGTGACCCTGGGCAGTGGCCACGTGGACTCCCAAAGATCCCCCCAAGGGGCTCAGCTCTGGGGTCCTGCAAGATCCAAACGCACACACACACACACACACACAGAGAAAAAACCCTCCCAGGGTTTATTTGGGCCTCCCAGACAATATCTGGGGCTCAATTCCACAGTCTGCAAGCTCCAAACACGCCCCAATAAAAAAACCTTCTCAGGGACCCCCCTGACAGTTTTGGGACGAGCTCCCCCTCCCCTCCCACCTGCAGGATGAGCTGGGGGCGATGGTCCCGGGGCCAAGGGTACTGTGGTCACAGAGCTCACTGGAACCTCCTATTTCTCCTCATTTTCCTGCTCCTGCTCCTCCTCTTCCTGCTCCTCCTTTTCCACTCTCCCTCCTCCTCCTCCTTCCTCATCCCACCTCCTGCCCAGTTCCTGCCTTCTCTATATTTAGAGTGGAGAACCTTGCTTGTTTTTAGAACGAGAACAAAGATCCCAGATGGAACACGGCTTGCTGGTTTTAGCCAGAAGTGTTAGTGACTAAAGGTCATGTTTCCTCTGCTTTGGTGCCGTCCTTGTTCCTCCTCAGTGTTCAGGCTGGGCTATGGGGTGTCCTTGTTTGCTGCATTTTCAGAGCTCCTCCTGGATCCTTTGGGCAACAGGCTGTGCCCTGGGAGGGCTCTTTGTGCTCCTTTGTGACACAGGAGAACCTTGCAGGCGGTTTCTGCGTGAGCTGCTGCTGTGATGTCACAGGAGCACTGCCACGTCCCCGAGGTGTTCCCGTTGCTGTGGCACACGGAGGCCTCAGTGTCCAGAGTGGCTCTGGGCACTGCTCGTTGCTGGAGGATCCTCCTGCCCGAGGCATTCTCAGCAGCCAGCCCAGCCCTGACGGGTGTCCTTCTGTGCTTGCAGGGCTACAGTCTGCAGACGTGTGCAGCGCAGCCAAAATGATCCAGCACGTGGCTGCTGCAGTTTGCACGCTGTACTCTGTGGCGTATGCGGGGTATTTTTTAACCCACTTGGCACGTAAGTCGAGGTTTTCCCTCGGTGCTGTGGCTCTGGGCTTGCTGTGTGCTTGCTGTTCTTCCTCTGGGCCTGAGCTGACTTTGTAACCAAATTGCCATGAAGACACCATTGCTTTGGGAGAGCTCCTGGCAGCAGCTGCAGCTGGAAAAGGGGGTGTCTGCAGCCAGCGGGGCGTGCACAGCATTTGCAATGAGCCCTGGGGGGTTCTGTTCCCTCAAGCGTGGAGTCTGTGGCAGCAGAGCCTGGAACTGCCTGTCCAGCCAAGAGCTGACCCAGCCCAGTATTTTGTGCTGTTCTCTTGCTGTGTGAAGGGACTGTGGCTCCTGGAGGGACGCTGTGAAAGCAAAATGCTCTCTCGGGGTTGCCTTGCTCCGGGGCATTTCCCACCACAGGCAGTTTTTTTCCTGACAGCATCTGGTTCATGTTCCCTCTCCCATTGCAGGCCACCTCATGAGTGGATCCCGAGCAGCTCCTCCTTCGGTGAGTGGGAAAGGAACCTTTGGTGTTTGGAATTGTGCAGCAAGCTGTGAGCTCGGCATGTGGCAGCCGAGTGCCAGCCTGGGAGGCTGAAGGAAAGTTCCTGCCAGTGTCCTTGCAGCAGCAAAGGGATCCCTGGGAGTTTTCTCCTTTTATGTTGAAGAGCTTTTGAAGAGCTGCAGGTCTGGTTTTGCAGGCAGAGCATTGCTTGCTGGCTCTAGCCATGGTGGAATATCGAATTCCCAAGAATAAGGGGCAATGTCGACTTTAGCCCATTGTTAGTTTGAACAGCTCCGAACCCAATTTCTGCTTAGTGCAGCTGGATGTGCAGCTGAGGGTAAATAAGGTGATAACTGAGGCAGAACTTCCCGTCCCTCACGCTGCCGTCTGTCCACAGGGCACAAAAGCAGCACCAGCACCTCCTCCGGCTCCCTCTGCTTCCAAAGAGGAGGCCAAAGCGGAGGAAGGCAGCAGTGAGCTTCCCGCTGTTCCGGGGGACGATGGTGAACGTCCCTCAGTGCCGGGAGATGAAAGTGAACTTCCCGCTGCTCTGGGAGACGAGGGCGAACATCCCGCGCTGTGGGAACACAACGGCGAGGCTCCCGCGGTGTGGGACAAGGACAGTGGACATCTCCCGGCGTGGGAGGAGGGCAGAGAACATCTTGTGGCTTGGGAAGAGGAGGGTGAACTTCTCCCAGCATGGGAAGCGGACAGTGAACGTCCCCTGGCTTGGAGAGATGATGGCGAACCTGCAGCGTTTTGGGAAGAGGACGGAGAAGCTCCCTGTGCTTGGGAAGAGGACACTGAACCTCCCTCGGCTGTGGGATCCTGGGCTGAACATTCTGACAGCAGCACAGCCCTGCAGCCAGAGGGGAGAGGGGAGTGGTGCCTGATGCAGCTGAGTACGTCTGCTGTGTTCCTGTGTGCCAGAGCAGGGTGCTGTGTGTGTGTCTCGGCATCAGCTGCACCCAGTGCTGCTCTGCAGCTGAATGTGCCAGGGTCATTTCTTGTCCTTCCCCAGCTGAGACCAAGGGGCTGACGGCCCCAGGGAGGGGGGCTGCATTCTGGCTCTGCTGCAAGGCGGGGTCTCACTCTGCGAGGGAGCGTCTTCCACGTGGTTTCTTTCAGGGAACACCGTGAGCCTGGCGGAGCCTGCCGAGAAATACCTGGAAGTGGAGCAGATTGGCCAAGGGTAAGTGCACGGCAGTTACTTCTGCACAAGCAGGCCCAGGTGTTGTGCTGGTGCAGGATCAAGTGAGAAGTCAGGAGAGCTCCAAACACCTCCAGACACTGGGGCGCCATCCTGCTGTCCCTCAGTCCTGATCAGAATTGATACCTGTGCTCAGAAGGCACCGTCAAAGGCCCCTGAGGCTGGCAGTGTCCTGCCTGCAGCAAGGAGCAGGACCTGGAAGATCTTCTGTCCCTGGAATTGGATTGCCTAAAAGAGCCACTCACCATCTGGTGACTGTCAGAAAACAGTTCTCAAGGAGATTTCTTTCAAATATTTTGCTTCAAAAAATATCCTCGGGTCAGGATTAACAACCTAATGGTTTAGAAACAGAAACCAGAGCTGAACTAATAAGTGCTCTATTCTAGCACAGGTAGTAGAGCCCATACATTCAGTAACAGACACAGAGCTGATGCACTCTGGGGGAAAATGCATCACCTGCCTGATGGCAGGGCCCTTGTGGATCCTGCAGGTCTTAGGCAGGAAATGGAAAAGGATGGAATGCATTCTTTTCCAGTTCTTTAGACACCCGTTGCTCACTTCAGGTTTTGAACTAAAGCAGTGCAGCATGGACATTTGGGATTTGCTCCAGCCCAATTCCTTGGTGTTGGGTCTCAGTTTTCTCTGGCACACCTTGCATGGCAGAGGGCTGGTGGCTGCTGCGCTGTTGTTGGAAGGGTCGATGCCCCCAGGTGTTTGTGAACGCTGCAGGCAGCAGAGATCTCCTGTCTGGGCTGGCTTTCACTGCCAGGGCCTAAAGCGCTGCTTCTTTCTTCTCTGCTGTTTTGTCTCCAGGGCTTTTGGAACCGTTTCTAAAGGACTCGACAGGGCCACTGGAGGAGAGGTCAGTGTCAACACGCCCAGCACGTCTGGCAGCTCTCCAGGGCTCTCCCCTCTGCTGGGAGCTGTGGCTGCAGCTTTGGGGGCCAGCAGAGCTTTCCTGCACAGGCTGTTCCTCTGCAGGCAGAGCCGTGTCAGCCTGCAGAGCACAGCTGGGACAGACTTGGTCCTTCTGAAGTGCCCAAAGGAATGCAAGGAGGGCAATGGATGTGTGTGTTTGCTTTGTTGTGCAACCCCAACCAGAGCAGTTGCATCTGAAATCATGACCAAATCCCATAGAACTGCTAAAGGGTTCCCAGCTGTTTTGCTCTGTTTGCACAGAACCAGAATTACCCCCTGCTTGCAAAATGTGTTTGAACAATAATGAGAGTGTTGAGGCCATTTGAGAAGACTGTAGGTGCAGAGAATGTGGTTAGAGCTTGGAGGCTGACAGCTGAGGGGCCATTTCTGCAGGGCTTGCAAGGCCAAATGTCTCTGGCCATGTGTCCTGTAAGCAGCCCCCAGCGAGCAGAGCAATGGGCTGTGGGAATGGCACTTGCTGAGCTCTGGTGTCCCATCCCAAGGCAGTTGGGCACAGCCCGGCTCCGTCGCCCCAAAAAGACTCGCTCAGTGTTTGCTGCGGCCTCCTGCCACAGACTCCTCCAGTTAAAGGTCTGCAATGTCCCTTCAGGTGGCCATAAAGAAAATGAGTCTCAGAGGGCAGAACAGGGAACGAGCTGTGAACGAGCTCCTGCTCCTGCAGGACAAGAAGAACCCCAACATTGTCAGCTTCTTGGACAGGTGAGTGCTTCAGGCCTTATCCCGTGCCCGGGCCCTGCCTTAACCTTTCCTGGCATCCGTAGTCTGTAGCCTGATTTGAAAATGCCTGACCCAGCAGATTCTTCCCAAAACAGCAGCCTGGCAGTTCGCTCCCTCCATGTGCTTTTGTTGCTTTGGCTTGGTTTTTCCTTCAAGCTGACCCTGTTTTCTGTGTCTTACAACAAGTGCTGGTCAACCACAGCAGAAATTATTTCCCTTGGCTTCTTCTTCCCAGCCCTTTCCCATTGCTGCAGATGCCAGGAAGACCAGGTTCTTGTTCCCAGAAATGCCTCGTTTGCCCATTTGTCACTGGCCTTGCCTGTTTCTGAAGGGACTTCCTGAATGGTTTTCTGACCCCTTCTGTCCCAAGTGCTGCCCGGCCTCCTCCCCTGGATAACCCTGGGAGCTGTGTTGCCTTGTTCTGCAGGGAAGGGTGGAACTGCTGAGTTCAGAAGCTGAACCAGCTGGGGGCCAGTGTTGTGGTTCCACATTGATCTGGGCCTTTGCTAAACTGCATTTTTCACCTGCTTGCCATCTCAGGCTTCTCCTTTCTCACAGGGGTCTCCTCCTTTAGACTGTGCAGATCCCAAGGGCTGTGCAGCCTGGCAGGAATGTCTCTCCATCGGATTCTGTCCTCATTGACAAGTGACCTGGCAACAAAACTCCACTCCAGGCTTTTCCATGGGGGAATTGAGCACTGCACATTGGTCTCCATGCCACTGCTTTCCTCTTTCAGCTTCCTTGTGGATGGAGATCTCTGGCTGGTGATGGAATACATGGATGGAGGAACTTTGCAGGACGTTGTCAGACAGACACGCATGGCTGAAGGAGAGATGGCAGCTGTCAGTCGGGAGGTGAGGGATCCTGCCTGTGACTGCCATGCCTTGGACACGATGGTCCTTCCCAGCAGGGTGTGAGAGCAGGAGTGGCTCCATGCTCAGGGCTTTGTTTCTCTGTTGTTTTTATGAGCTGGAGAAGAAAGAGCCCCTGCAGTGAACGGCCTGCCAGCAGCACTGCACTTCTACTCTGTTCTTGTTCTCTTTCCTGCTGTTGTGGCACTCTCTGTCTGTTTTGGATTTGATGTGCTGTTCTCAGCTTTGCCTTGAACCGTTTGCCTGGAGCTTGTCTGCACTGCACTCCTGGCCTGTCAGAGCAAAGTCGCTGCTGGCAGAATTCTAAACTGTCCTTTCTTGTGTGATATATTCCGGCCATTGGTTTTTACCCTCGTGTTTCTTGTTCTCTCTCAGTGTCTGCAGGGCCTGCATTTCCTCCATTCGAACCGGGTGATCCACAGAGATCTGAAGAGCTCCAACATCCTTCTGGGCATGGACGGCTCTGTCAAGCTGGGTGGGTGTTCCTGGCCAGGCACGGCGCTCCCGGGGTGCGGCTGTGGGGCTGCTTCCCAGTGACGGCCAGAGCCCCACAAGGGCTGCTGGGGGCACTGCCCGGCCCCTGCTGCCAGCTGAGAGCGGCTGCCCCTGCAGAGAGCTCAGGAGAGGAGCAGGCTGTCAGGGGTGCCTTTGCTCTGGCAATGGTCCTCCCAGAGGGGACAGGAGTTGGAATCTAAAGCTCCAAGGGAATCAGTAAAAGCAACTGCACGAAAGCTGAGGATTTCTTTAAGGGTCCAGTTCAGTTCCATCTTTCCTTGGCTGCAGCCTTGACAATTTTTCCAGCTGACTTCACTGCTGCATTCTCAGACTGAGAGCGGGGAGTCTTTGTGCTTGGTTTCCTCATTCCAGCTGCCTTTGACAGTGTTTGTTTCTGTCCTCAGCTGATTTTGGCCTCAGCGCTCAGCTCAGCCCTGAGCAGGACCAGCGCAGCTCCATGGTGGGCACTGCTCACTGGATGGCCCCAGAAGTTGTCACCAGTTCTCCTTACGGCCCCAAGGTGGACATCTGGTCCTTCGGCATTGTGACCATCGAGATGGTGGAAGGAGAACCTCCTTACTTCAAGGAAACGAGGGCCATGGTAAGAGGCCAATTCTCCCGTGGTTGCAGAGGCCTGTGAGCACAGGGTGACCCTGCACTGGGAGCAGCAGCTGGAGGTTTCTGCACATGGGGAAGGGAATTCCCAGAGGACTGGAGCCTCAACACAGACACATATTCTGCAGTCTCCAGACACAATTTGCTTTGGGATTTACGTTGTTGCAATTCTTCTGGCTGTGAGGATGACCTGAAAATGTGAAGCAAGTGCACCAGCTCTTTACAATGGCTGTGGCAGCAGCAGGGTTTGGGTTTTTTGGTTGGCATAGAAAAATGAGCTGTGAGCAGCATCTCTGCCAGGGAGGAAAGTGCCCCTGGAGCTGGGGCTGGGAAGCCGGGGTCGATGTGAGCACTTGTGGGTGGGAAGGAAGCTGGCAGAGCGCTGAGTTTGCTTTTCCTGCAGGCTCGCGCTCTGATCCGGCAGAACGGGACCCCGCAGCTGCAGGAGCCCAGGCGCCTGTCGGCTCTGCTGCGGGACTTCCTCGAGTGCAGCCTGGAGCCGGACGAGGAGCGGCGCTGGTCTGCCCAGGAGCTGCTGCAGGTGAATGCCAAGCGGCTGCAGGGGAAGCAGCAGCGCCGGGGAGGGGTTTTCTTGTGGGGCCCCCTCCGATGGTCTCCGGTCTCACTGCTTTCCACACGCAAAGCAAGCAGAATCCTCGCCTGGTTTGGCTTGGCAGGGGCCTTTCGAGGTCATCTGCACCTGGGGCCCCACAGCGAGCAGGGCCATCTTCAAGCAGCTCAGGTGGCTCAGAGCCCTGCCTGACCTGAGCTTGGATGTTCCCAGGGAGGAGGCACCTCCCACATCTCTGGGCACCTTCTGTCAGTGCTTCCCCACTCTCCTGCTAAAAAAATTCTGCCTCAGATCTCATCTGAGCCTGCTTCCCCCTCCTGAGTTTCAGACCATTTCCCTTTGTCCTGTTGCAACAGAGCCTGTGAGGAAGTTGACTCTGGAAAGTAACGGTTCATTTCTTTCTTTTTTCTCCTTTGGGCAGCACCCATTTTTATCATCAGCCAAGCCTCTCTCCAGCCTGACCCCTCTGATCACTGCAGCAAAGCAACTGAGGCAGCAGCGGAGGAGATGAAGCACTGGAGGACAGATTTTAGTTACAGTAGTTAGTTAGGACAACTAGTTAGTTGTGGTAGTTAGCAGTGCTAGTTGGTTTAGGTAGTTATGACAGCCTGTTTATTATGGTTCTTATGACAGCCTATTTGTTATGGCAGTTTTTTGAATAAAAACTCTCTTAAACCTCAACTCCCTTGACGTGTCCCTTCCTTCTCCCTGTGTGACTCAGCTGCCCGGAGCAATGTGAGGGGAGAGCGGGCCCAGCCTCGCCCAGCGCTGAGCCCCAGCAGGGCCCTGGCAGAGCCCAGAGCAGCCTCGGCATCTGCAGAGTCAGCCTGGAAGGAGGCGCTTGGAGCCTTCTTGGCTGCACCCGACTCTGGGTTACAAACTGTGGGTGGTGGAAAATGCCACCGGCTCTGCAAGAGGGCAGAAGGGGCCCGGGGAAGGCCCAAGTGCTCCATGCAAGGGAAAAACCTGCCCTGGGTTTGTTATAAAGAACTATGTAGTTGGTGGCTTTTGCTATTTTGTCTTGACTTCTGCAACTTATTCCTAATCACAACATGAAAGATGAGCTGATTTTGATGTAGGACAGTTTGTAATCACTTTTAACTGCTTTTGCTGTCGTACAATTTGTCAGCTTTTTGTGGCCAGTGCCCTGGCCCCTCTGTTGCTCAAATCCTCAGAACATCATTCATGGATGATATTTTAGTTTGTGGACAGTGTGAAAAACATACATTATAGTTTTGGCTTTTGCAAAGTATTGAAGTGGATGCTACATGTTGTGCAATAGAATGTTGACTTTTGCAGAAGTAGCTGCAGTTGTGAAATAATAACTAATGCTTTTATTTTTGTAACTAACTGATAAGAATAACTCAGAGATATTTGTGAAACAGCTAATGTTGATTTAAAGTACTTGTGGAAGTAGCTAAAACCGTCTGCATGGCCAGATAACATTTAAGGAACGGGTGTGATGAGGACCCCTGCCGCTGACCCTTCAACTGTCAATAACTGTCACCTGCTGATGTGGAAACCCAGGGCACTGGGAATATTTCTCTGTCTGCTCTGGGGTGTCCTGATCCCCAGGGGAGCACTGGCTTTGACCCTCATTCATGGAGAAAACTTCCAAAGCCTCACAGTAAACTAGAAACCACAAAAGTGTGAAAGAGATTGTAGAGATTGTAGAGAGTAGTGGAGTATGTCACATGGGTGAGACATTTAGGTTTTAGGATTTTTAGTATGTTATAGATGGGTTCAAGATGGAGGATATAGGGTGTTGTCTTGAGTTCCCTTCTTCTTTCTTCTTCTTCCTTTTTCTCCTTGGGTTAGCTGGTATCTTGTAATTGGGTAGAAAAATGTGCATTGCGGGTCTTTGGGGGTCAGTTATTGGGTTAGAAAGGTGTTCTGGTTTGAAAAGGAAAGCCAGTGAGAGACTTCAAGTCAGAAATACAATTTTTTAGGAAAAGAAAGAAAAAAACCCTAAATACATGCAATAATACAAAAGGAAAGAAAACAACCGCTGACAGAGTCAGAATACAACCTGACACTCTGGTGGTGGTGGGAGTCCAGACTGGAATGGCCTCAGTCTTCCCAAAGTGGCCGATGTGGTTCTGTCAGGTCTTGTAGAAGGGTGTAATCTTCCTCTGAAGGTGCACTGGAGAAACCCCAGCTGTTCCCAGTGGTAAACTGCCCAGATTATATTCAGTCAGGAAATGCTTGTCTCCTCCCTCTGGGCAGAGCATCCCACAATGGGATGATGTAATTTCAACAGTCATGCAGTGACATTGAATGGGCCATTAACAACAAATATCCTCCCGGGGTGGGGGGAAAGATAAGAAGATAAGAGATAAGGAGCAGGTAGAAAAGGTAAGAAGAAACTTCTCACAGATGGGAAATTAATAACATCTTGCATTTCAACCTGGGACAAAAGGAAAATAATTTAGGTGTCACTGCCGCCGTGCCTACCCTGAAGCTCCCTGGCTTTGCCTGCCCCACCGAGGCACAGTCAGCTGCGGGGGACATGCCCCTGTTTCTCGAGAAGATTCGGGGAGTGGCTAAGACAGAGCGCTTCTCTGTCTGCCTTGTAAGGAGGAGAGGCAGTGTCTGAGGAGATAATGAGGGAGTCGACTCAAGGCCGGGAAAAAGTCTCAAGTTTAATCCAAGCTCTGAGGAGCTACGAATGCCATTGTCCCGACAGCCGAAAACGCTCTCGAGGCTCTCACAATTGTCTTAAGTACCAGGATGGTAACCAGGGGGAAGGGACGCCCACCACCGAATGGGGGGATCTGGGGGAGTGGAAGGCGGAGGGACAGACAGACACACAAACCAATGGGGGAAGTTTAAGGGAGCGACCCCTGCCCCTCGTCCACTCACTCTGCCCAAGGAGGAAGATTCTGGGAGAGCGGGATGGGGAACCAAGTGATGCACAGGGTGCCAGGGAGGGGACATGGGAATGACTGAGCATTTTCAGGGAGATTGGCATTGAGGGAAAGGCGGGAAAGCTCGGGGTGAAACCATTGGGAGAAAATGGGGGTGAAGGGGCAAACCATTACAGAACAGTTACAGGGGTATAAAAAGACAAAACAACATGTCACATCTTAATTGGGTAGCGTAGTTTTTGATTAGACTCAAAATGCCTTATAACAAGAGATTGTTGGCTATTTTTATGCTGTTTTTCCTGCTCGCAGAGTCTGGTGCAGACAGTGTGCTGAAGTTTTGATAAGGTAACAATAAACAGAAGCTGAAGACCAAAAAAGTCCAATGCGTCTCTCCTTCCTGACACAGAACTGCTCCAGGAGGGTCTCCCCTGCTAGGGGAGCCCCCAGGGAGTTGCCCAACTTGGGGCCTGCAGACTCACAGCTGAAATCAGGGATCAGGGGGCTGTTGTGAGGAAGTGACACAAAACCCTCAGAACAACAATCCACAATTCCTGCACGTACTCTAGAAAGGCGGCTTGGGGCTCAAACCAACTTCAAGAGTTCCTGGAACAAGTAAACAAGTTCAAAGAAATGTTTGAATATGTATAATCGTTATCAATATGTTTTTGAACAATACAACAGAAAAAGTAGATTAGAAGAGTTGCTATTGTTAACCAGTGTGCCTCTGGCCATCGCCAAGCACCAAGAGCTGTTATTGATTTGTCTCTAATTATGCCTTCTTAAAGTTTTAAAAATTCTAAAGCATGAGGCTCATTTCTCACCATACCCAAGGTACTCACCCCTTGCTTTCTTGCAAGCCATTGCCAATCCTCAATTTCATCTGGGTGGAGGAGAATGACGCTGCAATGAAAACAAGGAAAAGGAAAATGCACTGGTGTGGAGGCCCAGGAGCCTACCATCAGAATCTCAGTCCCTCAGCTGTGGAGGACTGGTCCCAAACAAGAATAGATTTCAAGGTTATGGGCAGAAGCTTGCTTCTCCCATAGATCTTTGCAGGCACATGCTGATTTCTGTAAAGTTATGTTACCCCATTGGCCCGTTGGCCTAATTACCCTAGTTCAACCCCTGTCACCTATTTTGGTTAGTCCCTAGAATGTTCTCCTCTCTCTGTCCCTCCACTGGCCCAAGTAGACTGCATTTCTCTGCCTCTGTTTCCCTATTAGCTGACACAACCCTTAACCCCTCCTTTGCACCATTTTCCCCCATATCCATTGGACCCTGACCCTCAGCTCCACCCTCACTACCCCATATAAAAAGCCCCTGTGCCCTCAGCTTGCAGCCTGTCTTTGTCCCTGGTCCCTGTTCAGCTCTGTGCCCTGTTCCTGTTCCAATAAACCAGTTTGCTGGAGATCCTACAAAGACCCATCCTGCCTACTTTGTCAGCTTTATAAAGTCGCCGTGAGCTTCGGGCTCATCAGTGCCGGACGCTCCAAGGGCCTTGGTAGCGCGAGGATGCTACAGACTGGGACAGCCAGGCAGGTGAGGAGGAAGTCACTGCCCCTTTGCCCCTCTCTCCTGCTCCATCTCCCAGCCCAGCATCGCCCCTGGCTGCAGGACAACCTCGCTGCTGACACCGTCCTGCCAGGGATGGATTGTGGGGATCTCCTTCCCCTTCCCTCTGGCCCGGACACAAATCCCATCTTCTTCTCTGCCCTGCTTCCTCTCCTCATTCTCTCCTTCATCCATCTACGTCTTTTCCCATCTCCTTCCTCCCTCGTTCCTTCTTCTTCCTTCCTGTCCTTTTCCTTTTCCTTTTCCTTTTCCTTTTCATTTCCATTTGATTTTCCTTTTCCTTTTCCTTTTCTTTTTCCTTTTCCCTGTCCCTAACTCTCCTTGTCCTATCTGCTCCAGGCACTGATCTGTGGACAGAGACCAGGAGAACAAATCCCTGACACAGAACCTCGTGGAAGAGGCCATTTGGAACAGCTCCACGGTGCAGGAATGCAACGGGGAGGAAAAGCCCCAGAGGTCCCACATGAGGAGGGGCTGCAAACCCAGCCCGGGGAGCTGTGAGGAGGTAAAACTCTCCCTGTGCCGGGAAGGGTGTGGGGAATGTGAGAAGAGCTTCAGGCAGAGCTCAGCCTATTCCTGGTGCCTCCTAAAACGGCGGTGCTGGATTCAGAGATCCATAGGGCTGCAGAGATTCCCCTGCAGATCCATGGGGATGCAGAGGTCTCCCTGCATATCCATGGGTGTAATATATAATTTAAAATAAATTCGTGCTCAGGACTAAAAAAAATACAGTATCTTGTAAAAATAGAATCAAGTGACAGGAAAAACAATATATACAAGATGAATTCCTGTCTCAAAGGATGGTTACTCTGAAGGATTATTCCATCTAGAAGATAGGCATTGAACTGATAAGATGAATATTCATAGCCAGAACAAGATATTCGAGAGGATTGCCATCTAACGAGACTTCAGCAGAGTATTCCGGGAAAAACTCTGCACAAGAAAAGAACATGCATTAATATGTGGAAAGGGGCAAGACCAATGAGAGGGAACAGGAAGACCCCTCAGGAATCCTACTACGTCTGAAAGCAATAAAAATAAAACCCTGTGGAATCAGTACCTTGTGAACTGCCAGAGGTACGGGGCTGTATAGCCTGAAACCAGCTCCGATCGCCTGGCTCGGCGCTGTTTTACTTGTGGCTTGTCCAATTTTTATTTGACTTGATTTAATAAATTCCTCTAATTATTAAATTGACTGATTCATTGATAACAATGGGGATGCAGAGATCCCCCTGCAGATCCATGGGGATGCAGAGATCCCCCTGCAGCCCCTGGAGGAGCCAGGCTGGAGCACGGGGATGCCTGAGAGGAGGCTGTGACCCCGTGGACAGAGGGGCCCCCGCTGGAGCAGCCTGTCCTGGAAGCACTGACCCCGTGGCACAGTGACCCACGCTGCAGCACTTGGAGGGGGGCTGTGCCCCAGGGGATGGACTCCGGTTGGAGAAGTTCCTGGAGAAGTCTCCGGTGGGAGGGACCGCAGGCTGCAGCAGGGGAACGACTCCTGTCCCTGGGCAGAGGGAGAAGCCACGGGGGATGAACTGAGCACGGCCCCATTCCCTGTCTCCTGCACTGCCGGGGGAGGAGGTGCAGCTGGAAGGAGGGAGGCGTGGGGAAAGCTGCATTCAAGGCTCTTCATTGACTTCTCATTATCCTGTTCTTGTCAGAACCCAGAATGTCCCTTGGACACTCTTGGATGTTCCGGGCCCAGGTCAGAAGCATTTGAGACACTGATATGCAACTGGAAACCCCTGTGGCTTTGAATCTGACCCATGGAACAATTTACCAATCTTGCAGGAAGAACAAGAAATCACACAAGTTTAGATATTATTGTAGAAGTAGTCACAAAGTGAAAGGAAGAACTTCTGACTGCTGTACAGGGGGGTTTAGGCCTTGTACAGAGGGGTCTGAGTTTTGTACATGGGGGTCAGAAGTTCTAAGATGAAGGGACTTGGGCGTGCCCTGTCCTCCTTCTTTCTCCTTCCTTACCTCCATGTTCATGGTGATGTTGGCACTCACAGATTGGTTTAGAGTAGAAAGTCACCATTCAATATAGGTGATAGGCATTGGGGTAAAACCATAAACATTCAACACGTCATGGATGATATAAAAGATGGCACCAGCCCCCTGGGAGTCAGTGTGTGCCTTTGTCTGACCTGCTGAACGGACCGCAGCAGTTCAGGAAGAAAATCTTTTAGATAACATACAATAAACTACCTTGAGACCGGATGAATGAAGACTACTGAGTCTTTCTTTGTAGGCACGGGTGGGAGGAGAGACTTTTCCATCTTTCAGGGCCACCCCAATCTGGGGGTGAGCCCTGACACACAGTTTGTAACCAAGAGTCGGGTGCAGCCAAGAAGGCTCCAAGCGCCTCCTTCCAGGCTGACTCTGCAGATGCCGAGGCTGCTCTGGGCTCTGCCAGGGCTCTGCTGGGGCTCAGCTCTGGGCGAGGCTGGGCCCGCTTTCCCCTCACATTGCTCCGGGCAGCTGAGTCACACAGGGAGAAGGAAGGGACACCTCAAGGGAGTTGAGGTTTAAGAGAGTTTTTATTCAAAAAAACTGCCATACCAAACAGGCTGTCATAAGAGCCGTAACAAACAGGCTGTCCTAACTACCTTAACCAACTAGCACTACTAACTAACATAACTAACTAGTTGTCCTAACTAACTACTGTAACTAAAATCTGTCCTCCAGTGCTTCATCTCCTCCACTGCTGCCTCACTTGCTTTGCTGCGGTGATCAGAGGGGTCAGGCTGGAGAGAGGCTTGGCTGATGATAAAAATGGGTGCTGCCCAAAGGAGAAAAAAGAAAGAAATGAACCGTTACTTTCCAGAGTCAACTTCCTCACAGGCTCTGTTGCAACAGGACAAAGGGAAATGGTCTGAAACTCAGGAGGGGGAAGCAGGCTCAGATGAGATCTGAGGCAGAATTTTTTTAGCAGGAGAGTGGGGAAGCACTGACAGAAGGTGCCCAGAGATGTGGGAGATGCCTCCTCCCTGGAAACATCAAAGCTCAGGTCAGGCAGGGCTCTGAGCCACCTGACCTGCTTGAAGATGGCCCTGCTCGCTGTGGGGCCCCAGGTGCAGATGACCTCGAAAGGCCCCTGCCAAGCCAAACCAGGCGAGGATTCTGCTTGCTTTGCGTGTGGAAAGCAGCGAGACCGGAGACCATCGGAGGGGGCCCCACAAGAAAACCCCTCCCTGGCGCTGCTGCTTCCCCTGCAGCCGCTTGGCATTCACCTGCAGCAGCTCCTGGGCAGACCAGCGCCGCTCCTCGTCCGGCTCCAGGCTGCACTCGAGGAAGTCCCGCAGCAGAGCCGACAGGCGCCTGGGCTCCTGCAGCTGCGGGGTCCCGTTCTGCCGGATCAGAGCGCGAGCCTGCAGGAAAAGCAAACTCAGCGCTCTGCCAGCTTCCTTCCCACCCACAAGTGCTCACATCGACCCCGGCTTCCCAGCCCCAGCTCCAGGGGCACTTTCCTCCCTGGCAGAGATGCTGCTCACAGCTCATTTTTCTATGCCAACCAAAAAACCCAAACCCTGCTGCTGCCACAGCCATTGTAAAGAGCTGGTGCACTTGCTTCACATTTTCAGGTCATCCTCACAGCCAGAAGAACTGCAACAACGTAAATCCCAAAGCAAATTCTGTCTGGAGACTGCAGAATATGTGTCTGTGTTGAGGCTCGAGTCCTCTGGGAATTCCCTTCCCCATGTGCAGAAACCTCCAGCTGCTGCTCCCAGTGCAGGCTCACCCTGTGCTCACAGGCCTCTGCAACCACGGGAGAATTTGCCTCTTACCATGGCCCTCGTTTCCTTGAAGTAAGGAGGTTCTCCTTCCACCATCTCGATGGTCACAATTCCAAAGGACCAGATGTCCACCTTGGGGCCGTAAGGAGAACTGGTGACAACTTCTGGGGCCATCCAGTGAGCAGTGCCCACTGAAACATAAACTTTAAGAAATTTAGAGATTTTAGAAGAGCTAAGATTTTAGTTAGAAATAAGCTCTATTGGAATTAATCAAAATAAATGGGTAGGCATTGCTTGATGAAGTTAAGAGTTAGTAGTTAACTAATAATTGATTGCTTGTCAACACAATGTTTAGTTAGCTGGGTTTGTAATGAGGAATATAAAAACTGACAAATAGCTTTTAGGAACATAAGACAATTGTGGGCCTCTTCTGTTCCGAAACCAACTACAGATAAGAAATGGGAGTTCTACCAAGGGTTCATGTGTCACATTTGCATTGAAAAGGTAGAAAGGTCAGAATGAGGAAGACTACATTTACTTCCTCATTTTGGGACCCCTCCCGATGAAAGGGACCACCAACCCATTTCAAGGAACAAACTACGCATGCTTAATAGCTTTTGAACTGATTAGCATACAAAGCAAGGAATGGGATGTACCAAAATGATGAATATGTATTTGTATTTTGGGTATTCAATACTTGTATGGATAAAAGGACTCTGTAATCACCTGAGGGGCGCAGTGTGTATTTGGGAGCTATCCCGCATGCCGCCCAGCGTCGTAATAAACATACACTTTCTAACTTTAAACTGTTAGAGAGTTTTTGTCAGTCACAGGTGGATATCGGTGCTAGATCAATATCCATATTTCTTTAATAAATCAGGGAGGGGGGACTGGGAGGGTGCTTGGAGGGGCTTGGGATGTCTCTGAGAGGTTTTGGGGAGTCCTGACCCCTGCAGATCCCCCAGAGATGCCGCCGGACGTCGCCCGTAGCAAGATGCTGTCGGGGATCGGGGACTCAGAGTTGGGCTTCTTCTTCCTGGCGCTGGGGCTCGGCTTCTACCTGCTCAAGAAGGTCAGGGGGGTCCCAGAGGTCGTGTTCCCCCTCCCCCAGAGCGTGTGTGCTCCTTCCCTGGGGCCCCCAGCCCGGTGTCACCCCCTTTTCTCTGCACACAGAGCTCCTGAGTCGCCAGTTGCCGCAGCCGCTCCCCGTGGCCTCAGGTGCAGCCGGGACCCCCCACTCTGTCCGCGCGCTGATTTTGGGGGGGTCGTGTGTCCCCCCAGCCCTGTTGTCACTCTGCCCCCGCCCGCCTGCTCCCAGTGTTCCCAGTAAAGCTTCCCAGTTAAACACTGGGTGCTGCGGGTCTGCCCGGCAACTGGTGAGTCATCAGCCCCGCTCGCTCTGATTGGCTGACTCTTGTCCATCACGTTCTCTCATTGGCTGAGGAGAGGCCCGGGACTGGAGAGAAGCAACGGCAGAGATCCCGCCCCGAGCACCGGCACGGGGACAACAGACCCAGCCTGGGCACACGGAGGGAATTTATTACCAACCAAACACAGCAGCACAAGCAGAAGGGAAAGAAATCCCTCCAACACCTTCCCCCCACCCAACGGGGATCACCCACAACAGGGCTTATCCATGATGGAGAGACGGGGACAGCCGAGTTTAGACCAGAAGCCAATTTCATTGAGGGTACCAGGGGTTTATACAGGGTTTTACTTGTGTGGTGCTCAGATAGGGCTCGATGTTTGCTAACAATTTCCCATTGGTTACACATTCTTCATGACATCACGGCACCTGGGAACATTATCTTATCACAAAGTCTCACAACAGGTTGCTTGGTCACTTCTTGCCCAGGGAGACTTAAACTGTGTCTGTGTCTCCCAGAGCTTCTGCTCAGTCAGGCCTCAGATCTCGGCCCCTTTATCAGCTCCATAGTTTTCCTCTCTGTTTTATTCCCCATTTGGGGGCACCAGGGCTCTGCCCAACGGGGGTCACTGGGGATCATCCAGCCCAGATCCTCCCATGGGGGATGGAGCTGGGGCAGCCCACAAAGCTCTTCCCTCACTCTCTTCCCTCACTCCAAGCTCTTCCCTCACTCGAGGCACTCGCAGGGCTTCCTTAGTGTTGCGTCCGTTGGTGTTGGGTCAAGTTTGAGCTCCTGGAGAAGCTCTTCCCACACTCCCCACACTCGTAGGGCCTCTCCCCAGTGTGGATGCGCTGGTGTCTTCTCAGTTCGGAGCTCCAACCAAAGCTCTTCCCACATTCCAAGCAGGTGTAGGGCCGTTCCCCAGTGTGGATCACCTGGTGCTGGATCAGGTCAGAGCTGTCTCTGCAACCCTTCCCACACTCCCCACACTTGTAGGGCCGTTCCCCAGTGTGGATCACCTGGTGGCGGATCACGTGGGAGCTGTGCGTGAAGCTCTTCCCACACTCCCCACACTCGTAGGGCCTCTCCCCGGTGTGGATGCGCCGGTGCATGGTGAGGTGGCAGTTTTGCTTGAAGCCCTTCCCGCAGTCGGGGCAACGGAAGGGCCTCTCCTCTGTGTGAATCCGCTCATGTGTGAGGAGAGTGGAGCTGGTCTGAAACCTCTTCCCACACTGGGAACACTCGTAGGGCCTCTCCCCAGTGTGGATAACCTGGTGCCGGGTCAGGCCAGAGCTGTTCCTGAAACCCTTTCCACACTCCACACACTCGTAGGGCCGATCCCCAGTGTGGATAACCTGGTGCCGGGTCAGGCCAGAGCTGTTCCTGAATCCCTTCCCACACTCCCCACACTCGTAAGGCCGTTCCCCAGTGTGGATCCTCACGTGCTCGATCAGGGTGGAGATCCGGCTGAATCCCTTCCCACACCCCCCACACTCGTAAGGCCGTTCCCCAGTGTGGATCCTCTGGTGCTGGATCAGAGAGGAGCGGAAGCTGAATCCCTGCCCACATTCCAAGCACTTGTGGGGCTTTTCCCTGCCATGAGGCTTCTCCACCAGCTCCGAGCTCCAGCTGGATCTCTGGCCGCCTTCCTGGCTCACGGGGGCTCTTTCCTCCCCACAGCTCCCTGGGCTGGTTTTGCAGCCCCTCCTCCTGCAGGATATACGGGGCTTTTCCTCCTCCTCCATCCAGCCACAACCTGGAATGAAAAATCCTGGTTTGGGGAAAAAACAAAAGGAGAGCACATTGGACTGGAGGTTCCTCCTTGCCCCACTTCATCGCAGGAAGTCAATAGGAATCTTGTGTCTGTGAGAACCTCCAAAGCACCAAGATTCACCCCAGAAATCCTGCAAACTTCAAGAGACAGATAAAAAACACCCCAAACCTCACAATTCAGCAAAAACCATAATTTCCTCCAAAAGATAAAGATTCAGCTGCCACATAAAACCAACGCACCAACATTTAGCCCAAGCAAGCTCAGAAACACCAAGATTCACCCCGTGAAAATCCTGGATCCCCCTCCGCAGTCACCTGCTGCATGTGGGGGGAGCAGCGCTCCTGGGGCTGGGGGGAGGCTGCAGATACAGGGAGGGGTGGAACCTTGTGCTGCTTCCTGTTTCTGCTCCTCCTCCTCCTGTGACTCTGCTCTTCCTCACACTCCTCTTCCTCCTGCTATTCCTCCTTCTCCTGCACAATCCCACCTTCTCCTGCCACGTCCATCGTTTGACCATTTTGTTCCTCAACCCTGCTTCTCCTTCCCTTCTCCTCCTGCCCCCAGGCCCAGCACCCACTGCCGGCTCCCTCTTCCCCCCAAACCCACAGCATCCCAGCGCAGGGGCAGGGATGGAGCTGGGGCAGGTCGGGCTGGGGCAGCGCTGGGCTCTCGGCCGCTTCCGCCCGCACTCGGTCCCCACTGCAGCCGCTCCCGCCAGGACAGCGCGGGGGGGCCCGGCCTTGGCGCTGCCCCACTCCCACCTCCCCAAATTCCCCTCGCGGGGGCGATGGGGCCGAGGGGGGGGCGCAGGTGGGGTCCAGGTGGGGAACGCTGGGAGCTGCGAGTCTGCCTGGCAACTGGTGAGTCATCAGCGCCCTGCGCTCTGATTGGCTGAGCTCTGCCTGAGGGCTGGGGCTGCAGCAAAGAGGGGACACCCTGCTCCAGGGGGGATGTCCCGAAAACGGGGGACCCCCATGAAAGGAACAGGAGGAAAGTGTCTTTACAAACAGATGCTGTGAATCTGCTCCGAGACAGGGACAGGCACCTGTGCATAAGGAAGTGACAGGAGAAGCCATCGGTTTCAGGAAATGTTATCAATTGATGACACAGACTGCTGCTCAGCCAAGGTCCTGCTCAATTCATGAACTTCCCAAAGAACAACAAACACTTAACAAAGCCGTGAATATCGCCTGCTATACAATAGTGGGGTGCATATGAAGGGAGTATGTACTAGGTGGATTGGGAAGTCTGCACCTCTCAAGTACTTCAGCCAGTGGGGAAAGGGAGAGGGAGATGTGGCCAGGAGAATTGGGATGAAAAGGAGGCTGTGTCCTCCAACAACTGCAGAGATCCCATGGGGAATGTCCCATGGCCTCTCCCATTTCTAGGAATGAAATTACTTTTACAGGACTCCTCTGTCTGCTTTGTGGACAGAAACCTCTGCTGATGTCAATTTTCCCACACTCCCTGGGGCTCATCCGGAATTCCTTCCACCGTCCGGGGCGGCGGGCAGGGAGTGCAGCTGAAGGTGCCTCACCCACTTTGGGTGATCGGCTCCCTTGGCTGGCGGCGGCACTGGGGATCGACTGGGGACCCGGGAGTGACCAGGAGACAGATGAGGGACACATCAGGGGGGTCTGTGAAGAGTCAGCAGGGAGAGAGCACTGAAAATCTCAGCAGTGAGTGCACTGGGATCTTCGGGGAGTGAACATGGCAGGGCACCCAGGGAGGGGAGAAAAGGGAAAGCCAGGGAGGGGTCCTGGCCAAAGGGATGATGATCCCAAAATGTCTCTGAAGGGTCACTTGGGAGAATGTTGAGGTAGTTTGCACATTCCCCCAGAGGTAATTAAGGACATGGACACCCAGGGGAGCAATAAGGGAAGAGGAGAAGGGATTTGGACAACAGGGGATGGATGGTGTTGGTGTGCTGGGAAGGGATCGGGTGAAGGGCAGTGTGCAGCAATATGGTGAAGGCAAGAAGCAGCAGGAGCAATCTATGTGGTAAGAAAAAGGATGATGGAGAAGAGGAGGAAGAGAAAAATACAGAGGACTGAGATGTTTTTCAGCACTGTTTTATCCTCAGAATTTGCCAGCTGATCCAGATCCTTTCCATCCCGGGTTTCCCGGAGAGGAAAAGAAGGAGGTCAGGATATCAGGGGTTTCTCTGTGGTGGGCAGCGGCAGCACCGGGCGCAGAGGTGCGGGACCGGGAGCACGGGCTGGGGGCCTGTGGGGAGCTGCGGGGCCGGGCCGGGGCTGTGGGGCAGCCGGGGCTCAGCGCCGGGCGCTGCCTGACCCCACCAGCCCCGGGCAGGGCCGGCAGTGGCCCCCGGCCCCCAGGAGCCTGCGGGACGCCCCGGCCGCTGCCCGGCCCCGTGGAGCTGCCAGCCCTGCCCGCCGGGGGGGCCGCCTTTGGACACTGCGGCAGGACAGGGACCGGCTCTGGGATACGATACGGGCTGGGGAGGGGACCCTGAGCACAAGGAGGAAAACAAAGACACATCTGGGAAACGCAGATTGTACATGGAAGGATCAGGATTTTCTATTAAGCATTTGCTTTGGGTCGCTGGAGAAAGGAAAGACTTTGCAGAAAGCTCAGCAGCTCTCAGAGGATGAGCACCCACAGGCAGTGAGCGCGGCTGCAGGAGCGGCAGAAGAAGGCCCTGGAGCACTTGGGCACAAAGGCACAGCAGCTGAATGTAAGAAGGGATGAGCAAAAGGCCAAGCTGAAGGCAAAGGCCATGGCACAGCTCCTACAGCCCCTCAGGGATCAACCCCAGGGCCCAAGGGGGCCCCAGCACCCAGGGGACGGGGTCGGCCACAAGCACCTGGCAGAGGCATTGCCCTCCTGGCCAGGGGAGAGCCCACCCAAACAGCCCCTGGGAAGGAGTCAGGGCTCCAGCTGCAGGGCACAGGGACACTGGAAGCAGAGACAGCAGCACCCTCAGGAGGAGCAAGCCCACCCCTGGATGGACATGGATTGTCAGGGCTGTCACAGCTCCCATCCCACCGGGGACCCACCACACTGGAGCCCTGGAGAACATTCAGGCTGGGTCTGCATCGAGAGGAGGCCTCTCCTGATGGACACAGGGGCCTCTCCATCCATTCTGAATATTAGACCTAACGGGGGAATATTGTAAAGGAATGTTTTAATTATTAGGGAATAAATGGGAAAGCTGAGCTGGTATGATTTGTCCAATCACTATTAGGAGCTGTGGGGGATAGGTTTGAAATAAATTAATTTCTTTTTCTTCCTAGTAATATTGATGCCTCAGCTGTGGCTCTTCCAGTCTCAGTAAAGAAACTGGAATTGTAGGTGAATGTTAAACAGGGCCATGCCAAAGGAATTCTTGGGCCAAAATGTTGAACCCAGTGGCCGGAGTGGCCTCATTGTCTGCAGAATTGTGCAGACACAGCTTTAAGGGGAACCCAGGCCCAAAACCTGATGACAACAGGATCTCCAACTGTTCCAGTCTGCCCTCAAGTTAAAGCTTTGATAACCAAAAGAGCCTCTAAATGGATGAGCAGTGCTCAGTTATTACAGTATGAAACTTGTTCAGTGGCACAGGAGGATTTAGAACTGAGGGCAGGGGAAGGGTTTAACCCAGCCTCCTGTTTGAACAGCCCACAGAGGGGCTGGGAAGAAACCCAGGACTGCATTCAAGTGACAGAGCTCCAGACACAGCCTGGGAGAGATTGATGAGACATTCCCTGGCCTGAGGGAGAAAATGTGCTCCTGGATGGCTCTTCAAGGGCAGCAGAAGGGAAAAGAGCTACAAGACACGCTGTTATTAAGGAAGGGAATCAGACAAAGCCCAGGTTACCACCCCATGGTCAGCTCAACCGGCACAGCTGTGTGTGCTTGTAAGAGCCTGGCACTGAAATGCCCTGAGCAGGAAGGCTTCAATATCTTCTGCTGACACCATACCACCGAACAGGGGGGCAAAAGCAATTCTGATTGCTCAGCAACCACTAGATCACTTATTCAGGGATTTCTAAAAGAAATAATTCCAAGAAAAGGGATTGTGGAAGCAACAGACTCAGACAGCAGAACTCATTTTACAGGAAAGATCCTCCAGGGGGTTATGGAAGCTTTAGGAATACAATGGGACCTCCATAACCCCTACACCCCCAGAGCTCAGGCTGGGTACAAAGAATGAATGGGGAAAGAAAGAGACACCTTTGGAAGCTGGGGATAGAAACCAAGATGCCATGAGTACGGCTTTTGCCATTGGCTTTGGCAAGAGTAAGGGCCAGACCCAGGGCAGATATTCAATTCTCTCCCTCTCAATTGATCTTGGGAATTCCTTACCCTGGTAATTCTCCACCCAGTGCAGGGTGGGGATAAGGGATGGACATTTAAAGCAGTCTGTGGCCAGAGTCCTGTCTCTTGTGAAATCTCTCCCACAGGAAGCTGGGCTGGCACAGAGCCTGCCTTGGCACTTTGCTGTTCCCAACATCCAAGCAGGACATCGGGCCCTGCCTAAGGAGGCCAAAGCAGCACCACTGGTGGCCAAGTGGCGTGGCCCATGCCAAGTGTCCCTGAGGCCAGAAACAGCCCCCAGCACAGCTGAGCACGGGGGGACCCCTCAGCCTGGGCTCCAGGGCTCTGAAGCCCCGGAGATTTGCACTTCCCGCCTGCAGCAGGAGCATGGGAGGCCCCCACGGAGCCTGCACTGAAGGCAGCGCAGCAGCAGCCAGGGCTCCACAGCGGGGCAAGCCCCTGGGCCTGCCCACACATCTTCTGCTCAAATCCTCTGCCTGGGCACCCTCCTTTGGCATCTCCAGCCACCGGGGCCAATCCTTGCTGCCACTGCTGCAGCTTCAGTGCTTTCTGGGCCTGCACTGCCACAGCTGCTGGCAAAGACAACGGCACAATTCCACTCTGGGTCTCAGCCACACTCACACACTGCGCTGCCTGGGATTGCACTGATGGAAAATACACCAGGTCATAGACTTGAACATTTCTAACATTTTATTTCTCTACTCAGCCTTGGTTTGTCTTGGCCTCGGGGAAAGAAATGGTAAAGGTTTTTTTAAGGGATGTTCCACCCCTCAATGGAGATGAGTTTAACATCTCAACACACTGGGAATGGCCCAAAAGATTCCCACAAAGATAACGCCCAGCAGCAAACAGCAACCAACACCTACCCCAGACACTGCCCCCGGCAGAGCTGGAGACACCTGCTCTGGAAAAGGCTGAGAAGGAAATCCAGCAGTTCCGACCTGATGAACAGCAGAAGCCAAGAAATCCGGGTCCAACAGGAACCCAAATACTAAAAACTGCACAACTTGAAACTACAGAACATTAAACCAATGGATTTAGATTGGTTCAGACTGTACCAAGTTTGGGGAAAATCCAGTAAAACCCACGTGTCATAGAACGATTTTCTCTGCACACCCGGGCTATGTGGGGATGGAATGATTTCTGTTGCAGATCCTGGCCAGAATCAAGGAATGCCTTGACTCCTACACTAAACATACTGGTGGAGTTTTCCTTTCTCCTGCACTTTCAGTGCAAAGTTTATAGCAGTAGAGTATTTTTTGTAATAATCCTACTTCTATATTGCCGATTAGGTTTGGGCCAGGGATGTGAGAACGAGTTTTTACTCCGAGGAGAAGTAGAAAAAACTTAATTGCCTTGGAATTGTTTTGTGTATGTTTGTGTGAGAGATACCAAAATTTTGGTTTGGGTTTTTCGACGTTCACCTTTAGGCTGCATTTTGCAAAACGAGAAGAGATTTACAGGTGACCCTTTCACTCATAAACACTAAATTGATTATTTGAAAGAAAAAATAAAAAAGCAGCAGGTTGTGGGGGTCCACAGGTGAGGCTGCTGGAGGCTGCTCTGGAAGAGAAGCTGCATTCCAGGCAGCCAGCAGAGGAGCTTTAGAAATGTAAATTAACACTGCTGGGGCAAAGAGGGGACAATGGACCTGCCTCTTCTTGCCTGGGGCAGGAATTGGGCTGATTCCCTCTGCCCCTCACCCCAAGCTCTGCCTGCCTGCACAGATGGAATCTGCACAGCTGAAGGCAGAGCCCATGGTGAGGATCTCTGACTCTGCAACAGAAATGGGTGAAGCTGCAAAGGGAAACAGCAAATGGAGAATGCTGTGAAAACTTCACTAAAATAAGGGGGGATCATCCCTGTGCCCACTCCAACATGTGCTGGCACTGTCTATGCTATACAGGGAGTATCAGAGCACTGGGGTTTTTGCTATAACACGTTCAGGGAAATCAGTTGGAATTCAAGTATTTGATGATCTAATTAGACAAAAGCGGTCAATTGATGCAGCCCCAGCTGGAGGGAGCAACCAAAAATGGGGAAAAGATGAACGGCCACCAGAACAAATCCTACAACACCAGGGACCAGCCCTGGGAACCCGAACCAATTCATATCAGGAGACACAGCACCCATTTATCATTTCAATGGCATCATTAGATTACAAGCTGTCCTCGAAATAAGAACCAACCAGACACCTCCAGCTCCTGACCTTCCTGCCGACCCAGCCACTGAAATGAGGAACACAACATTTCACCATGGGATGGGATCACATTATCTATTAGCAGAAAAAGGAGGAGTTTGTGGAAAACTAAATGACTCCAACTGCTGTTGGCAAAGAGATGACAAAGGAAAAGCGGTGAAAAAAGATAACAAAGGAAATTGGAGAGCAGTTTCTGTATTGGTCCAAACATGGAAAGGATGGGAATGGGACACGGTTTCGTGGCTCCCTGGCACACCATGGGTTAAACGAATGCTGCTTCTCCTCTTCTGTGCTACAGCAACTCTCATCTTTTTACCATGCTCCACACCTTGGGAGTGCAGCTCATCCAGCAGCTGAGCCAGGGGATGCAGGTGGCAGCCAGGCCTCCTGATCCAGAAACGGCTACAAAAGGACAGGGAATGAGGGCAGCGAGAATAATCCCAAAACCAAAGAGGACCCAGGAAGAACAAAACAGAGTCAATGAGTGAATCTGCCTGGAGATAGGGCCAGCGACTTGGAGATGAGGAACTAACGGAGGAGAAACCATCAGTTCCAATAAATGTTACAAATGGACCCGGACAGCTGCTCAAAGTCCCGCTAAACTCCTCAACTTCCCGAAGAACAAAGACCAAACAGAGCCGTGAATATCGGCTGTCATCCACAAGGAGGGGTGCATATGAACGAGGACAGGCAGCAGGCGGATCGGGAAGTCTGAACCTTCCAAGTCCCTCAGCCAGTGGGCAAAGGCAGAGGGAGATGCGGCCGGGAAAATGAGCATCCAAAGGAGGCTGCGTGCTACAACAAGGGCAGAGAGCGCATGGCAAATGCCCCACGGCCTCTCCCTCTGCTCAGCAATCGAGTCACTTTGACAGGACTCCTCGGTCTCCTCTGGCCACAGAAACCTCCGGCGACGGGAATTTCCCCGCACGGGCCCGGCCACGGGGCAGCCACCTCTGTCCCAGCCACAGCAACCGGGACGAGCCAGCGCTGCTCCGGCAGCGGCTCCTGCCCAGGCAGCGGCGGGAAGGAGACCGCGGGCAGCCGCTCCCGCAGCGCCCTCAGCCCAGGGCCGGCACGGGCCGGACACGGCACCGCCAAGCCGCCGGAGCCCCCTGCCGCCCCCTCCGCCCGCAGCGAGCCCCGAGCCCCCGCAGAACCCGGCGCGGCTCCCACCTGCGCCGGGGCCGCCTCCGAGCTCCGCCAATGCCGCCTCCCCGCGCTCCGGCCGCTGCCGCCGCTCCCGGGCCCGCACAGACGCTCCGCCAATGGCGCCGCTGCCGAGCCAGGGCCGCCCTCAGGCCGCCAGCGGGGCCGTGCTTCGCCCCGCTCTCACCAATCAGCGCGCCAGAACCGCGACTGACGGCAGCAGCGGCCAATGGCAGCGAGGGGCGGGCTCTGCACACGGCACAGCCTCGCCCCGCGCTCTCAGGGCCCCCCGGGCTGTGGGAGGGCAAAGCCGGAGATGAGGAACAGCCCTGGAACGGGCCCGGGCCCGGGCCGGCATCGATCTGCAGCACCAACAAATGCTCCGCACCTCCCGACACGGCTTTCCCGGCCCTGCGCCTTCGCCTTCGCTGGCTCCGGCTCTGCGGGAAGCCCAGCAGCCCCACTTCTCCTGCCCCCTAATTCGGAGCATCAGCGCATCGCTTTGATTTCCCCCAAAAAGGGAAAACCGCCCCAAAGCCCTGTGGGGGAGTGGGGGAGGGGAGAGATTTCTGGCACAAAACTCCAAAAGCTCCGAGCAGGACAATGAGAAGTCAATGAAGAGCCTTGAATGCAGCTTTCCCCACGCCTCCCTCCTTCCAGCTGCACCTCCTCCCCCGGCAGTGCAGGAGACAGGGAATGGGGCCGTGCTCAGTTCATCCCCCGTGGCTTCTCCCTCTGCCCAGGGACAGGAGTCGTTCCCCTGCTGCAGCCTGCGGTCTCTCCCACCGGAGACTTCTCCAGGAACTTCTCCAACCGGAGTCCATCCCCTGGGGCACAGCCCCCCTCCAAGTGCTGCAGCGGGAAAAACGCCAGTCACTTGATTTTACAACTTTTTAAAGTTTAATGATAGTGAAATGGTTATAAAAATAGTAATACGATTAGAGTAATAAAAATTCAGAGTTCATGTAATTAGAGGACAATAAAAACACAGAATCACGGACGTCTGGATGCTCTCGGACACTTAAGCAAGGACAGGCATGTTTTCTGAACAAAGGAATAACTCTTAAGATCCATTCACTGTTGCATATTCATACATACCTCATGGTTATGCATACATTCTATTTAAAATAAGAAACTCTCTCTGGAATATGTCAGCTCCTTCTTTTAATCCCCACGGCGTCTTCCAGTCTGAGCAAGGCCTGAAGAAATTACCTTCTTCTGATAAGAAACCCATAAGTTCCTCTTCTCCCGAAGATTTGGGTGTTCTGTGACTGTTATCTTGAAGCCAGTATCTCATTATTTTTAAAAAAAACCCATATACATAGTTTCTATTTTAACTATTAAAGCTTCATTTTAACTACAAAACTACATTTACCATTCTATCAAAATGTTAATACAGCACTTCTAATCAATATATTACATATAGTATTTGTTGTAGATGTCGGCAAAGCCAATGGGAAGAATGATGATGTCTGACTTATTTCAGAAGGTTGAATGATTTCTTTATTATAATTATGCTATGATACATCAATATACTATATAAAAGAGGATACTAAAAACTACATGCTGCTTTCTCTAACTGTCATATCTAACTCCCTCACAACTCGTGACCCTGTTCTCCAGAGCCCAGACACAGGTGGATCTCATTGGCCATCAGGCCCAAACAATCCACCGTGATCCAACCAGGCATTTGCTCCAGGTAAACAACTCTCCAAACACATTCCACAAGAGAAAAACAAGGAGCAGAAATAGAAATTGTTTTCTCTTTCACTTCTCTCTGTGCACCTTTATAAAAATCCTGAGAGAGAGAGAGAAATGTGCTTGCCACAAGTATTCAATTTAATATTTGCGAAAAGCCAATCATAAAATATGCATTTTTCACAGAGAACATCCCGAGGCTGCTGCAGGGACAGTGATGTCACCGCTGTGATGTCATCGGGGATGGTGACATCATCAGGGACATCGCTGCTGTCACTTGTCCCCTCTCCCCTCCCCACATGGGATTTGAGACAAATTTGGGGCGGGTCAGGGGGTGAATGACCCCCTCGGTGCCTTGCAGCAGAGGCAGCTTTCTGCTGTGGCTGCAGCAGAGCCGGGTTATGAATGACAATGGAATAATTGGCTTCTGCATTTCTGCATTGGCTTCTGCGCATTGCTATTGATCACAAGGACTTTGCTCTGGTACTTGATATTGACATTGATTATTGATGATTCCTTGTAGCTGCTCGCTGGTACAATAAAATCGATCTGTTTATGTGTGCACTGTGTAACCAATTTAATGCTAGAGTAACAAATAGATATTCTCTCCTAGGCCTTCAAATATTAAAAATAGATGAATTTGAAATAGATCAATAACAAATATTGAAATAGAGACTATGCAATGTTAAAATGCTTCTGTGTGGCTGACTCGGGTGGAAAACAATTCCATTGTTTCTCCCATCTGCGGACCAGCCTCACCAGGTGATAACAGTGACACAAACCTGAGAAGCGTTTATGAATTTATCAGGGGCTCTGAAACAACAGGATGGAACCAGGAGAAGAAATCAAATGTATTGACTTAATCTGCAGAATGTCCTGCAGACAAGTCAGAGGTGAGAACCAAACAAGAGTTCCTGGAACATCCAAAGCTCCCGGGAGTGTTTGAATAATGTCAAAACTCAGGGATGTGTTTGTAGCCCTGCAGTGGAACCGGATCCGGAGAACGAAGGGTTAAGTTAAGGGCGGGTTCTTTGGCCGAGCGCCAAAACCCTTTTTTATCCCTTATCAAACTTTTACAAATCTCCAAGAGTGAACTTTGTTTTTCACACCCGGCTGGGGTTTGGGGGGCCCGGGGGGGTCCCCAGGCAGCCCCCGCTGCTGAGCACTGACCCCCCCTCCCCGGGCACCGGGACCCCCCAAAAACCGCACCCGCACCCCCTTCAGTGCCCCCGACCCCCCCTCGAGCACCGACCCCCCCGAGCACCGGGCCCGGACCCCCCTTTGTGCCCCCCACCCATCACGGGGGTTCCGCCCCCTCCCCTTTGAGCCCCCGGAGCCGCGGGACCCCCGGGAGCAGCGCCGGGACCGGGGGGGCCCAGAGATGTGAGCAATGGATTTGTCAGTGTGAAAAATGCAGATTGAATGATCTGCTCTTGGCAAATATTAACTTGGATACTCTGTGTGCTGTGTTGCACAGTTATTTTGTAGAACTGTATTAATCCTTTTGAAGTAGTGCGGGAAATGCAGTTTTGGGTTATGACATAATGTCAAAATAGAAACTATGCAATGTAAGATATTTTTTGTAAAGAACTCAAGGAATGGGTAGGATAATTAAGAAATTCTTCGCACGGAGATAACAGCAAGAGTTACTGCCTCCTTCTGGGAAAAGACAAACATTCTTACACCTCTCCTCTGTCTGTAATGAGTGTCAGGGTCCACAAATGCATGCAGGGTCCCTGATAGGTTCTTTTTGGAGATCTCAAAGCACAAAAGACACCGCAGGGGACACAACACTTTGCTTAAACAAAAATGCACTTTTATTTAGTGCCAACAACTGCGATAGTGGGAGAGAAATAAAGAGATAGAGTGAAAGATAGAGAAAGAGGGGAAGGGGATTATAGCTACCAGTCTGAAGAGACGAGGCCCTCGGAGCTTGACGAGAGATGCTCATAGGCAGTCTTCTCCAGGTGGGGTCTGGACAAAGTCCTCAAAACTCCTTCAGTCTTTTATAGGGTTCCTCAAAGCGGGTGGCATCAGGCCAAAGCAGCAGCTCTCCTGGCTACACGGTGGGTGTGGACTCGTTTTGGGAACCAGTTGTAACCATCGCATCGGTGCAGGACCAAGAGTACAGGACCGAGGGTACAGGACGAACTGATTAGGGCTCAGTCCACCATGACCAGTCCATTGTTCTCGCACTGAGTTCCCATGGCATCGCATACCAGTCCTTAAGGCTTGGCAGATTTTCCACCTCAGCCAGGCTAGAGCTACTTTTCAGGGTCTAGGGTCTCAGTCCTTGGAGGCAGTCGTGAGGCAAACATGAGGGATTTTCAGACAGACCCTGACACCACCCCGTGACTCACGACTGGCGACGAGAGTACTCCATCAGCAAGGTCTGCAGCGTTGTCGCAAAGTCTTCAGGGCTCGACTCATCAGTGTCTGGCAGCATATATCCCAGAAAAACAGAAACAGGAAAAGATATCGAAGAGGAAGAGGGAAAAAGTAAAAGGAACAAGGATAGGGATTAAGAAAAGATAAAATAGGAAATAGTGATCAATATTGATTTTTATAATTGAAACAATTTCTTTGAAAACAATCAAAACAAATCACAAAATTCTTTTACAAATTTCTTAAACAAAAATCTCCAAACAAAACTTAATCACAGTATAAAACAAACAATACTAATCAAAACAAACAATGAACAACTAATTAATTTGCTATTGCAGGCCTAATTTTTTACTGCTCGTGTAGTTCTTCTTGTGTCAATAACTCTAGGAATGTCTTTAACAAAAGGGGTTTTTACTAAACTGTGTGCATCTATAATTGATGTCAATCGGGTCAGCTGCCTCATCATTTTCCAATTCAAAATGTATAAAATGGCTGATAAAACAAAACCAATTAGAACCAAGATCAAAAGAACAACAATAGGATGGCACACTTTATTCAGGATGCCTGTAGCAGTAGGTGACCACCCAAAAAGAGTATCCCACCATCTGTGTTCAGCATCCTTCCTTACTCTTTCTAAAACGTGATGTATCTCCTTCACATCATGATGGACTGTTACCAGGGTCTTTTGCCCATTTCTCTTGACCTTTTCTAAAATTTCAATTAAGTCCTGGTGAAGCAACAATTGCTTAATCAAAGTTAAATTCATTCCAATAGAGGCAGGCAATATCTGGTGAATTAGTGTAAAATTGGATTGTAAAAGGTGGTAAGACATAACTGGGACAGTATAAGAAAAATCACATCCCGTAATCGTGGTAAAGTTACAGACACAAAAATTTGAATGATTCTTTGGATTCACTGCTACATTTTCTATAAACACTACATCACAAGCAGTCCTTACACACACACACCCATTACCTATGTACACTAATATTGTTACAGGAGTTTCATCAGGGTGAACTTCAAAATGGCAAATATTCTGCTCTGTGTCCAAACAAATGTCTTGAGCTATAATTGCATTACTTTCACAAATAAAACCTTGTTGCTCCCGGACAATACAAGATTCCAAATTTACAGTTTGCCATTTCTTATCAATTTGACGGGCCCATTCTCTATGCTCGGAAGGATAGAGAATAGCTCCGTCATGATTCAGTCCTAATGCAATGATAGGGAAAATCAAATGCACTGAAGCATTAGATATCGTTAACACAAAAGCTGTGGCTGTGTTTGTTCTTGGGTTGTAAGTGAAATTCACCAAATTCCACCAGGATTGGAATTCCTTTTCAAAATCATTTGCATTGTCCCAAATTATTTTTCGAATTTCAGTAGGGAAAATGCCTTCTTCACCTTCTCTTATAATTGAGGCAACAACTGTCTGCATCCAGAGCTGTGCCTGGATGCAGCTAAGGGCCAGGGAAATGTTGTTTTGTGCAACACTAAGTGCATCAATTATTAATTTGTGATCATTCACATTTACCTTTTCCCAATTTGGTAATATGTTTGATAACAACCACTGTTGTGTTCCCAGGGCGGATAAAGAGGACTGCAGGGGTTGTTGTAATTTTGTCAAGTCTCTTGTGGTGGCAACTAGTTTATTCATCAATACTTCTGAATCAATACTATTCAGGATTCCCAATCCTGTTCCCACAACACCGGTTATGTCTCTTGCCATCCGTTTTTTGGAAGGGTTCCGTTTTCGCAGCCAGGTGGTCCACCCTTGAAACGAAGTTTGCAAAAAGGGTGAACAGTTTGGCTGAATTTCTGAAACATTGTTCTGCATCAGTAATTTACCTTGTTTAAGAGACCATGCCGGATTGAACAATATTTGCTGTTGGCCAGTTTTCTTTATTACATATGGTCCGATTTCAAAGATTTTCGGGGTGAGCATAACCGGTGGTTGGGTGGTGGGTATAGTAGGCATTACTACATTAACATCAAGTCCTCCCCAGTATTTAAATCAATACTTTAAACTTAAAAGAAAGCACTTCAGTATTTTTGGACCAAAACCAAATTACTTCTACAGTTTGTGTTAATGTGAAATTGTGCCAATAACCCTGTACGCTTGGGTGCGTACAAACCTTTTTGTGCTTAAAGAGATCCTTTCACCTTTTCGGCATGCTACCACAATTATTTCAGACCATGGCCACTCAGCTGGTTTCTGGCCATAGGGTTGTGGTAGGATGCAGAAAAGTATCACCAGTTTTAGCATGGATTAGGTGGTCTTCATGTCCCTCGGAGTTCTTCTGTAAAAGTAAACACAACAGAATCCTGCCACTATAAGGCAGAAAAGGTTAGAATGATGGAATTATCCAGCGTGTGTTTATCCAGTGCTTTTTTCCTAGAGCATCAGAAGCTGTCCATGCATGTTTATTCAGAGAGGGTTTTAGCACAAGTGGTACTAGCCCTATAGTAAGGGAGGTCCACCAGAACAGGTTGGCCAGGGTAATGTGCTGGATTATTAGGATCATCTGGTACACAGCATAGGAATCAGTGTAGTTACAGACAAGAGAGGTATTCTGTACCTTATGTTGGAGAATATTCCAAACAGCTGTCAGCTCCCCAGCCTGAGCACTGCCTTCTCCCTCAGTAATAATTAGTTCACCAGAGGAAATGTGGGGGGCTGCTGTCCTGTGTCTCCACACCTTCCCCTCTCGTTTAGCAGAGGTGTCAGTGAACCAAAAACTTGCTGATTGTTCAGGGGACAAAGGAGAGGCTACTTTGATTACAGAGGCAGGTTTGTCATGGCTGCTATCCAAGCTCTCAGTTTCTTGGATTGCTAAAGTTTTTACATCTCCTTCTGTCATTGAGAAAAAGTTACAGTAATGTTCAACCTGAGCATACCACTTCCTAACTGAGGCCCTCTGAGCCACCCCGTCAGGAGGGGGGGTTCCACTAGTGACTGTCTTAATAACCTTGAAGGGGCCCCTTAGCACAATAGGTTGTTGACGTGCTATTTTTTCCACTTCAATGAGAGCCAAACTAACCACAAACAGCCCCTTTTCCCAGGTAGTGTATCTTTTCTCAGCATCTCTGAAACCACAAGAATAGAAGCCCACAGGCCTTGTTGGACCCTCAGGTCCCCTCTGCCATATGTGTACTGACAGCCCTGAGGCAGCGAATCCCCATTCTACCTGAAAGGGATCTGTAGGATGGATGGGACCCAATGTTTGATGAGCTGTTGCCTCAAAAATCAGTAATTGCAATGCTTCTTCCTGAGAAGGAGTCCAATCCCATTTTACCCCTTTCCTCAGCAAGTCATAAAGGGGCCTAGCAATTATCGAGAAATCTGGAATGTGTTTTCTCCAGAACACTAATAGTCCCAGAGCCTGTTGGAGATCCTTTCTAGTGTGAGGCATTTTAATCTGATCTAAAGAAGTCAAGGTGTCTGGTGGAATACATGTCATGCCCCCTTTCCACCAAATTCCCAAGAACTTTACTTCTTGGGAGGGCTTTTGAATTTTTTCCGGGGCAATCTGTAAATCAAGACTCTCTAAATGAGAGATTATTTTCTGTTGAGTCTCTCCTACTGCTTCAATTTCATCCCCTCCCACCAAAATGTCATCAATGTATTGGTAAACAGCTACATCATCAGGTTTGGATATTTTTCTATTTCTTTAGCTAGTGCATGGTGGGCTAGAGTGGGGGAATGCTTGTATCCTTGGGGAAGCCTAGTGAAAGTGTATTGCTGTCTTTCCCACGTAAAAGCGAAACGGTCCCTATCTTCTGGCTGTATAGGTATCATAAAAAACATGTCTTTGACATCTATAGTTGCCGTAATAGGATGAGCTTTTTCTTGAATAGATATTATCAACTCGGCTAAATTCGGGACCGCTGCTGTGAGAGGGTCTGTGTTGGCATTAAGCCTGCGGAAATCAACTGTTAGCCTCCATTTCCCATTGGATTTACGCACTGGCCAGACAGGCGAGTTGAAAGCAGAATGTGTGTTAATTATTACTCCCTGGTCTCGCAAATCCTGTATAACTGGTTTGATACCTTCTCTGGCACCAGAAGGTAGAGGATATTGTTTTACATTTGTTATTTTACTATATGGTAGAGAAGGTGCGGTTTGAAGCAACCTAATATTTAAAGGTGTAGCACCAAAACACCACAAAGATCCTTCTGAGTCCTCCCATTGTCTCCCAGCAAGAACATCCATCCCTAGTAAATTGTTTGGAATGTTCCCAATTACCATTTTGACAACTAATTGATTCTCATCTCCAGGAAGTGTGAGTTTGACCAAGGCTGCATTCATAGATTCTGACTTTCCTAGGGCATTTAGAACACAGTATTGTCTCTTAGTTGGAACAACTCCACTCCTCTGAGCATCTTTTTCTGTTAATGCAGAAATTTGTGCCCCAGTGTCAATCAAAAATGTTACAAGAGCACGTTTGGGACCCGTAACAGCTGTAATTAAAATATCTCCTAAATTATTTTTAGTGAGCATTCTCAAGTATACCCATGCTCCGTCCTTTCGCTCACCTGTAAAGGATGGAGAAGTTAGTTTCCCTGAAACTGTGTCAGCTCATTTCCCGAATTCTGAGGAGGGGGCTGAGAGAGAAATGGCCCGCTGACTGGGTTTTGAGAGAGGAGTTGGGAAAAGGTTACTGTTTCTGTGTTTCGGAGGAGATGCTGAGGGAGGGTTGGTTCCTTGCCCGTGTTCTGAGGAGGGAGGGGAAGGAGAGGCGGAGGAAGAGTTGGCTCCTTGCTCATGTTTTGAGGAGGTTTGGGTGCCGTGGGTTGGATTGGCGGATTTGATTTTCGATGGCGCCAATTCGTTATTAATTTCTGTAATTTATCAAGGGGCAAACCATCGATTATATCTCTGGGGACTCCTTTTTGGACTCCTAACGACCACCAATGCTGGCGGTTAGGGCTTTGTTTTCCCTTTTCTGAATTTTTACCATAAGGAATCCCAATGGACCGAACTCCTTTTGTTTTCTCTGGTTTTTCTTCCAGGGTTTTTACTGGTCCATATTTTCTACAGTAATTAATCAAATCTTCTGCAACTTCACCCCATGTCCAGACTTTACGACTACTGGCAGGCGAGCTGCATTTTGAAGCTGCGGCTTGTAAGGATGAATGGGATGGGGTAAAGTTGGGATCAGTAGATCCAGTGCAATCAGTGGGATTACCCAGGAATCTGTCCAGTCTTTCCACACGGCTTAATGTCATAATAGTTTTTTGTAAGGTAATGGCAGTAGTTTCTGGAAGCTCACGAATTAAAGGGGTCATTATTTCGGGCTTCACAGGTAATTGCATTGGGGATTCAAAGCCAGGAATTAACTTCTTCTCATGAATCATTTGCAGGCAAGCGGCTTTATGCACACTTTCTAAGAGTTGGTCAGGGGTACTAATTATAGCTATGGGATCTCCCCTTTCTAAGGGGCTCGTTCCCCCGGCCCAAAAAGCCTCACGCTGTGTCAGGGACCATGTGTCATGTTTATCTCCCGTTGTTAGGAAGACACCATGTCCCCAATACCCACTGGCTTCTTGTTCAGTTAATTTAATTTGATCACCACCAGTGAGGGACACCCGGAAAACATATTCTGTTTCTGATTCGTGTGGGAGGCATCCGTATTCCTTTTTAAGCTTAGCTAACTCAGTGGCAGTGTATGGTATGTGTTTGGTTGTGATGTGAGGTTCGAGATCATCATCACTGAGATAATTATACTCTGTTTTAATTAGGGGTCTCAAGTGATGGCAGCAATGTTCCCCACAATTATTTGCTGCTTCAAGTTCCTTTTGGGGGTAAATCTGTCTAATGTGAGTAGTTTCCTTCTCCTCTGTTTCTGTAGGGGAATCAGCATTGTGTGATTTGTTAACATGTTCTTCTGTTAAGGCAGCTTGCAATGCATAAGTCACATTTCTTGCTTCATATAACTGTTTTTGTAAAATTTCTACTAATTTTTGAAGGGAGTCTATTATTATTTCTTGCTCACTTCTTCGTTGTGAGCGAGTTTCTACGGCTGCCGTAAGACAAGCTTCCAAAACTGAGCATAAGATGGTTTTATTCTTGCCCAGTTTGAACTTTGTATCATGTTGTAAAGAACACACTCTATCAACCACATTATCCAAATTAAACCAATTATTTTGTGCCCATTCCTCTCCTCCCGGAGAAGGTTTGGCATTATATTTAGCTAGTAGAGCATAAAGCCCAACTTTAGCTTTATCATTAAGGTTATCACTCATTTTGTGAAGGGACCAAAACCACAACAGGGAGGTACAAACTTAAGTTCCACTAACCACACCGCCCTCGCTGTGTCGCCCTTCGCTTCCCTGGGTGGGTGAAGGGACAATAATGTGCCTGGGAGGCTCTGCTTAGTTTCTTCAAGTTGTCCCTTCCTTCCCAGACCAGATACACACAACAACAATAATAAAACAACAACAACAAAACAACAGTGTCCCACCTTTTGCACTAAGGGATCTTATGTGAATTTCCAAAGACAGTGTGGGTGCTTTTTCATTTGCAACCCTCCTGTCTAGACAGAAATCCTGTCCGTGACGCCAATTTAATGTCACGATCCGCTTTTTGCGGGGTGTCGTGATGGTTCTTTTCACCGATCCCAAAAGTACAAAAAGGCAAACAACAAGGGACTATCAGTTAATCACAACAAATGCACCTTTATTAGGGGCCAAAACAGTATATGTGATAGTGGGGATCAGAAAGGAGATAAAATAATAGAGAGAGAGAGAGAAGAGGGGGATGGGAATAGCTACCAACACAGGCGAGATCCTCAGTGGTCCGGACGATGGGGATCCGTCTGTCGTGTCGGGGGAGTCTCGGAAGTTTTGGTCGACTCGGGGGTCCAGTTATAGTCCACAGAGGAAAGAGGGGGGAACAAGTGTAACAATGAAAGTCCATTGTAATCGCCACGAGGGAACAGGTGAGTCCACAGAAACCACCAAAGCAAGGCGAATAAAATAAAGAATAAGTCCATTGAAATTACTGAAGGGAAACAGGTCATGTCATTAGTGGTCAGACCACCAAATTCCCCTCCTCCCTATAGTAGGGGTCTCAGTCTCAGTCCTTGGGAGGAGGGTTCTCATTCTTTATTTGTCACAGTGGTAACGAGGCAGATGACGGGTCTTCAATGAAGGACCACGGGAGTCCCCCCAAAAGTTCCTTCGGCTTAAGAACGGAGATTAGAAGCAGGCCGCGCATCAGGCTGTCCCGTGCTGGGTCCATGTCAGGTCTTTGCCAAGTCCTTGCCAACTCCTTGCCAAGTTCTTGCCAGGCCTTGTTCGGAACAGCTAGCATGATGGTTCAGTGGTTCCACCTGCACCGTGTCCTGTTCTAAGTCGGAACTGCAGTGGGGGAAGGGATTCTTTCTCGTGGCAATCTGAAGGCAGAATGGAGAACAAGGGGCTTCAGACGGGCTCTTACAAGCACCAGCCCCAGAGCGGCCGCGCTGGGCTGGCAGCACCAGTCCGGAGCAGCGCGGGCTCAGCAGCGCCGCACGCTCTCATTGGCTCCGAGCACTTTTGGGCACCGATTGTCGAGGCTCTGCCACACAACCGATGGCTCATCGACTCCTCCAGCAGGATCTCCGAGGCTTTTCCTCCTCCTCCATCCAGCCACACCCAGGGAATGACAAATCCTGCTTTGGGGAAAACCAAGGTGGGAGGGCCTTGGAGTAGAGGCTCCTCACTGCCCAAGTCCATCCCTAGAAGCCAGCAGGAGTCTTGTGTCCATGGAAATCTCCGCTATATCAAGGTTCAGCCCAAAACAACTCTCCCAGGAGTTCCCTATCTCTGATCTCTCCACTTTTGGGGTGCCAGAGGTTTCCTTTCCCTGGGATGATGGGGGTCCAATGGCTCCAGGGGTTCCTCCTTCTCTGGCATCCTGCTTAGGGATAATCCAGGGGCTGTTGGGGGTCCATGGGGTCCCTTCTCCCCTGATGCTCTACTTTGAGATCCCAGGGGTCCCTCCTCTCCAGGCTAACCCCCTTTCCAGCCAGCCATGGGTCCCCCAGCTCCAGGAACGCCCCTCTCTACTCCCCCCACTCTGGGGGTCCCAGGAGTTCCCCTCCTCTGCTCCCCCGGGGGTCCCCAGGACCAATGTCCTCCCCCTGGTGACCCTGGGCAATGGCAACGCTGACTCCCAAAGATCCCCCCAAGGGGCTCAGCTTTGGGGTCCTGCAAGATCCAAACCTACACACACACACACACACAGAAAAAACCCTCCCAGGGTTTATTTGGGCCTCCCAGACGATATTTGGGGCTCAATTCCACAATCTGCAAGCTCCAAACACACCCCAATAAAAAAACCCTCTCAGGGACCCCCCGATAGATTTGGGATGAGCTCCCCCTCCCCTCCCACATGCAGGATGAGCTGGGGGCGATGGTCCCGGGGTCAAGGGTGCTGCGGCCACAGGGGGCACTGGAACCTCCTGTTTCTCCTCCTTTTCCTGCTCCTGCTCCTCCTCTTCCTGCTCCTCCTTTTCCTCTCTCCCTCCTCCTCCTCCTTCCTCATCCCACCTCCTGCCCAGTTCCTTCCTTCTCTATATTTAGAGTGGAGAACCTTGCTTGTTTTTAGAATGAGAACAAAGATCCCAGATGGAACACGGCTTGCTGGTTTTATCCAGAAGTGTCAGTGACTAAAGGTCATGTTTGCTCTGCTTTGGTGCCGTCCTTGTTCCTCCTCAGTGTTCAGGCTGGGCTATGGGGTGTCCTTGTTTGCTGCATTTTCAGAGCTCCTCCTGGATCCTTTGGGCAACAGGCTGTGCCCTGGGAGGGTTCTTTGTGCTCCTTTGTGACACAGGAGAACCTTCCAGGCGGTTTCTGCGTGAGCTGCTGCTGTGATGTCACAGGAGCACTGCCACGTCCCTGAGGTGTTCCCGTTGCTGTGGCATACGGAGGCCTCAGTGTCCAGAGTGGCTCTGGGCACTGCTCGTTGCCGGAGGATCCTCCTGCCCGAGGCATTCTCAGCAGCCAGCCCAGCCCTGACGGGTGTCCTTCTGTGCTTGCAGGGCTACAGTCTGCAGACGTGTGCAGCGCAGCCAAAATGATCCAGCACGTGGCTGCTGCAGTTTGCACGCTGTACTCTGTGGCGTATGCGGGGTATTTTTTAACCCACTTGGCACGTAAGTCGAGGTTTTCCCTCGGTGCTGTGGCTTTGGGCTTGCTGTGTGCTTGCTGTTCTTCCTCTGGGCCTGAGCTGACTTTGTAACCAAATTGCCATGAAGACACCATTGTTTTGGGAGAGCTCCTGGCAGCAGCTGCAGCTGGAAAAGGGGGTGTCTGCAGCCAGCGGGGCGTGCACAGCATTTGCAATGAGCCCTGGGGGGTTCTGTTCCCTCAAGCGGGGAGTCTGTGGCAGCAGAGCCTGGAACTGCCTGTCCAGCCAAGAGCTGACCCAGCCCAGTATTTTGTGCTGTTCTCTTGCTGTGTGAAGGGACTGTGGCTCCTGGAGGGACGCTGTGAAAGCAAAATGCTCTCTCGGGGTTGCCTTGCTCCAGGGCATTTCCCACCACAGGCAGTTTTTTTCCTGACAGCATCTGGTTCATGTTCCCTCTCCCGTTGCAGGGCACCTCATGAGTGGATCCCGAGCAGCTCCTCCTTCGGTGAGTGGGAAAGGAACCTTTGGTGTTTGGAATTGTGCAGCAAGTTGTGAGCTCGGCATGTGGCAGCCGAGTGCCAGCCTGGGAGGCTGAAGGAAAGTTCCTGTCAGTATCCTTGCAGCAGCAAAGGGATCCCTGGGAGTTTTCTCCTTTTCTTTCTGTCCACAGGGCACAAAAGCAGCACCAGCACCTCCTCTGGCTCCCTCTGCTTCCAAAGAGGAGGCCAAAGAGGAGGAAGGCAGCAGTGAGCTTCCTGCTGTTCCGGGGGACGATGGTGAACGTCCGTCAGTGCCGGGAGATGACAGCGAACTTCCCGCTGCTCTGGGAGACGAGGGCAAACATCCCGTGCTGTGGGAACACAACGGCGAGGCTCCTGCGGTGTGGGACAAGGACAGTGGACATCTCCTGGTGTGGGAGGAGGACAGAGGACATCCTGTGTCTTGGGAAGAGGAGGGTGAACTTCTCCCAGCATGGGAAGCGGACAGTGAACGTCCCCTGGTTTGGAAAGATGATGGCAAACCTGCAGCATTTTGGGAAGAGGACGGAGAAGCTCCCTGTGCTTGGGAAGAGGACACTGAACCTCCCTCGGCTGTGGGATCCTGGGCTGAACATTCTGACAGCAGCACAGCCCTGCAGCCAGAGGGGAGAGGGGAGTGGTGCCTGATGCAGCTGAGTACGTCTGCTCTGTTCCTGTGTGCCAGAGCAGGGTGCTGTGTGTGTGTCTCGGCATCAGCTGCACCCAGTGCTGCTCTGCAGCTGAATGTGCCAGGGTCATTTCTTGTCCTTCCCCAGCTGAGACCAAGGGGCTGACGGCCCCAGGGAGGGGGGCTGCATTCTGGCTCTGCTGCAAGGCGGGGTCTCACTCTGGGAGGGAGCGTCTTCCACGTGGTTTCTTTCAGGGAACACCGTGAGCCTGGCGGAGCCTGCCGAGAAATACCTGGAAGTGGAGCAGATTGGCCAAGGGTAAGTGCACGGCAGTTACTTCTGCACAAGCAGGCCCAGGTGTTGTGCTGGTGCAGGATCAAGTGAGAAGTCAGGAGAGCTCCAAACACCTCCAGACACTGGGGTGCCATCCTGCTGTCCCTCAGTCCTGATCAGAATTGATACCTGTGCTCAGAAGGCACCGTCAAAGGCCCCTGAGGCTGGCAGTGTCCTGCCTGCAGCAAGGAGCAGGACCTGGAAGATCTTCTGTCCCTGGAATTGGATTGCCTAAAAGAGCCACTCACCATCTGGTGACTGTCAGAAAACAGTTCCCAAGGAGATTTCTTTCAAATATTTTGCTTCAAAAAATATCCTCCGGTCAGGATTAACAACCTAATGGTTTAGAAACAGAAACCAGAGCTGAACTAATAAGTGCTCTATTCTAGCACAGGAAGTAGAGCCCAGACATTCAGTAACAGACACAGAGCTGATGCACTCTGGGGGAAAATGCATCACCTGCCTGATGGCAGGGCCCTTGTGGATCCTGCAGGTCTTAGGCAGGAAATGGAAAAGGATGGAATGCATTCTTTTCCAGTTCTTTAGACACCCAATTCTCACTTCAGGTTTTGAACTAAAGCAGTGCAGCATGGACATTTGGGATTTGCTCCAGCCCAATTCCTTGGTGTTGGGTCTCAGTTTTCTCTGGCACACCTTGCATGGCAGAGGGCTGGTGGCTGCTGCGCTGTTGTTGGAAGGGTCGATGCCCCCAGGTGTTTGTGAATGCTGCAGGCAGCAGAAATCTCCTGTCTGGGCTGGCTTTCACTGCCAGGGCCTAAAGCGCTGCTTCTTTCTTCCCTGCTGTTTTGTCTCCAGGGCTTTCGGAACCGTTTCGAAAGGACTCGACAGGGCCACTGGAGGAGAGGTCAGTGTCAACACGCCCAGCACGTCTGGCAGCTCTCCAGGGCTCTCCCCTCTGCTGGGAGCTGTGGCTGCAGCTTTGGGGGCCAGCAGAGCTTTCCTGCACAGGCTGCTCCTCTGCAGGCAGAGCCGTGTCAGCCTGCAGAGCACAGCTGGGACAGACTTGGTCCTTCTGAAGTGCCCAAAGGAATGCAAGCAGGGCAATGGATGTGTGTGTTTGCTTTGTTGTGCAATCCCAGCCAGAGCAGTTGCATCTGAAATCATGACCCAATCCCATAGAACTGCTAAAGGGTTCCCAGCTGTTTTGCTCTGTTTGCACAGAACCAGAATTACCTCCTGCTTGCGGAATGTGTTTGAATAATAATGAGAGTGTTGAGGCCATTTGAGAAGACTGTAGGTGCAGAGAATGTGGTTAGAGCTTGGAGGCTGACAGCTGAGGGCCATTTCTGCAGAGCTTGCAAGGCCAAATGTCTCTGGCCATGTGTCCTGTAAGCAGCCCCCAGCGAGCAGAGCAATGGGCTGTGGGAATGGCATTTGCTGAGCTCTGTCCCATCCCAAGGCAGTTGGGCACAGCCCTGCTCCATTGCCCCAAAAAGACTCGCTCCATGTTTGCTGCGGCCTCCTGCCACAGACTCCTCCAGTGAAAGGTCTGCAATGTCCCTTCAGGTGGCCATAAAGAAAATGAGTCTCAGAGGACAGAACAGGGAACGAGCTGTGAATGAGCTCCTGCTCCTGAAGGACAAGAAGAACCCCAACATTGTCAGCTCTTTGGACAGGTGAGTGCTTCAGGCCTTATCCCGTGCCCGGGCCCTGCCTTAACCTTTCCTGGCATCCGTAGTTTGTAGCCTGATTTGAAAATGCCTGACCCTGCCGTATCTTCCCAAAACAACAGCCTGGCAGTTCGCTCCCTCCGTGTGCTTTTGTAGCTTTGGTTTGGTTTTTCCTTCAAGTTGACCCTGTTTTCTGTGTCTTACAACAAGTGCTGGTAAACCACAGCAGAAATTATTTCCCTTGGCTTCTTCTTCCCAGCCCTTTCCCATTGCTGCAGATGCCAGGAAGACCAGGTTCTTGTTCCCAGAAATGCCTAGTTTGCCCATTTGTCACTGGCCTTGCCTGTTTCTGAAGGGACTTTCTGAAAGGTTTTCTGACCCCTTTTGTCCACAGAGCTGCCCGGCCTCCTCCCCTGGATAACCCTGGGAGCTGTGTTGCCTTGTTCTGCAGGGAAGGGTGGAACTGATGAGTTCAGAAGCTGAACCAGCTGGGGGCCAGTGTTGTGGTTCCACATTGATCTGGGCCTTTGCTAAACTGCATTTTTCACCTGCTTGCCATCTCAGGCCTCTCCTTTCTCACAGGGGTCTCCTCCTTTAGACTGTGCAGATCCCAAGGGCTGTGCAGCCTGGCAGGAATGTCTCTCCATCGGATTCTGTCCTCATTGACAAGTGACCTGGCAACAAAACTCCGCTCCAGGCTTTTCCATGGGGGAATTGAGCACTGCACATTGGTCTCCATGCCACTGCTTTCCTCTTCCAGCTTCCTTGTTGATGGAGATCTCTGGCTGGTGATGGAATACATGGATGGAGGAACTTTGCAGGACGTTGTCAGACAGACACGCATGGCTGAAGGAGAGATGGCAGCTGTCAGTCGGGAGGTGAGGGATCCTGCCTGTGACTGCCATGCCTTGGACACGATGGTCCTTCCCAGCAGGGCGTGAGAGCAGGAGTGGCTCCATGCTCAGGGCTTTGTTTCTCTGTTGTCTTTATGAGCTGGAGAAGAAAGAGCCCCTGCAGTGAACGGCCTGCCAGCAGCACTGCACTTCCACTCTGTTCTTGTTCTCTTTCCTGCTGTTGTGGCACTCTCTGCCTGTTTTGGATTTGATGTGCTGTTCTCAGCTTTGCCTTGAACTGTTTGCCTGGAGCTTGTCTGCACTGCACTCCTGGCCTGTCACAGCAAAGTCGCTGCTGGCAGAATTCTAAACTGTCCTTTCTTGTGTGATATATTCCGGCCATTGGTTTTTACCCTCGTGTTTCTTGTTCTCTCTCAGTGTCTGCAGGGCCTGGATTTCCTCCATTCGAACCGGGTGATCCACAGAGATCTGAAGAGCTCCAACATCCTTCTGGGCATGGACGGCTCTGTCAAGCTGGGTGGGTGTTCCTGGCCAGGCACGGCGCTCCCGGGGTGCGGCTGTGGGGCTCCTTCCCAGTGACGGCCAGAGCCCCACAAGGGCTGCTGGGGGCACTGCCCGGCCCCTGCTGCCAGCTGAGAGCGGCTGCCCCTGCAGAGAGCTCAGGAGAGGAGCAGGCTGTCAGGGGTGCCTTTGCTCTGGGAATGGCCCTCCCAGAGGGGCAGGAGTTGGAACCTAAAGCTGCAAGGGAATCAGTAAAAGCAACTGCACGAAAGCTGAGGGTTTCTTTAAGGGTCCAGTTCAGTTCCATCTTTCCTGGGCTACAGCCCTGAGGACTTTTCCAGCTGACTTCACTGCTGCATTCTCAGCCTGAGAGCGGGGAGTCTTTGTGCTTGGTTTCCTCATTCCAGCTGCCTTTGACAGTGTTTGCTTCTGTCCTCAGCTGATTTTGGCCTCAGCGCTCAGCTCAGCCCTGAGCAGGACCAGCGCAGCTCCATGGTGGGCACAGCTCACTGGATGGCCCCAGAAGTTGTCACCAGTTCTCCTTACGGCCCCAAGGTGGACATCTGGTCCTTTGGAATTGTGACCATCGAGATGGTGGAAGGAGAACCTCCTTACTTCAAGGAAACAAGGGCCATGGTAAGAGGCCAATTCTCCTGTGGTTGCAGAGGCCTGTGAGCACAGGGTGAGCCTGCACTGGGAGCAGCAGCTGGAGGTTTCTGCACATGGGGAAGGGAATTCCCAGAGGACTGGAGTCTCAACACAGACACATATTCTGCAGTCTCCAGACACAATTTGCTTTGGGATTTACGTTGTTTCAGTTCTTCTGGCTGTGAGGATGACCTGAAAATGTGAAGCAAGTGCACCAGCTCTTTACAATGGCTGTGGCAGCACCAGGGTCTGGTTTTTTGGTTGGCATAGAAAAATGAGCTGTGAGCAGCATCTCTGCCAGGGAGGAAAGTGCCCCTGGAGCTGGGGCTGGGAAGCCGGGGTCGATGTGAGCACTTGTGGGTGGGAAGGAAGCTGGCAGAGCGCTGAGTTTGCTTTTCCTGCAGGCTCGCGCTCTGATCCGGCAGAACGGGACCCCGCAGCTGCAGGAGCCCAGGCGCCTGTCGGCTCTGCTGCGGGACTTCCTCGAGTGCAGCCTGGAGCCGGACGAGGAGCGGCGCTGGTCTGCCCAGGAGCTGCTGCAGGTGAATGCCAAGCGGCTGCAGGGGAAGCAGCAGCACCAGGGAGGGGTTTTCTTGTGGGGCCCCCTCCGATGGTTTCCGGTCTCGCTGCTTTCCACACGCAAAGCAAGCAGAATCCTCGCCTGGTTTGGCTTGGCAGGGGCCTTTCGAGGTCATCTGCACCTGGGGCCCCACAGCAAGCAGGGCCATCTTCAAGCAGGTCAGGTGGCTCAGAGCCCTGCCTGACCTGAGCTTGGATGTTCCCAGGGAGGAGGCACCTCCCACATCTCTGGGCACCTTCTGTCAGTGCTTCCCCACTCTCCTGCTAAAAAAATCTGCCTCAGACTTAATCTGAGCCTGCTTCCCGCTCCTGAGTTTCAGACCATTTCCCTTTGTCCTGTTGCAACAGAGCCTGTGAGGAAGTTGACTCTGGAAAGTAACGGTTCATTTCTTTCTTTTTTCTCCTTTGGGCAGCACCCATTTTTATCATCAGCCAAGCCTCTCTCCAGCCTGACCCCTCTGATCACCGCAGCAAAGCAACTGAGGGAGCAGCGGAGGAGATGAAGCACTGGAGGACAGCGTTTAGTTACAGTAGTGAGTTAGGACAACTAGTTAGTTATGGTAGTTAGCAGTGCTAGTTAGTTATGGTAGTTAGCAGTGCTAGTTGGTTAAGGTAGTTAGGACAGCCTGTTTTTTACGGCTCTTATGACAGCCTGTTTGTTATGGCAGTTTTTTGAATAAAAACTCTCTTAAACCTCAACTCCCTTGACGTGTCCCTTCCTTCTCCCTGTGTGACTCAGCTGCCCGGAGCAATGTGAGGGGAGAGCGGGCCCAGCCTCGCCCAGAGCTGAGCCCCAGCAGAGCCCTGGCAGAGCCCAGAGCAGCCTCGGCATCTGCAGAGTCAGCCTGGAAGGAGGCGCTTGGAGCCTTCTCGGCTGCACCCGACTCTTGGTTACAAACTGTGGGTGGTGGAAAATGCCACCGGCTCTGCAAGAGGGCAGAAGGGGCCCGGGGAAGGCCCAAGTGCTCCATGCAAGGGAAAAACCTGCCCTGGGTTTGTTATAAAGAACTATGTAGTTGGTGGCTTTTGCTATTATGTCTTGACTTCCGCAACTTATTCCTAATCACAACATGAAAGATGAGCTTATTTTGATATAGGACAGTTTTTAATCACTTTTAACTGCTTTTGCTGTTGTACAATTTGTCGGCTTTTTGTGGCCCAGTCCCTGGCCCCTGTGTCGCTCAAATCCTCAGAACATCATTCATGGATGATATTTTAGTTTGTGGACAGTGTGAAAAACATACATTATAGTTTTGGCTTTTGCAAAGTATTGAAGTGGATGCTACGTGTTGTGCATTAGAATGTTAACTTTTGCAGAAGTTGCTGCAGTTGTGAAATAATAACTAATGCTTTTATTTTTGTAACTAACTGACAAGAATAACTCAGAGATATTTGTGAAACAGCTAATGTTGATTTAAAGTGCTTATGGAAGTAGCTAAAACCGTCTGCATGGCCAGATAACATTTAAGGAACGGGTGTGATGAGGACCCCTGCCGCTGACCCTTCGACTGTCAATAACTGTCGCCGGCTGATGTGGAAACCCAGGGCACTGGGAATATTTCTCTGTCTGCTCTGGGGTGTCCTGACCCCCAGGGGAGCATTGACTTTGACCCTCGTTCATGGAGAAAACTTCCAAAGCCTCAAGGTAAACTAGAAACCTCAAAAGTGTGAAAGAGATTGTAGAGATTGTAGAGACTAGTGTAGTATTTCACATGGGTGAGACATTTAGGTTTTAGGATTTTTAGTATGTTATAGATGGGTTCAAGATGGAGGATATAGGGTGTTGTCTTGAGTTCCCTTCTTCTTTCTTCTTCCTCTTTCTTCTTGCCTTTAGCTGGTATCTTGTAATTGGGTAGAAAAATCCACATGAAAAATCCGGGTCTTTAGGGCTCAGTTATTGGGTTAGAAAGGAAAATAATTTAGGTGCTCCTACTTAATTGGGTAGCTTAGTTTTTGATTAGACTCAAAAGGCCTTGTAACAAGAGATTGTTAGTCACTTTTGTGCTGTTTTTCCTGCTCGCAGAGTCTGGTGCAGACAGTGTGCTGAAGTTTTGATAAGGTAACAATAAACAGAAGCTGAAGACCAAAGAAGTCCAATGCATCTCTCCTTCCTGACACAGAACTGCTCCAGGAGGGTCTCCCCTGCCAGGGGAGCCCCCAGGGAGTTGCCCAACTTGGGGCCTGCAGACTGACAGCTGAAACCAGGGATCAGGGGGCTGTTGTGAGGAAGTGACACACAACCCTCAGAACAACAATCCACAATTCCTGCACGTACTCTAGAAAGGCAGCCTGGGGGTCAAACCAACTAAAAGAGTTCCTGGAACAAGTAAACGAGTTCAAAGAAATCTTTCAATGTGTACAATCTTTATCAATATGTTTTTGAACAATAAAATGGAAAAAATAGATAAGAAGAGTTGCTATGGCTAACCAGTGTGCCTCTGGCCATTGCCAAACACCCACCGCTGTTAATGATTTGTCTCTAATTATGCCTTCTTAAAGTTTTAAAAATTCTAAAGCATGAGGCTCATTTCTCACCAAACCCAAGGTACTCACCCCTTGCTTTCTTGCAAGCCATTGCCAATCCTCAATTTCATATGGGTGGAGGAGAATGACGCTGCAATGAAAACAAGGAAAAGGAAGATGCACTGCTGTGGAGGCCCAGGAGCCTACCATCAGAATCTCAGTCCCTCAGCTGTGGAGGACTGGTCCCAAATAAGAAGAGATTTCAAGGTTATGGGGAGAAGCTTGCTTCTCCCATAGATCTTTGCAGGCACATGCTGATTTCTGTAAAGTTATGTTACCCCATTGGCCCGTTGGCCTAATTACCCCAGTTCAACCCCTGTCACCTATTTTGGTTAGTCCCTAGAATGTTCTCCTCTCTCTGTCCCTCCACTGGCCCAAGTTTACTGCATTTCCCTGCCTCTGTTTCCCTATTAGCTGACCCGACCCTTAACCCCTCCTTTGCACCATTTTCCCCCATATCCATTGGACCCTGACCCTCAGCTCCACCCTCACTACCCCATATAAAAACCCCCTGTGCCCTCAGCTTGCAGCCTGTCTTTGTCCCTGGAGCCTGTTCAGCTCTGTGCCCTGTTCCTGTTCCAATAAACCCAGTTTGCTGGAGATCCTACAAAGACCCATCCTGCCTACTTTGTCAGCTTTATAAAGTTGCCGTGAGCTTCGGGCTCATCAGTGCCGGACGCTCCAAGGGCCTCGGTAGTGCCAGGACGCTACAGACTGGGACAGCCAGGCAGGTGAGGAGGAAGTCACTGCCCCTTTGCCCCTCTCTCCTGCTCCATCTCCCAGCCCAGCATCGCCCCTGGCTACAGGACAACCTCGCTGCTGACGCCGTCCTGCCAGGGATGCATTTAGGGGATCTCCTTCCCCTTCCCTCTGGCACGGAGGCAAATCCCAGCTTCTTCTCTGCCCTGCTTCCTCTCCTCATTCTCTCCTTCATCCATCTACGTCTTTTCCCATCTCCTTCCTCCCTCGTTCCTTCTTCTTCCTTCCTCTCCTGGCTTTTCCTTTTCCCTTCTCCCTGATTCTAACTCTCCTTGTCCTTCCTGCCCCAGTCACTGAGCTGTGGACAGGGACCAGGGAGAACAAATCCATGCCACAGAACCTCATGGAAGAGACCATTTGGAATGGCTCCACGGCACAGGAATGCAATGGGGAGGAAAAGCCCCAGAGGTCCCACATGAGGAGGGGCTGCAAACCCAGCCCGGGGAGCTGTGAGGAGGGAAAACCCTCCCTGTGCCGGGAAGGGTGTGGGGAATGTAAGAAGAGTTTCAGGCAGAGCTCAGCCTATTCCTGGTGCCTCCAAAGACGGGAGTGCTGGATGCAGAGATCCATGGGTATGCAGAGGTCCCCCTGCAGATCCATGGGGATGCAGAGATCGCCCTGCAGATCCATGGGGATGCAGAGATCCCCCTGCAGCCCCTGGAGAAGCCAGGCTGAAGTACAGGGATGCCTGAGAGGAGGCTGTGACCCCGTGGACAGAGGGGCCCCCGCTGGAGCAGCCTGTCCTGGAAGGAGTGACCCCGTGGCACAGTGACCACGCTGCAGCACTTGGAGGGGGGCTGTGCCCCAGGGGATGGACTCCGGTTGGAGAAGTTCCTGGAGAAGTCTCCGGTGGGAGAGACCGCAGGCTGCAGCAGGGGAACGACTCCTGTCCCTGGGCAGAGGGAGAAGCCACGGGGGATGAACTGAGCACGGCCCCATTCCCTGTCTCCTGCACTGCCGGGGGAGGAGGTGCAGCTGGAAGGAGGGAGGCGTGGGGAAAGCTGCATTCAAGGCTCTTCATTGACTTCTCATGATCCTGTTCTTGTCAGAACCCAGAATGTCCCTTGGACACTCTTTGATATTCCGGGCACAGGTCAGAAGCATTTGAGACACTGATATGCAGCCGGAAACCCCTGTGGCTTTGAATCTGACCCATGGGACTATTTACCAACCTTGCAGGAAGAACAAGAAATCACAAAAGTTTAGATATTATAGGAGAAGTAGTCACAAAGTGAAAGGAAGAACTTTTGAGTGCTGTACAGGGGGGTTTTAGGCCTTGTACAGAGGGGTCTGAGTTTTGTACATGGGGGCCAGAAGTTCTAAGATGAAGGGACTTGGGCATGCCCTGTCCTCCTTCTTTCTCCTTCCTAACCTCCATGTTCATGGTGATGTTGGCACTCACAGATTGGTTTAGAGTAGAAAGTCACCATTCAATATAGGTGATAGGCATTGGGGTAAAACCATAAACATTTAACACATCATGGATGTTATAAAAGATGGCACCAGCCCCATGGGAGTCAGTGTGTGCCTTTGTCTGACCTGCTGAACGGACCGCAGCAGCTCAGGAAGAAAATCTTTTAGATAACACACAATAAACTACCTTGAGACCAGAGGACTGAAGACTATTGAGTCTTTCTTTGTAGGCATGGGTTGGAGGAGAGACTTTTCCATCTTTCAGGGCCACCCCAATCTGGGGGTGAGCCCTGTCACCTGGCGTCCCTGGAGGGCTGTGGTAAGAAGCCAATCTACCAGACGCCCTCCAACCTCCACCCAGGAAAAAGGCACACTCTGGAGGCTCCAAAGAGAGAGGGAGCGGAGAGGTCAAGACAAAACATCCTGACCTTCACCAAGACAAATTGTCTGGAGAGCAGCCTGGAGAGGAGAAAAACCAGAAGCGCGCACCTGAAATTTCCCGCCTGTGATCTGCTGGACGGTGATCAGGACCATCTCCGGACCGACCTCGTGCTGATTCAGCTTTTGGTGAGAACAGTCGAAATCAAGAATATGAGGGGGGCATACTCCCAGGAGCCCGTCCAAATTTTGTCAGCCCTACAGGGGGTGGTATCCACACATCCTGTGGAGATGGCTCTAAAAGAGCTGAGAGCCCTGTTGTTGTGGGTCCGGTGTAATTACCCGCACACAGAGACGCATCTCTTGGTTGAATCAAATTTCTGGCAAGAGAGCAACAGGCACTTGTCTCACCTAGCCACCAAAAGAGATAAGATTGCCGCAAAACTTTTGACTTCAGCAAGATTAATGCTACAGTCGGTTTTGCAAGGTGGCAAGGTGTCTGTCATTTTACAGCAGAGAGCTCAGGCTCCTGGAGGAGCACAGGGAGGAGAAGTGCCCAGCCAGCAGCACGGGGCAGCTCTCTTCACCACGGATCCAGGGGAAGCAGGACTGCCTCCCGTGGCAAAGCAAGGGGACGATTTTCCATCACGTCCAGGGTCCTCGGGTTTCCACAGTTCCTCAGATTCCCCTGAGCCCCCAGAATCTCTAGGGTCCTCCGATACAGAAATCCCTCAGTCGGTCGCAGATCAGCCAGGAGTAACTATTACCCTCGGTGGGGAAGGAGATTGGGAGCACCCCGAGCCTACACTCACAGCGCGGGGGGCTGCAGCGGCACCGGCGGGGGAGGGTGCAGGCGGGAGCGCAGAGCCCAGGGAGGAGGGGGAGCCGTCTCTCGCAGCAGCGGCGGCGGGCAGCTTACAGCAGCCCACGGCGCCGGCGGGAGCGGGGGACCGTGAGGGCGAAGGGAACCGCGGAGGAGGCGGGGGGTGCGAGCGCGGCGATTGCACGTCCCGAGGGCCCTGTAACGCGCGCCACGGCGAGAGCCCGCGCAGCTGCGGAAGCGGCCGCCCGGCAGGCTCGGGGTGAAGGCTCCCAGATCGCAGCAGCGGCGTTGGCCAGGCAGCGGCGGAGACCGAGCACAGACCCGCGGCAGATGCTCGTCTCGCGGCAGCGGCAGCGCGCGTGCGCGTGACGGTGCCGTGACACCCAGAGGCCGGGGCGGGGGAGGGCGCCTCGCATGGCGCGGGCGCGACACGAGCACAGACGGGACGGGAGCCACGCGCTCGGGTTGCGGGCGTCGGCACGGAGCCAGGAGAGGCGTGTCCCTACGAGGGGCAGAGCGGGGCGGACACATCAGAGCCGGAGTGGGATCGGGAAGGTGGCGACATCAGTCTCGGGGAGGACGGGAGCGCTTCCGAGACCGCGGCTGCGCCGGGGCGAGCGAGGAGGAGCCGCGGGCGGGGTCGGGGCGGGAGCGTCCACACCCCCGTGATGACGCAGGCAGGGGCGGGGCGTGTCCGGCGTGCGAACGCCTGCCAGGGCACCGCCCCCCTCCGTTCCCACGGCAACCGAGACACACGCAGCCAGCCCAGGACCAATCCCGGCCAGCCTCAGACGTCGCAAAGTTGAAACAGTTGACACAGCAAGAGTGGCTATCCCAGACTGCAGGATTTGCAAGTGAGAATCAGTTGTTAGAAGGAATACTCCGAGATTTATTAGAGATACAAACAGGGGAGCAAACGTCACAGTCTTTGGCAGCGCCGACCTCGGCCGGTCGGGCGGCAGCGCCACCCAGTGGCGGGACCGCAACATTGCAGCAGGTGTTGCCAGACCCGGTTGGTCAAACCACTGCGCCACCCAGTGGTGGGACTGTAGCATTGCAGCACTTTTTTCCAGTTCCATGTAAAAAGAAGTCCAGGGTGAGGAAAACCACACCCGCACGACAGCAGGAACCTCCGCTGAATCCAGAACGGCAGGGGACTCAGGACACTCCTGCCGAGGCGCAGCAACAGGATGGTACTGTACGTATCACCGCTTCGGAGGGTGTTCCAGTCTGGACAATTCCCACGTCAAGGTCTGCCGATTCTTCGGGTCAGGGAGAGTCAATTTTAATATCAAAAGGGGTTGTCGAGTTTCTTTTACGGTACTTGGACACAGCCTTGGAGTCGCATCCAGAGCTGTTGGTTCATCTTCCGCAAATTTTCCAAATAATGCAGGGCGGTCATGTGTTTTCCTTCACAGCAGAGGCTTCGTTCTCATCCGCAAGCACTCAGCCTTCATCTTTGCAGATGCCACAGATGCCGTTGGTGTCGGTGAGTTCTGCTGCACCAACGCAGCAGTCACAACAGATGACTTCATTCTACAGGCAAGTACCCACAAAACTTCCAGCTTTACCGAGTGCACAATTAGACTGGCAGGACATTTGAGCAGATTTGGAAAAGGAGAAAGGTTTGTTGCACGGCTCGGGAAACATCATGATGCCAGTGAACTACCATGCTCAGGGCCAAAACCTGAGGTGGGAACGCCTGGAACATGGTGCGATCAAGGCCAGTGAACTACGATGCTCAGGGCCAAAACCTGAGGTGGGAACGCCTGGAACGTGGTGCGATCAAGGACCTTACAAAGCCATCTGAGACAACGGGTTGTCATCACTGTACTTCAAGCAGATGTTGAAGAGCATTTTTGGTATGTATGATTTAACACCCTATGATCTTAAATATCTCACAACATCAGTTCTTACAGATGCCCAAGCTGTCATGTGGCAGAAGGCATGGAGGAGATCCCTGGAGGAGCTGAGAGCCAGATACCAGGGCAGACCAAACGCGAACTTCACCATGGTGCAGCTTGCTGGTGATCCTCCCAAAGACGACCCAATTCAACAAGCGGTGAGGCTTCCACGGAACATGCTCAGCGACATCAAAGAAGCGGCACGGAGAGCAATCCTACAGATTGCTCAGGCGGGAATCCAGGACAACATCTACACGGAGATCAAGCAGGGTCCTTCAGAGCCATTCTCCTCATTCGTGGGTCATCTTTCCCAGGCAGTGGAACGACAAGTGGCCGATGAGGGGGCAAAACCACATTTAATCAAAAGCCTCGCTTTTTCCAGTGCCAACCCGGAATGCAGGCGAATCATCAGCATGATGCCACACCAGGCCACCTTGGCAGACATGATAGAGGAGTGCAGCAAGGTGGGGACACCGCAGCATGTCGCATCCATCATGGAAGAGCAGTTGGGAGAGCGAATTGAGAAACGTGTCAAGGAAGCTCTTGCAAATTACACAAAGAGCAACAGCAGAGCAGAAGGGCGATGTTTTGGGTGTGGGGCACAAGGACATATTAAAAGGATCTGCCCACAATTTGCAAAACCTGACAAAGCACCAGACTTTTGTCCCCGATGCAGGAGAGGGAGATATCTCCTGAGTGAGTGTAGTTCGCAGACAGATGTGGATGGAAGAACTCTGCCGCATACAGGAAACGGGAAAAAGAGCATGGATCATCTCCAGCGCGCTTCGACACAAATCATGGCGGTGACGCAAAGTCAGCAGGGACAATCCTCGGGGAACAACAAACAGATCCCCTCAGCAGAGCAATCTCCAGTGTCCCCAGCGACCCAGACTTGGTACTGCCCAGATTCCAATGCGTGCTGGCAACCTCCAAATTGACGTGTCTTTTGGACAACAGCCACGCAGCGATACCCACGGGTGTCACTGGGACTTCTTGGAAAAGGCAAGATTTTTTTGATAATGGCCAGGGGCAGAAGCAGCATTCTTGGACTTGTTGTTTATCCATCCTTGATTTCAGCAAACCACAAAGAGGAGCTGATGGTCACTGCAAAAGCCCTTCGACCACCTTTGACAATTCCAAAAAATACACCGAAAGCCCAGGCCATGGCTTTGCCATCTCATGCAGGAAAGGAAATCATGCCAGTGTTTCACAAGCAGGACTCTTTTTCTGGTGACCAAGTGGAAATACATGCGTCTTGGGTGAAACATTTGAGCCGAGATCGACCCATCGTTACCTGTCAATTGACTTGTAATGAAAAAACCATTGTCATCACAGGAATGCTCAACACAGGGGCAGATGTCACAGTCATTTCATACATCTTTTGGCCCCGGGAATGGGACTTGGTTGAACCTTTGAGCTCTCTCACAGGCACAGGAGGAAGTTCCCTATGCATGCAGAGTGAGAACACAATTGTTGTCACAGGTCCAGGAAGAAAAATAGCAATCTTCCATCCTTTCATTGTGCAAAAGCCCATCACAGTGTGGGGAAGAGTCCTCTTAGCACAATGGGGACTGAAATTGGAGTTGGATTTTGAACAGGGGTCACTGTGGCACTCACCACTCTGAAATTGACTTGGAAAACAAATGATCCCGTTTGGGTGGATCAGTGGCCCCCTTGAGCGAAAGAAATGGAGTGCATTGAAAAAGTTGGTCCAGGAACAGTTGCAGAAGGGACACATCAAACCAACGAACAGCCCATGGAATTCCCCAGTGTTCATCATTCACAAGAAAACTTCAGGATCTTGGAGACTGCTTCACGATCTCAGGAAGATCAATGAGGTCGTCGAAGACATGGGACCACTTCAGCTGGGACTTCCATCTCTCTCAATGATCCCGAGAGATTGGTCGCTTGTGATCATCGATTTCAAGGACTGTTTTTTCAGCATTCCACTCCATCCAGATGATGCTCCACGTTTTGCATTTTCCGTTCCAAGCATCAACAGGGAGGAGCCCCTGCAAAGGTACCATTGGACGGTTCTCCCATAGGGCCTGAAAAATTCCCCAACCATCTGTCAATGGTATGTGGCTCAAGCTTTGCATCCAGTGCGGAAGAAACATCCAGAAGCAAAAATCATTCATTACATGGAGGATTTGCTCATTGCAGCACCAACAAAACAGGAGGTGCAGAAAGTCCGCGACTGTGTGATCGCAGAGGTGCAAAAAGCAGGACTGGAAATCAGTGCCTCAAAAATACAAGAGATTGCACCTTGGAAATATCTGGGATGGAAGATCACAAAGCAAACAATAAGGCCACAGAAACTGGACATCAACACAAAAGTCACCAATCTGCAGGACTTGCAACAGCTTTTGGGGGAGATCAACTGGATGAGACCGATCTTGGGAATCACAAATGACATTTCATCATTACTCGACCTCTTGAGAGGGGACAACAACATCAAATCTCCCAGAACTCTCACGCCTGAAGCACAGAAAGATCTTGAAAAGATCACAGAGATGATTCAACAGAGACAAGCACATCGCTTTGTGAAATCACTGCCTTTCCATTTGGCAGTGCTGGGGGAAACAGCACAACTGTATGGGTTGATTTTTCAATGGGATTCATCTCAAAGGGACCCTCTTCTGATGATAGAGTGGGTTTTTCCAGCTTACAGGCCCTTGAAAACAATTCTCACAGACTTGAAGATGATGGCTCAGATCATCATCAAAGCAAGGACAAGGTTGCTGACAATGTCAGGCAAAGATTTCTCAATCATTCATTTACCCTTGAAAAAAAGATATTTTGAGTGGGCAAAGCAAAAATCACAAGATTTTTCAATCGCGTTGTTAGGGTATCCAGGAATTTGCACAGTTCATTTTCCAGCTCACACAATGTTAAATGCAAAAATAAGTTTCAGAGAAAACCCAAAAATAAGTCAGGGACCAGTGGAAAGGGTGACAGTGTTCACTGATGGTTCAGGGAAAACTCATAAATCAGTGATCACATGGCAAAACCCAAAAACAGGGGAATGGGAATCAGATACCAAAACAGTACAGGGTTCACCACAAATTGTAGAATTGGCAGCAGTGGTCAGGGTTTTTCAGTTATTTCAGGAACCTCTCAGTCTAATCACAGATTCAGCATATGTTGCAAATGTGGTCAAACAATTGGAGGGATCACTTTTAAAGCACACAGGTAATGAAATTCTATATTCATATCTATCATGCATGAGAACAATCCTAGAAAGCAGAGAACACAAATACTTTGTTGCACACATCAGGGCGCATTCCTCGCTTCCAGGGTTTTTAGCAGAAGGGAATGCTCACGTGGACAAGCTCACGATGCCCATCTCACAGCCTCTGCCAGACATTTTCGAGCAAGCAAAATTGAGCCATGCATTTTTCCATCAGAATGCACAAGCATTGATGGAATCCTTTTGCCTTTCAAAAAGCCAAGCGAGGGAAATCATCAGTGCTTGCCCAGATTGTCAGCTTGTGCAGCCACCTGCATCCACAGGAGCAGTCAATCCGAGAGGATTGCAAAGTCTCCAGCTGTGGCAAACTGATGTCACAAAATACCCATCTTTTGGGAAGCTCAAAAACATCCATGTTTCGGTTGACACTTTTTTTTTTTTTGCATCATTACATACAGGGAAACCGCAGAACATGCCTGCAGACACTTTTTACAAGCATTTGCATCATTAGTGGTGCCACAAGAAATAAAAACAGATAATGGACCAACTTACACAGGCAAGGTGCTTGACAAATTCTTGAAAAAATGGGGAGTCAAACACATTTTCAGTATTCCTCATTCTCCCACGGGTCAAGCAATCATCAAAAGAACACATCACACCCTGAAATCCCTTTGAGATAAACAAAAAAGGGGGGAGGCAGGTGCAACACCTTCTATGCGGTTGAACAAAGCTCTGTATGTGTTGAATTTTTTAAATGGTTCTTTCTCAGAGCCCACTCTACCAATTTCAGACACTTCACAAACAGCACACAAGCAAAACTAAGGGAGAATCCTTTAGTTTTGATCCGAAACCCAGAGACAGGACAAATCGAAGGCCCATTCACAATAATCACTTGGGGCAAGGGTTTCACTTGTGCCTCCACAGGGAGAGGACCGAAGTGGGTGTCAGCAAGGCACGTGAAACCTTATCGGACGCAGACGCAAGCAAACGTGGATCCAAGAAGCAAAGAGGCAAGCACGCAGACCAAGGCAGACGACGATGCTGCGGACATCTCATCAGACAACGATTGACAGCTCAGAGACTTGGGGTTTTTCTTGGGACGCGGGGGTCATTTGGGTGTTGCTGCACTGCAAGGTTTCTCACAGAGAGTGAGGACATGGGCATGGGGTAAGGCAGATAGTGTTCATGTGCTTCATTCTCTTGCCTGTTGCCTTGGGCAATAGGACAGATTTTCCCATGAGACAACCAAAGGGAAATGTGTGGGAGACTTTGGCAGAGGTGACGGGTCATGGACAAAGTGGCAAGGCAGGTTTTCTTGGTGCAAACAGGAGGGGGAGATGTTGAAACTCAGAATGTCCCTTGGACACTCTTGGATGTTCCGGGCCCAGGTCAGAAGCATTTCAGACCCTGGCATGCAGCCGGAAACACCTGTGGCTTTGACTCTAACCCATGGAACAATTTACCAACCTTGCAGGAAGAACAAGAAATCACACAAGTTTAGATATTATAGTAGAAGTAGTCACAAAGTGAAAGGAAGAACTTTTGAGTGCTGTACAGGGGGGTTTTAGGCCTTGTACAGAGGGTCTGAGGTCTGAGTTTTGTACATGGGGGTCAGAAGTTCTAAGATGAAGGGACTTGGGCGTGCCCTGTGCTCCTTCTTTCTCCTTCCTAACCTCCATGTTCATGGCGATGTTGGCACTCACAGATTGGTTTAGAGTAGAAAGTCACCATTCAATATAGGTGATAGGCATTGGGGTAAAACCATAAACATTCAACACGTCATGGATGATATAAAAGATGGCACCAGCCCCCTGGCAGTCAGTGTGTGCCTTTGTCTGACCTGCTGAACGGACCGCAGCAGTTCAGGAAGAAAATCTTTTAGATAATACACAATAAACTCCCTTGAGACAAGAGGACTGAAGACTACTGAGTCTTTCTTTGAAGACACGGGTTGGAGGAGAGACTTTTCCATCTTACAGGGCCACCCCAATCTGGGGGTGAGCCCTGACACACAGTTTGTAACCAAGAGTCGGGTGCAGCCGAGAAGGCTCCAAGCGCCTCCTTCCAGGCTGACTCTGCAGATGCCGAGGCTGCTCTGGGCTCTGCCAGGGCTCTGCTGGGGCTCAGCTCTGGGCGAGGCTGGGCCCGCTCTCCCCTCACATTGCTCCGGGCAGCTGAGTCACACAGGGAGAGGAAGGGACACGTCAAGGGAGTTGAGGTTTAAGAGAGTTTTTATTCAAAAAACTGCCATGCAAAACAGGCTGTCATAAGAGCCATAAAAAACAGGCAGTGCTAATTACCTTAACCAACTAGCACTACTAACTACCATAACTAACTAGCACTGCTAACTACCATAACTAACTAATTGTCCTAACTAACTACTGTGACTAAACGCTGTCCTCCAGTGCTTCATCTCCTCTGCTGCTGCCTCAGTTGCTTTGCTGCGGTGATCAGAGGGGTCAGGCTGGAGAGAGGCTTGGCTGATGATAAAAATGGGTGCTGCCCAAAGGAGAAAAAAGAAAGAAATGAACCGTTACTTTCCAGAGTCAACTTCCTCACAGGCTCTGTTGCAACAGGACAAAGGGAAATGGTCTGAAACTCAGGAGAGGGAAGCAGGCTCAGATGAGATCGGAGGCAGAATTTTTTTAGCAGGAGAGTGGGGAAGCACTGACAGAAGGTGCCCAGAGATGTGGGAGGTGCCTCCTCCCTGGAAACATCCAAGCTCAGGTCAGGCAGGGCTCTGAGCCACCTGAGCTGCTTGAAGATGGCCCTGCTCGCTGTGGGGCCCCAGGTGCAGATGACCTCGAAAGGCCCCTGCCAAGCCAAACCAGGTGAGGATTCTGCTTGCTTTGCGTGTGGAAAGCAGCGAGACCGGAGACCATCGGAGGGGGCCCCACAAGAAAACCCCTCCCTGGCGCTGCTGCTTCCCCTGCAGCCGCTTGGCATTCACCTGCAGCAGCTCCTGGGCAGACCAGCGCCGCTCCTCGTCCGGCTCCAGGCTGCACTCGAGGAAGTCCCGCAGCAGAGCCGACAGGCGCCTGGGCTCCTGCAGCTGCGGGGTCCCGTTCTGCCGGATCAGAGCGCGAGCCTGCAGGAAAAGCAAACTCAGCGCTCTGCCAGCTTCCTTCCCACCCACAAGTGCTCACATCGACCCCGGCTTCCCAGCCCCAGCTCCAGGGGCACTTTCCTCCCTGGCAGAGATGCTGCTCACAGCTCATTTTTCTATGCCAACCAAAAAACCCAAACCCTGGTGCTGCCTCAGCCATTGTAAAGAGCTGGTGCACTTGCTTCACATTTTCAGGTCATCCTCACAGCCAGAAGAACTGCAACAACGTAAATCCCAAAGCAAATTGTGTCTGGAGACTGCAGAATATGTGTCTGTGTTGAGACTCGAGTCCTCTGGGAATTTCCTTCCCCACGTGCAGAAACCTCCAGCTGCTGCTCCCAGTGCAGGGTCACCCTGTGCTCACAGGCCTCTGCAACCACGGGAGAATTGGCCTCTTACCATGGCCCTCGTTTCCTTGAAGTAAGGAGGTTCTCCTTCCACCATCTCGATGGTCACAATTCCAAAGGACCAGATGTCCACCTTGGGGCCGTAAGGAGAACTGGTGACAACTTCTGGGGCCATCCAGTGAGCAGTGCCCACCATGGAGCTGCGCTGGTCCTGCTCAGGGCTGAGCTGAGCGCTGAGGCCAAAATCAGCTGTGGACAGAAGCAAACACTGTCAAAGGCAGCTGGAATGAGGAAACCAAGCACAAAGACTCCCCGCTCTCAGGCTGAGAATGCAGCAGTGAAGTCAGCTGGGAAAGTCCTCAGGGCTGTAGCCAAGGAAAGATGGAACTGAACTGGACCCTTAAAGAAACCCTCAGCTTTCGTGCAGTTGCTTTTACTGATTCCCTTGCAGCTTTAGATTCCAACTCCTGCCCCTCTGGGAGGGCCATTCCCAGAGCAAAGGCACCCCTGACAGCCTGCTCCTCTCCTGAGCTCTCTGCAGGGGCAGCCGCTCTCAGCTGGCAGCAGGGGCCGGGCAGTGCCCCCAGCAGCCCTTGTGGGGCTCTGGCCGTCACTGGGAAGCAGCCCCACAGCCGCACCCCAGGAGCGCCGTGCCTGGCCAGGAACACCCACCCAGCTTGACAGAGCCGTCCATTCCCAGAAGGATGTTGGAGCTCTTCAGATCTCTGTGGATCACCCGGTTCGAATGGAGGAAATGCAGGCCCTGCAGACACTGAGAGAGAACAAGAAACACGAGGGTAAAAACCAATGGCCGGAATATATCACACAAGAAAGGACAGTTTAGAATTCTGCCAGCAGCGACTTTGCTCTGACAGGCCAGGAGTGCAGTGCAGACAAGCTCCAGGCAAACGGTTCAAGGCAAAGCTGAGAACAGCACATCAAATCCAAAACAGACAGAGAGTGCCACAACAGCAGGAAAGAGAACAAGAACAGAGTAGAAGTGCAGTGCTGCTGGCAGGCCGTTCACTGCAGGGGCTCTTTCTTCGCCAGCTCATGAAAACAACAGAGAAACAAAGCCCTGAGCATGGAGCCACTCCTGCTCTCACGCCCTGCTGGGAAGGACCATCGTGTCCAAGGCATGGCAGTCACAGGCAGGATCCCTCACCTCCCGACTGACAGCTGCCATCTCTCCTTCAGCCATGCGTGTCTGTCTGACAACGTCCTGCAAAGTTCCTCCATCCATGTATTCCATCACCAGCCAGAGATCTCCATCGACAAGGAAGCTGGAAGAGGAAAGCAGTGGCATGGAGACCAATGTGCAGTGCTCAATTCCCCCATGGAAAAGCCTGGAGTGGAGTTTTGTTGCCAGGTCACTTGTCAATGAGGACAGAATCCGATGGAGAGACATTCCTGCCAGGCTGCACAGCCCTTGGGATCTGCACAGTCTAAAGGAGGAGACCCCTGTGAGAAAGGAGAGGCCTGAGATGGCAAGCAGGTGAAAAATGCAGTTTAGCAAAGGCCCTGATCAATGTGGAACCACAACACTGGCCCCCAGCTGGTTCAGCTTCTGAACTCATCAGTTCCACCCTTCCCTGCAGAACAAGGCAACACAGCTCCCAGGGTTATCCAGGGGAGGAGGCCGGGCAGCACTTGGGACAAAAGGGGTCAGAAAACCTTTCAGAAAGTCCCTTCAGAAACAGGCAAGGCCAGTGACAAATGGGCAAATGAGGCATTTCTGGGAACAAGAACCTGGTCTTCCTGGCATCTGCAGCAATGGAAAAGGGCTGGGAAGAAGAAGCCAAGGGAAATAATTTCTGCTGTGGTTTATCAGCACTTGTTGTAAGACACAGAAAACAGGGTCAACTTGAAGGGAAAACCAAACCAAAGCAACAAAAGCACATGGAGGGAGCGACCTGCCAGGCTGTTGATTTAGGAAAATACATCTGGGTCAGGCATTTTCAAATCAGGCTACAGACTACGGATGCCAGGAAAGGTTAAGGCAGGGCCCGGGCATGGGATAAGGCCTGGAGCACTCACCTGTCCAAAGAGCTGACAATGTTGGGGTTCTTCTTGTCCTGCAGGAACAGGAGCTCATTCACAGCTCGTTCCCTGTTCTGCCCTCTCAGACTCATTTTCTTTATGGCCACCTGAAGGGACATTGCAGACCTTTCACTGGAGGAGTCCGTGGCAGGAGGCCGCAGCAAACACGGAGCGAGTCTTTTTGGGGCAATGGAGCCGGGCTGTGCCAAACTGCCTTGGGATGGGACACCAGAGCTCAGCAAGTGCCATTCCCACAGCCCATTGCTCTGCTCGCTGGGGGCTGCTTACAGGACACATGGCCAGAGACATTTGGCCTTGCAAGCTCTGCAGAAATGGCCCCTCAGCTGTCAGCCTCCAAGCTCTAACCACATTCTCTGCACCTACAGTCTTCTCAAATGGCCTCAACACTCTCATTATTGTTCAAACACATTCTGCAAGCAGGAGGTAATTCTGGTTCTGTGCAAACAGAGCAAAACAGCCGGGAACCCTTTAGCAGTTCTATGGGATTGGGTCATGATTTCAGATGCAACTGCTCTGGTTGGGATTGCACAACAAAGCAAACACACACATCCATTGCCCTGCTTGCATTCCTTTGGGCACTTCAGAAGGACCAAGTCTGTCCCAGCTGTGCTCTGCAGGCTGACACGGCTCTGCCTGCAGAGGAGCAGCCTGTGCAGGAAAGCTCTGCTGGCCCCCAAAGCTGCAGCCACAGCTCCCAGCAGAGGGGAGAGCCCTGGAGAGCTGCCAGACGTGCTGGGCGTGTTGACACTGACCTCTCCTCCAGTGGCCCTGTCGAGTCCTTTTGAAACGGTTCCGAAAGCCCTGGAGACAAAACAGCAGAGAAGAAAGAAGCAGCGCTTTAGGCCCTGGCAGTGAAAGCCAGCCCAGACAGGAGATCTCTGCTGCCTGCAGCGTTCACAAGCACCTGGGGGCATCGACCCTTCCAACAACAGCGCAGCAGCCACCAGCCCTCTGCCATGCAAGGTGTGCCAGAGAAAACTGAGACCCAACACCAAGGAATTGGGCTGGAGCAAATCCCAAATGTCCACGCTGCACTGCTTTAGTTCAAAACCTGAAGTGAGCAATGGGTGTCTAAAGAACTGGAAAAGAATGCATTCCATCCTTTCCCATTTCCTGCCTAAGACCTGCAGGATCCACAAGGGCCCTGCCATCAGGCAGGTGATGCATTTTCCCCCAGAGTGCATCAGCTCTGTGTCTGTTACTGAATGTATGGGCTCTACTACCTGTGCTAGAATAGAGCACTTATTAGTTCAGCTCTGGTTTCTGTTTCTAAACCATTAGGTTGTTAATCCTGACCGCAGGATATTTTTGGAAGCAAAATATTTGAAAGAAATCTCCTTGAGAACTGTTTTCTGACAGTCACCAGATGGTGAGTGGCTCTTTTAGGCAATCCAATTCCAGGGACAGAAGATCTTCCAGGTCCTGCTCCTTGCTGCAGGCAGGACACTGCCAGCCTCAGGGGCCTTTGACGGTGCCTTCTGAGCACAGGTATCAATTCTGATCAGGACTGAGGGACAGCAGGATGGCGCCCCAGTGTCTGGAGGTGTTTGGAGCTCTCCTGACTTCTCACTTGATCCTGCACCAGCACAACACCTGGGCCTGCTTGTGCAGAAGTAACTGCCGTGCACTTACCCTTGGCCAATCTGCTCCACTTCCAGGTATTTCTCGGCAGGCTCCGCCAGGCTCACGGTGTTCCCTGAAAGAAACCACGTGGAAGACGCTCCCTCCCAGAGTGAGACCCCGCCTTGCAGCAGAGCCAGAATGCAGCCCCCCTCCCTGGGGCCGTCAGCCCCTTGGTCTCAGCTGGGGAAGGACAAGAAATGACCCTGGCACATTCAGCTGCAGAGCAGCACTGGGTGCAGCTGATGCCGAGACACACACACAGCACCCTGCTCTGGCACACAGGAACAGAGCAGACGTACTCAGCTGCATCAGGCACCACTCCCCTCTCCCCTCTGGCTGCAGGGCTGTGCTGCTGTCAGAATGTTCAGCCCAGGATCCCACAGCTGAGGGAGGTTCAGTGTCCTCTTCCCAAGCACAGGGAGCTTCTCCGTCCTCTTCCCAAAACGCTGCAGGTTCTCCGTCCTCTTCCCAAAACGCTTCAGGTTTGCCATCATCTTTGCAAGCCAGGGGACGTTCGCTGTCCACTTCCCATGCTGGGAGAAGTTCAGCCTCCTCGTCCCGCACCAGGGAACATCCACCGTCCTCCTCCCACACCAGAAGATGTCCACTGTCCTTGTCCCACACCGCAGGAGCCTCGCCGTTGTGTTCCCACAGCGCGGGATGTTCGCCCTCGTCTCCCAGAACAGCGAGAAGTTCACTGTCATCTCCCGGCACTGAGGGACGTTCACCATCGTCCCCCGGAACAGCGGGAAGCTCACTGCTGCCTTCCTCCTCTTTGGCCTCCTCTTTGGAAGCAGAGGGAGCCAGAGGAGGTGCTGGTGCCGCTTTTGTGCCCTGTGGACAGACGGCAGCGTGAGGGACGGGAAGTTCTGTCTCAGTTATCACCTTATTTACCCTCAGCTGCACATCCAGCTGCACTAAGCAGAAATTGGGTTGGGAGCTGTTCAAACTAACAATGGGCTAAAGTCGACAGAGCCCCTTATTGTTGGGAATTCCATATTCCACCATGGCTAGAGCCAGCAAGCAATGCTCTGCCTGCAAAACCAGACCTGCAGCTCTTCAAAAGCTCTTCAGCAGAAAAGGAGAAAAGTCCCAGGGATCCCTTTGCTGCTGTAAGGACACTGACAGGAACTTTCCTTCAGCCTCCCAGGCTGGCACTCGGCTGCCACATGCCGAGCTCACAACTTGCTGCACAATTCCAAACTCCAAAGGTTCCTTTCCCACTCACCGAAGGAGGAGCTGCTCGGGATCCACTCATGAGGTGCCCTGCAACGGGAGAGGGAACATGAACCAGATGCTGTCAGGAAAAAAACTGCCTGTGGTGGGAAATGCCCCAGAGCAAGGCAACCCCGAGAGAGCATTTTGCTTTCACAGCGTCCCTCCAGGAGCCACAGTCCCTTCACACAGCAAGAGAACAGCACAAAATACTGGGCTGGGTCAGCTCTTGGCTGGACAGGCAGTTCCAGGCTCTGCTGCCACAGACTCCCCGCTTGAGGAAACAGAACCCCCCAGGGCTCATTGCAAATGCTGTGCACGCCCCGCTGGCTGCAGACACCCCCTTTTCCAGCTGCAGCTGCTGCCAGGAGCTCTCCCAAAGCAATGGTGTCTTCATGGCAATTTGGTTACAAAGTCAGCTCAGGCCCAGAGGAAGAACAGCAAGCACACAGCAAGCCCAAAGCCACAGCACCGAGGGAAAACCTCGACTTACGTGCCAAGTGGGTTAAAAAATACCCCGCATACGCCACAGAGTACAGCGTGCAAACTGCAGCAGCCACGTGCTGGATCATTTTGGCTGCGCTGCACACGTCTGCAGACTGTAGCCCTGCAAGCACAGAAGGACACCCGTCAGGGGTGGGCTGGCTGCTGAGAATGCCTCGGGCAGGAGGATCCTCCGGCAACGAGCAGTGCCCAGAGCCACTCTGGACACTGAGGCCTCCGTGTGCCACAGCAACGGGAACACCTCGGGGACGTGGCAGTGCTCCTGTGACATCACAGCAGCAGCTCACGCAGAAACCGCCTGGAAGGTTCTCCTGTGTCACAAAGGAGCACAAAGAACCCTCCCAGGGCACAGCCTGTTGCCCAAAGGATCCAGGAGGAGCTCTGAAAATGCAGCAAACAAGGACATCCCATAGCCCAGCCTGAACACTGAGGAGGAACAAGGACGGCACCAAAGCAGAGCAAACATGACCTTTAGTCACTGACACTTCTGGCTAAAACCAGCAAGCCGTGTTCCATCTGGGATCTTTGTTCTCGTTCTAAAAACAAGCAAGGTTCTCCACTCTAAATATAGAGAAGGCAGGAACTGGGCAGGAGGTGGGATGAGGAAGGAGGAGGAGGAGGGAGAGAGGAAGAGGAGGAGCAGGAAGAGGAGGAGCAGGAGCAGGAAAAGGAGGAGGAACAGGAGGTTCCAGTGCCCCCTGTGGCCGCAGCACCCTTGGCCCCGGGACCATCGCCCCCAGCTCATCCTGCAGGTGGGAGGGGAGGGGGAGCTCGTCCCAAATCTATCGGGGGGTCCCTGAGAGGGTTTTTTTATTGGGGTGTGTTTGGAGCTTGCAGATTGTGGAATTGAGCCCCAAATATCATCTGGGAGGCCCAAATAAACCCTGGGAGGGTTTTTTCTCTCTTTGTGTGTAGGTTTGGATCTTGCAGGACCCCAAAGCTGAGCCCCTTGGGGGGATCTTTGGGAGTTCACGTGGCCATTGCCCAGGGCCAGCAGGGGGAGGACATTGGTCCTGGGGACCCCCGGGGCAGCAGAGGAGGGGAACCCCTGCGACCCCTGGAGTGGGCAGAGCAGAGGGCGATGATCCTGGAGCTGGGGGACCCCCGGCTGGCTGGAAAGGGGGGGAGCCTGGAGAGGAGGGACCCCTGGGACCCCTGGGATGTCAAAGTAGAGCATCAGGGCAGAAGGGACCCCATGGCCCCCCAAAAGCCCCTGGATTATCCCTAATCAGGACGTCGGAGAAGGGGGAACCCTTGGAGCCATTGGACCCCCATCATCCCAAGGAAAGCAAACCTCTGGTGCGCCAAAAGTGGAGAGATCAGAGATAGGGAACTCCTGGGTGATTTTTTTTTTTTTTTTTTTTTTTTGGGCTGAACCTTGATATAGTGGAGATTTCCATGGACACAAGATTCCCAATGACTTCTTGAGATGAACTTGGGCAAGGAGGAACCTCCAGTCCCAGGTGCTCTCGTTTTTTCCTCAAACCAGGATTTGTCATTCTCAGGGTGTGGCTGGATGGAGGAGGAGGAAAAGCCCCGGAGATCCTGCCGGAGGAGGGGCTGCAAACCCAGCCCAGGGAGCTGCGGGGAGGAAAGAGCCCCCCTGAGCCAGGAAGGCGGCCGGAGATCCAGCTGGAGCTCAGAGCTGGTGGACAAGGCTCATGGCAGGGAGAAGCCTCACAAGTGCTTGGAATGTGGGCAGGGCTTCAGCTTCAGCTCCAAGCTGATCTGGCACCAGGGAATACACACTGGGGAACGGCCCTACGAGTGTGGGGAGTGTGGGAAGAGCTTCAGAGAAAGCTCCAAACTGATGCGACAACAGAGGATCCACATTTGGGAGAAGCCCTACGATTGTGGGGAGTGTGGGAAGAGCTTCAGAAGAAGCTCGGCCCTGATCCAGCACCAGGTGGTCCATACTGGGAACGGCCCTACGAGTGCTTGGAATGTGGGAAGGGCTTTGGGTGGAGGTCTGCCCTGAGAAGACACCAGCGCATCCACACTGGAGAGAGGCCCTACGAGTGTCCCTAGTGCGGGAAGAGGTTTCAGACCAGCTCCAATCTCCTCAAACATGAGCGGATTCACACAGAGGAGAGGCCCTTCCGCTGCCCCGACTGCGGGAAGGGCTTCAAGCAGAACTCCCACCTCACCTTTCACCGGCACATCCACACCGGGGAGAGGCCCTACAAGTGTAGGGAGTGTGGGAAGAGCTTCTCCAGGATCTCAAACTTGACCCAACACCAACGGAGGCACCACTAAGGGAAGCCGTGTGAGTGCCCCGAGTGAAGGAAGAGTTTGGAGTGAGGGTAGAGCTTCGTGCGCTGCTCCAGCTCCATCCTCCATGGGAGGATCTGGGCTGGATGATCCCCAGTGATCCCCATTGGGCAGAGCCCTGGTGATCTGTTGTCTTGGTGATTCCTGTTGGGAAGACACCTGGATGGAGTGCTCCACATCTTCCTGGCTCCCCGTGGGCATCTGGATGAACCCCTGGCAGGAGCATCCATCAGGACACAGACCAAAAATGGGAATTCCTTGGGGAGAATGGATTTGTTGACTTTCAACCCCAGGACATCTTTTGCATTAAGTCCCCTCTGCTGGTGGCATCAAGTAATACTGAATGGTCTTGGAGGTCTTTTCCAATTTCAGGAATTCCATGATTTTGATTTCCTAATGCCAAAGGGCATCTTCCACAGCCAAATGGTGAAAAAGTGGGGAAAAGACCAAGACTTTGGAGACAGTGGGGTGAAACTCCACCAAAAAAGGGTCTTCCCTTCTACCCAAGCATGTGGATCCTCAGCCGGCAGGGACACGGAAATCCTTTCCTTTTGGCCTTGGTTTTCTTTTCATTTCTCTTCGTCCCTTCAAAATGTCCAATACTGAGGTAAAAATAGACATTGAACTAAGACATGGGTGTGGTCATGGTAGGACACAACATGGTGGGACACAGACATGGAGAGTGACATGGGGACACATGGACATGGAGGGGGACAGGGCCATTCATGGGGACATGAGGGGACACAGGCATGGATGGAGATGTGGGGACAATGACAGGGATTGAAACATGGTGGGGAGACAGCCATGGTTGAGGACATGGTGGGACACGGCCAGTGACATGTGGGGACGTGGCCATGGCCGGTGCCATGGGGGGAACTTGCAGGGGATGTGGGGGATGCTGGGTTTGAGGGAGCTGAGGGTTCCTGGGAGGGACTTGGGCCTTGCTGAAGTCTTTGGGGACCCCAGGCCGAGTGGTTCTGGCTGCGCTGGGAGACCCCGGCGGAGGTTCTGGGGCAGCTGCTCAAGGACCCCTGCTTGATATATTGGCTGAGTCAAGCTTCTCATTCCTAACACTCAGAATGCTTTTGGATTTCTCTATTGGCTTTTTGAATTTCTCTACTGGCTTCTGCATTTCTGTTGGCTTTTGCATTTCTCTGTTGGCTTTTCCATTTCTCTGTTGGCTTTTGCAGGTTCCTATTGACCACGAGCATTTTGCTCTGCTGCTCAATACTGATATCGATTATTGATAATTCCTTGCAGCTGCTCGCTGGCACAATAAAATCTCAGAGTTGGCATGGACAAGTCCAAGGCTGTGTGAGCTTTCTGCCAGGTTTTGGGAATCCTTTATGAATCCATTTCTCACATCCCTGGGCCCCCCCCGGTCCTGGCGCTGTTCCCGGGGGTCCCGCGGCTCCGGGGGGGTCAAAGGGGAGGGGGTGGAACCCCCGTGATGGGTGGGGGGCACAAAGGGGGGTCCGGGCCTGGTGCTCGGGGGGGTCGGTGCACGAGGGGGGCCCAGTCCCTGTCCCGGTGCACGGGGGTGGCGCTGCCCGGGGGGTCCCGGTGCCTGGAGGTGTCCCGGGGTTCGAGGGGGGGTCCGGTCCCAATCCCGGTGCTCAGTGAGGGGGGGATCAATGCACGGGGGGGTCCTGGTGCCCAGGATACTGTTTTTATAGCTATTTTATTACTATTGTGAAAAATGCGTATTATATGATTGGCCCTTCACAAATATTAACTTGAATACCGTATGCATTATGTTGGAAAGTTATTTTGTAGTGTGAAAAACGCCAATCAATTGTTTTTAAATTTTTAAAAGTTTAATAGTAATAAAAAGGTTATAAAAATAGTAATACAATTAGAGTAATGAAAATTTGGACAATTAAGATTAGGAAAATATGAGGCAATAAAAGCCAAGACTTACATGCCCCTGGATGCTTTTAGGGCACTAAGCCGCTAAAAATCATGCCTTGTGAACAAAGAAACAACTCTTAAAAGCAATAGCCTGTTGCATATTCATACCCTTCACACATGATGCATACATTTTATTTAAAACAAAGAGCTCTGTCTGGTTAGTGTCAAATCTTGGTGGTGTCTTTAGGTCTGAGCGAGGCATGAAAAAGTTCGTTTCTCCTGATAAGGAAGCCACAAATTCTTTCTTTAGAAGATTTAGGTGTCTTGTGGCTGCTATCTCGATGGAGTACCTCATTCCTTTCTTAAAAAAAATATCCCACATACATAGTTTCTATTTGAACCTCAAAAGCTACATTTTAACTACAAAACTACAGTTACCATACAATTAAAATGCTAATACAGCACTACTAATCAATAGAACACAATACATATTCATTTTAGTATTTGCGAAAAGCCAATCTTTTAATCTGCATTTTTCACATGTAGTACTGTATTAATCTTTTGTAAGTAGTGTGGTAAATATAGTTTTAGGTTATATCATAATGTTCAAATAGAAACTATGTGATGTAAGATATTTTTTAGCAGCTCAAGAAAGGGATGAGATAGCCAAGAAATCCTTCTCAAAGAGATAACAGCAAGAGTCACTGCCTCCTTACTGGAAAAGACAAACATCATTCCACCTCCTCTCCCGTTCCTTTCATCTTTCAATGTCCGATTTCATTTATCAGCCAACCTACACTTTGTTTGTAATGGCAAATTATCTTTTTTCCCTTCATTCCCCTGAAAATTCCCCAGTTTATTTTATCCCCTAACCTGCTGCATATGCATAAAATTGATTTGCATATGCATTAACCTGCCTGATCAATGTTGATGAGCCTGAACAGTTTTTCACTCCTGGTGTTTGCGACCCAGATTCAATTTTTTTGCCTGTTCCAACCCCAAATTAAGTGAAACTCTCTCTTTATCTCTATCTCAGACACTTGTATTCTTCTTTAAGTTCTGTGTGGGAACCCAGGACGTCCCTCTGGCTGCCCTGGATGGCTCGAGCCCCTGGCAGGGGGCTCGGAGACCTTGGCACGGTGTCAAGAACGCCTGTGGCTTCGATTTCAGCCTGTGGAAAAACTGCCAACGTTGTATGAGGAATTACAAGCCACGAGGGTTTGAGTAGGGTGGTAGGTGAATTAACACAGGGTGAAAAAGTAGAATTTTAGGGTTTTAAAATACAGGGTTCAAGGGGACAAGATGGAGGGATTTGGGTGTGTCCTGACCTTCTTCTCCTTCTTCTTGCCCTCCATGTCTTGCTGCGATGGTGACACGTGGACATTCTCAGTTCAGTCAGAGAGAAAAAGAGAAGGTTTTCTAACCAGGCGAGAGCCTGGGAAGCAGTTGGGAAAGAATGTAAATATTTCACTAATCTCTCTTGTTGTTCACATTGTTTATAGATATGTTCTGCCACCGTGCGTCATTCACTGCACACCAGTGGTGTGAGATGTTTTTACTCTAAGACCAATGAAGTTAGTCTGCATGATGTTCCCTATAAATAGAGCGGTGCATTTGAAATAAATCAGAGCTTCATTTCTTGCCTTCTAATTCGGAGTCCGTCTGCTCCCGTCCTGCTCAACGGCGACAGTGACACTTTTCTATTGGTTGAAGGTAGAGACGCACTGTACAACATAAATGATAGATATTGGCATGTTATTGTAAACATAGTGCAGGTAGTTTTTAGTGTAAAATGGTAACACCACCCCAAGGGGGTGGGAGTCTGCCACAGACTGACCTGCTAGACAGACCGCAGCTCCTTGAGAAAGCACGTTATAGATTGTGGGAATCCAGGGCATCCCTCTGGCTGCCCTGGAAGGTCTGGGACCCTGGCAGGGGGTCAGAAACCCCCCTGTACAGAGCCCCGAGAGACACTGTCTCTGATCTCTATCCATGGAAAAGAGTTTTCAATCTTACAGGATGAATTACAAGCTCTGACTGCTTGATATAAGTAGTAATTAGTGTGGCATGGGTGCAAAAGTAGAATTTTAGGATTCTAGGTAAGGGGTTCAAAGGAGGCAAGATGGAGGAAACTGGGTGTGCCTTGTCCTTTTTCTTCTTCTTCTTCATACCCTCCACGTTTCACTGTGGTGTTGGCATTTTTCTATTGGTTTAGGCTGGGGACACACTGTTCAACATGGGTGATAGATATTGGCATGTTATTGTAAATAAAACACATAGTAGTTTTTGGTACATAATGTTTGTAACATCCCACTGAGGGGCAGAGCCCCGCACACTGTCCTGCGAGACAGACCTGCTGCAGGTCAGAGAGAAAATATTTTAGATAAGAAGAAATAAACACCCTTGAAAACCAGCACAGACGAATTACGACTCCTTCTTTGGCAACAGGGCTGAAAGACAGAGACTTTACCATCTTGGGATCATCTAAAAATCACAGATCCCAACAACAGATAAGAGAAAATAAACGACCTTGAGAAGCCAACCCTATGCATTCCGACTTCTTTGGCTGCTGGAAAGCAAGGATTTTTGCATTTTTGGGGTCACCTCTACTGCCAGACACCTGAGACCTGGGAATCGCCCCAGAGCCCCCAGCCCTCCTTGTGCCTCCTGCCCCCTTCACCCCAAGGGACTCCGGTGCCTCTCCCAGTCCATCCCAGTGTCTCCCAGGGACCTCACAGTCCCTCCCAGGGTCCCCAGAGTCCCTCCCAGTTCCTCTCAGCCCACAGCCATTCCATTCCGAGTCTATCCCAGTCCCTCTAACTCCACTCCCAGACCTCCACCCTCTCTCCCAGTCCCTCCCAGTCCAATCCAAGTCCTTTTCAGCCCAAACCCAGACCACCCCTCTGTCCCAGCCTTCCCCTACCCTATCCAATTTCATTCCCAGTCCCTCTCAATGCCACACCAGCCCTCTCCCACCTCTCCCAGTTCCCCCCAGCTGACCCCAGTGTGTCCCCAAACTCTCCCAGGGCCCATCCCACTGTGTCCATCTCGCTGGTACCCTCGAGCTCCCAACCCAGCCCTGGCCACCTGCTCTGCTCCGTGATGGATTTCTAGCCTGCCCACATCCAGCTGAGGTGGTTCCAGGGCCAGCAGGAGCTCTTGAGGCATGTGGTGGCCACCGACGTGGTCCCCCAATGGGGACTGGAGTCACCAGCTCCTAGTGCTGCTGGAAACCCTCCACTCCCAGTGCGGGGTCACCTGCAGCTGCCAGGTGGAGCACGTCAGCCTGGAGCACCCCCTGAGCCGGCACTGGGGCACGTCCCGGCTCCCACAGCGCCAGGGACAGTGGGAGAGGCACTGGGGGGGCTGGGAGGGGGATTGGGGTGTACTGGGAGCAACTGGGAGGGAGTTGGAGATACTCTGGATTCAACTGGGATAGGGGCTCAGGGTTGTGGAAGGGCTGAGAAGGGGTTTGAAGGATGCTGGGGAGGGTGGGATGGGGTTCCAGGGGTCCTGGTGGACACTGGGAGGGAGTTTGGGGGCGCTGGGTGTGACTGGGAGGGATTGGAGTGAGCTTGGAGGAACTGGAAGGAGATTGGGGATGGAAAAGCAGAGGTTGGGATGAGATTGGTTGTGCTGGGAAGGGACAGGGAGGGGTCTGGGTGAGTCCTGGTGGGGCTGGGAAGGGACTGGGAGAGGGTTTGGGGGTCCTGGGGCTGTAGGGACAACTGGAAGGGGGTGGTGGAATCCTGAGGGGAATGGGAGAGGTTTTGGAGGGTGCTGGGGAGGTTGGGAAGGGATCTTGGGAAGGTTTCAGGAGGTCCTGGGTGGCCTGGGGGTGACTGGGAGGGTACTTGGAGGGGCTTGGGGTGTTTATGAGAGGTTTTGGGGGGCCCTGACCCCTGCAGACCCCCAGAGATGTCGCCGGATGCCGCCTTCAGCAAGAAGCCAATGGGGATGAGGGACTCCGAGTTGGGCTTCATCTTCCTCGCGCTGAGGCTCGGCTTCTACCTGGGCAAGAAGGCCAGGGGGGTCCCGGGGGCCGTGTCCCCCCTCAATCCAGAGCGTGTGTGCTCCTTCCCCGGGGCCCCCAGCCCGGTGTCACCCCCTCTTCTCTGCACACAGAGCTCCTGAGCCGCGAGCAGCCACAGCCCCTCCCTGTGGCCTCCGTCCCAGTGCTGATTTTGGGGGGGTCATGTGTCCCCCCAGCCCTGCTGTCACTCTGCCCCCGGCACGGGGACAACTGACCCAGCCTGGGCACACGGAGGGAATTTATTACCAACCAAACACAGCAGCACAAGCAGAAGGGAAAGAAATCCCTCCAACACCTTCCCCCCACCCAACGGGGATCACCCACAACAGGGCTTATCCACGATGGAGAGACGGGGACAGCCGAGTTTAGATCAGAAGCCCATTTCATTGAGGGTACCAGGTGTTTATACAGGGTTTTACTTGTGTGGTGCTCAGATAGGGCTCGATGTTTGCTAACAATTTCCCATTGGTTACACATTCTTCATGACATCACGGCACCTGGGAACATTATCTTATCACAAAGTCTCACAACAGGTTGCTTGGTCACTTCTTGCCCAGGGAGACTTAAACTGTGTCTGTGTCTCCCACAGTTTCTGCTCAGTCAGGCCTCAGATATCGGCCCCTTTATCAGCTCCATTGTTTTCCTCTCTGTTTTATTCCCCCTTCGGAGGCACCAGGGCTCTGCTCAACGGGGGTCACTGGGGATCATCCAGCCTGGAACCTCCCATGGGGGATGGAGCTGGAGCAGCACACAAAGCCCTCCCCTCACTCTCTTCCCTCACTCCAAGCTCTTCCCTCACTCGAGGCACTCCCAGGGCTTCCCTTACTGGTGCCACCGTTGGTGTCTGGTCAAGTTTGAGCTCTGTGAGAAGCTCTTCCCACACTCCCCACACTCGTAGGGCCTCTCCCCACTGTGGACGCGCCGGTGCATGGTGAGGTGGGAGTTTTGCTTGAAGCCCTTCCCGCAGTCGGGGCAGCGGAAGGGCCTCTCATCTGTGTGAATCCGCTCATGTGTGAGGAGATTGGAGCTGGTGTGAAACCTCTTCCCACACTGGGGACACTCGTAGGGCCTCTCCCCAGTGTGGATGCACTGGTGTGTTCTCAGTTTGGAGCTCCGCCCAAAGCTCTTCCCACATTGCAAGCAGGTGTAGGGCCGTTCCCCAGTGTGGATCACCTGGTGCTGGATCAGGGCCGAGCTTCTTCTGAAGCTCTTCCCACACTCCCCACACTCGTAGGGCCTCTCCCCAGTGTGGATGCGCTGGTGTCTTCTCAGGGCAGAGCTCCACCCAAATATCTTCCCACATTCCAAGCACTCGTACAGCCGTTCCCCGGTGTGGATCACCTGGTGCTGGATCAGGTTGGCGCTCCATCTGAAACCCTGCCCACACTGCCCACACTTGTAGGGCCGTTCCCCAGTGTGGATCCTCTGGTGCTGGATCAGGGTGGAGCTCCGGCTGAAACCCTTCCCACACACCCCACACTCATAGGGCCGTTCCCCAGTGTGGATCCTCTGGTGCTCGATCAGCTTGGAGCTGAAGCTGAAGCCCTGCCCACATTCCAAGCACTTGTGAGGCTTCTCCCTGCCATGAGGCTTCTCCACAAGCTCCGTGCTCCGGCTGGATCTCCAGCCGCCTTCCTGGCTCAGGGGAGCTCTTTCCTCCCTGCAGCTCTCTGGGCTGGGTTTGCAGCCCCTCCTCCTGCAGGATCTCCGGGGCTTTTCCTCCTCCTCCATCCAGCCACGGTACGGGAATGAAAAATCCTGGTTTGGGGAAAAAACAAGAGGAGAGCATTTTGGACTGGAGGTTCCTCCTTGCCACACTTCATCGCAGGAAGTCATTGGGAATCTTGCGTCTGTAAGAACCTCCAAAACACCAAGATTCACCCCAGAAATCCTGCAAACTTCAAGACACAGATCAAAAACCTCCCCAAACATCAAAACTCAGCAAAAACCTCCTCCAAAAGATAAAGATTCAGCTGCCACATAAAACCAAAGCACCAACATTTAGCCCAAGCAAGCTCAGAAACACCAAGATTCACCCCGTGAAAATCCTGGATCCCCCTCCACAGTCACCTGCTGCATGTGGGGGGAGCAGCGCTCCTGGGGCTGGGGGGAGGTTGTAGATACAGGGAGGGGTGGAACCTTGTGCTGCTTCCTGTTTCTGCTCCTCCTCCTCCTGTGACTCTGCTCTTCCTCATACTCCTCTTCCTCCTGCTATTCCTCCTTCTCCTGCACAATCCCACCTTCTCCTGCCACGTCCATCCTTTGACCATTTTGTTCCTCAACCCTGCTTCTCCTTCCTTCTCCTCCTGCCCCCAGGCCCAGCACCCACTGCCGGCTCCCTCTTCCCCCTAAACCCACAGCATCCCAGCGCAGGGGCAGGGATGGAGCTGGGGCAGGTCAGGCTGGGGCAGCGCTGGGCTCTCGGCCGCTTCCGCCCGCACTCGGTCCCCACTGCAGCCGCTCCCGCCAGGACAGCGCGGGGGGGCCCGGCCTTGGCGCTGCCCCACTCCCACCTCCCCAAATTCCCCTCGCGGGGGCGATGGGGCCGAGGGGGGGGCGCAGGTGGGGTCCAGGTGGGGAACGCTGGGAGCTGCGAGTCTGCCTGGCAACTGGTGAGTCATCAGCGCCCTGCGCTCTGATTGGCTGAGCTCTGCCTGAGGGCTGGGGCTGCAGCAAAGAGGGGACACCCTGCTCCAGGGGGGATGTCCCGAAAACGGGGGACCCCCATGAAAGGAACAAGAGGAAAGTGTCTTTACAAACAGATGCTGTGAATCTGCTCCGAGATACGGCCAGGGACCTGTACATAAGGAAGTGACAGGAGAAGCCATCGGTTTCAGGAAATGTTATCAATTGATGACACAGACTGCTGCTCAGCCAAGGTCCTGCTCAATTCATGAACTTCCCGAAGAACAACAAAGACTTGACAGAGCCGTGAATATCGCCTGCTATACAATAGTGGGGTGCATATGAAGGGGGTATGTAGCAGCTGGATTGGGAAGTCTGCACCTCTCAAGTACTTCAGCCAGTGGGGAAAGGGAGAGGGAGATGTGGCCAGGAGAATTGGGATGAAAAGGAGGCTGTGTCCTCCAACAACTGCAGAGATCCCATGGGGAATGTGCCATGGCCTCTCCCATTTCTAGGAATGAAATTACTTTTACAGGACTCCTCTGTCTGCTTTGTGGACAGAAACCTCTGCTGATGTCAATTTTCCCGCACACCCTGGGGCTCATCCGGAATTCCTTCCACCGTCCTGGGCTGCGAGCAGGGAGTGCAGCTGGAGGTGCCTCACCCACTTTGGGTGATCGGCTCCCTTGGCTGGCGGCGGCACCGGGGATCGATTGGGGACCCGGGAGTGACCAGGAGACAGACGAGGGACACATCAGGGGGGTCTGTGAAGAGTCAGCAGGGAGAGAGCACTGAAAATCTCAGCAGTGAGTGCACTGGGATCTTCGGGGAGTGAACATGGCAGGGCACCCAGGGAGGGGAGAAAAGGGAAAGCCAGGCAGGGGTCCTGGCCAAAGGGATGATGATCCCAAAATGTCTCTGAAGGGTCCCTTGGGAGAATGTTGAGGTAGTTTGCACATTCCCCCAGAGGTAATTAAGGACATGGACACCCAGGGGGACAATAAGGGAAGAGGAGAAGGGATTTGGACAACAGGGGATGGATGGTGTTGGTGTGCTGGGAAGGGATCGGGTGAAGGGCAGTGGGCAGCAATGTGGTGAAGGCAAGAAGCAGCAGGAGTAATGTATGAGATAAGGAAAAGGATGGTGGAAAAGAGGAAGAAGAGAAAAATACAGAGGACTGGGATGTATTTCAGCACTGTCCTATACTCAGAATTTGCCAGCTGATCCAGATCCTTTCCATCCTGGGTTTCCCGGAGAGGAAAAGAAGGAGGTCAGGATGTCAGGGGGTTTCTCTGTGGTGGGCAGCGGCAGCACCGGGCGCAGAGGTGTGGGACCAGGAGCACGGGCTGGGGGCCGGTGTGGAGCTGCGGGGCCGGGCCGGGGCTGTGGGGCAGCCGGGGCTCAGCGCCGGGCGCTGCCTGACCCCACCAGCCCCGGGCAGGGCCGGCAGTGGCCCCCGGCCCCCAGGAGCCTGCGGGACGCCCCGGCCGCTGCCCGGCCCCGTGGAGCTGCCGGCCCTGCCCGCCGGGGGGGCCGCCTTTGGACACTGCGGCAGGACAGGGACCGGCTCTGGGATACGGGCTGGGGAGGGGACCCTGAGCACAAGGAGGAAAACAAAGCAACGTCTGGGAAATGCAGATTGTACATGGAAGGATCAGGATTTTCTATTAAGCATTTGCTTTGGGTCGCTGGAGAAAGGAAAGACTTTGCACAAAGCTCAGCAGCTCTCAGAGGATGAGCACCCACAGGCAGTGAGCTCGGCTGCAGGAGTGGCAGAAGAAGGCCCTGGAGCACTTGGGCACAAAGGCACAGCAGCTGAATGCAAGAAGGGATGAGCAAAAGGCCAAGCTGAAGGCAAAGGCCATGGCACAGCTCCTACAGCCCTTCAGGGATCAACCCCAGGGCCCAAGGGGGCCCCGGCACCCAGGGGACGGGGTCGGCCACAAGCACCTGGCAGAGGCATTGCCCTCCTGGCCAGGGGAGAGCCCACCCAAACAGCCCCTGGGAAGGAGTCAGGGCTGTAAACCAAGATGCCATGGGTACGGCTTTTGCCGTTGGCTTTGGCAAGAAGAAGAGCCAGACCCAGGGCAGATATTCAATTCTCTCCCTTGCAATTGATCTTGGGAATTCCTTACCCTGGTAATTCTCCACCCCGTGCAGGGTGGGGATAAGGGATGTACATTTAAAGCAGTCTGTGGCCAGAGTCCTGTCTCTTGTGAAATCTCTGCCACAGGAAGCTGGGCTGGCACAGAGCCTGCCTTGGCACTTTGCTGTTCCCAACATCCAAGCAGGACATCGGGCCCTGCCTAAGGAGGCCAAAGCAGCACCACTGGTGGCCAAGTGGCGTGGCCCATGCCAAGTGTCCCTGAGGCCAGAAACAGCCCCCAGCACAGCTGAGCACGGGGGACCCCTCAGCCTGGGCTCCAGGGCTCTGAAGCCCCGGAGATTTGCACTTCCCGCCTGCAGCAGGAGCATGGGAGGCCCCCACGGAGCCTGCACTGAAGGCAGCGCAGCAGCAGCCAGGGCTCCACAGCGGGGCAAGCCCCTGGGCCTGTCCACACATCCTCTGCTCAAATCCTCTGCCTGGGCACCCTCCTTTGGCAGCTCCAGCCACCGGGGCCAATCCTTGCTGCCACTGCTGCAGCTTCAGTGCTTTCTGGGCCTGCACTGCCACAGCTGCTGGCGAAGACAACGGCACAATTCCACTCTGGGTCTCAGTCACACTCACACACTGCGCTGCCTGGGATTGCACTGATGGAAAATACACCAGGTCATAGACTTGAACATTTCTTACATTTTATTTCTCTACTCAGCCTTGGTTTGCCTTGGCCTCGGGGAAAGAAATAGTAAAGGTTTTTTTAAGGGATGTTCCACCACTCAATGGAGATGAGTTTAACATCTCAACACTCTGGGAATGGCCCAAAAGATTCCCACAAAGATAACGCCCAGCAGCAAACACCAACCAACACCTACCCCAGACACTGCCCCCGGCAGAGCTGGAGACACCTGCTCTGGAAAAGGCTGAGAAGGAAATCCAGCAGTTCCGACCTAAAGAACAGCAGAAGCCAAGAAATCCGGGTCCAACAGGAACCCAAATACTAAAAACTGCACAACTTGAAACTGTAGAACATTAGACCAATGGATTTAGATTGGTTCAGACTGTATCAAGTATGGGAAAAATCCAGTTAAACCCACGTGTCATGGAACGATTTTCTCTGCACACCCGGGCTATGTGGGGATGGAATGATTTCTGTTGCACATCCTGGTGTTATATGTAACAGGTATAATTCGCGCCATTTTCTTGCTTCATATATATATAATGTTAAATAGTTGTTAGGATGTGCCTCTTGGCATTAGAAGCCCCCCCCCCCCTTCTCCGGCAAATCTAAGTGTGTGTTGAAACCATTTACAAGCAAGGAGATGTGGCTCGCAGGAGATGGGCCTTATCTGAAGCGATATGGAGACACCCAGGCGCTGATCATCGCGCGAACGACCCGAGATGGACATCAGGATCATCCCCCCGGGCCGATACATGTAAATACTCTGTTCCTGTAAATTTCATCAAGAGCTTCCACTACACCAGACTTTGAATTTCTCTACATTGTCGCCGAGAAAGAAATCTCATCAACTTATGGGACTTTAAATGAAACAAAAGACTGAATGCCGAAGTCCTGGCCTCAGGCAAAATTTTCCCTATAAAAAATCGCTTGTACCAGGATGGTGGTGTGGGGGCATAGAGTGAAACCTCTGCTGAGGCTGATTTCTGTGTCTTGCACCCAGCGCCGATCCCGGGCTGGGCACTGTCCTTTTCCCTGTGGCTGGCTAAGTTAGATCTCTATTGCTAAAATAAATTATTTTTATTTTTTTAATTTGGCTGGATCATTTTTCACTTATAGCACTGGCCAGAATCAAGGAATGCCTTGACTCTAACACTAAATATATTAGTGGAGTTTTTCTTTTTCCTGCACTTTCAGTGCAAAGTTTATAGCAGTAGAGTATTTTTTGTAATAATCCTACTTCTATATTGCCAATTAGGTTTTGGTCAGGGATGAGAGAATGAGTTTTTACTCCGAGGAGAAGTAGAAAAAACTTAATTGCCTTGGAATTTTTTTGTGGATGTTTGTGCATGGCTCTTAGTGGTGGCAAAGTTTTGGTCTGGGTTTTTCGACGTTCACCTTTAGGCTGCAATTTGGAAAACCAGAAGAGATTTAAAGGTGACCCTTTCACTCATAAACAGTAAATAGATGATTTGAAAGAAAAAATTAAAAAAGCAGCAGGTTCTGAGGGGGCACAGGAGAGGCCGCTGGAGGCTGCTCTGCAAGAGAAGCTGCATTCCAGGCAGCCAGCAGAGGAGCTTTAGAAATGCAAATTAACACTGCTGGGGCAAAGTGGGGACAATGGACCTGGCTCTTCTTGCCTGGGGCAGGAATTGGGCTGATTCCCTCTGCCCCTCACCCCAAGCTCTGCCCGCCTGCACAGATGGAATCTGCACAGCTGAAGGCAGAGCCCATGGTGAGGATCTCTGACTCTGCAACAGAAATGGGTGAAGCTGCAAAGGGAAACAGCAAATGGAGAATGTTGTGAAAACTTCACTAAAATAAGGGGGGATCATCCCTGTGCCCAGGCGGATCGGGAAGTCTGAACCTTCCAAGTCCCTCAGCCAGTGGGCAAAGGCAGAGGGAGATGCGGCCGGGAAAATAAGCATCCAAAGGAGGCTGCGTGCTACAACAAGGGCAGAGAGCGCATGGCAAATGCCCCACGGCCTCTCCCTCTGCTCAGCAATCGAGTCACTTTGACAGGACTCCTCGGTCTCCTCTGGCCACAGAAACCTCCGGCGACGGGAATTTCCCCGCACGGGCCCGGCCACGGGGCAGCCACCTCTGTCCCAGCCACAGCAACCGGGACGAGCCAGCGCTGCTCCGGCAGCGGCTCCTGCCCAGGCAGCGGCGGGAAGGAGACCGCGGGCAGCCGCTCCCGCAGCGCCCTCAGCCCAGGGCCGGCACGGGCCGGACACGGCACCGCCAAGCCGCCGGAGCCCCCTGCCGCCCCCTCCGCCCGCAGCGAGCCCCGAGCCCCCGCAGAACCCGGCGCGGCTCCCACCTGCGCCGGGGCCGCCTCCGAGCTCCGCCAATGCCGCCTCCCCGCGCTCCGGCCGCTGCCGCCGCTCCCGGGCCCGCACAGACGCTCCGCCAATGGCGCCGCTGCCGAGCCAGGGCCGCCCTCAGGCCGCCAGCGGGGCCGTGCTTCGCCCCGCTCTCACCAATCAGCGCGCCAGAACCGCGACTGACGGCAGCAGCGGCCAATGGCAGCGAGGGGCGGGCTCTGCACACGGCACAGCCTCGCCCCGCGCTCTCAGGGCCCCCCGGGCTGTGGGAGGGCAAAGCCGGAGATGAGGAACAGCCCTGGAACGGGCCCGGGCCCGGGCCGGCATCGATCTGCAGCACCAACAAACTGCTCCGCACCTCCCGACACGGCTTTTCCGGCCCCGCGCCTTCGCCTTCGCTGGCTCCGGCTCTGCGGGAAGCCCAGCAGCCTCCCTTCTCCTGCCCCCTAATTCGGAGCATCAGCGCATCGCTTTGATTTCCCCCAAAAAGGGAAAACCGCCCCAGAGCCCTGTGGGGGAGTGGGGGAGGGGAGAGATTTCTGGCACAAAACTCCAAAAGCTCCGAGCAGGACAATGAGAAGTCAGTGAAGAGCCTTGAATGCAGCTTTCCCCACGCCTCCCTCCTTCCAGCTACACCTCTTCCTCGTCCTTCATCGCTGCCCTGCCCTTCCCTCCCTCCTCCTCCTTTAACAGGAGCAGCGACACCCTCGGTGCCCCGTTCCCGCAGCCCTGGCAGCCCGCGGAAGTAGCGGGTATGGAGCCGGGACAGGTCGGGATAAGCTGGGATCAAACTGGGAGAGACTGGAATCCTGCAGGGAGTGAGAGAAAGTTACCAGGCTCATACTGTAACGAACTGGGCTCGTACTGGGAGAAGCCACTGCCGGCCCCGGGACCACCCAAAAACACCTCCCGGGGACCCCCCGATGTCCCCCGAGGGCCAGCTGCGGCTCGGCTTTGGAGCCCTGCCAGCTCCAAACATCCCCCCCAAAAAACCCCAACCCAGGCACCCCCCGGGATATTTGGGCCGAGCTTCCCCTCCCGGGCACCTGCGGGATGGGGGGCAATGCTCCTGGGGCTGCGGCGACTTCTGGCAGCGCCAGGGCCCCGCGATTCCTTCTCTCCTCTCCTCCGGCCGCTCCCGGCTGCCGCTGCGCCTCTTCCTCCCTCCCTCCTCCTCCTCCCCTGTTCCCGAAGGCCGAACCGTGAGGGGAAAGGGGCGGGGAAAGGGCGGGAACCGTGAGGGGAAAGGGGCGGGGAAAGGGCGGGAACTGTGAGGGGAAAGGGGCGGGGAAAGGGCGGGAACCGTGAGGGGAAAGGGGCGGGGCCAGGCCAAGGGCGGGAACTGTGAGGGGAAAGGGGCGGGGCCAGGCCAAGGGCGGGAACTGTGAGGGGACACTCTGTGAGGCGGCGCTCTGCAGACAGAACTGCCACGGACTGAAAATGAACGGCAAAGAAATCAGTAAGTCTGAAAGTTTTATTTGCTATCAAATACATCCCAGCCACCCATCCCCACACAGTCCCCATGTCACCGCTCCAAACTGGGATCCCACTTCTCCTAATCTCCTCCCAACCCCATCTCACTCTGGAGGTTGTGGAATCGAGTGAGTTTTGGGTGGGATTGAGATTTTTGAGGTGGGAACAAGCAAATTGAGGTGGGATTGAGCCTTTATGGGTTAAAATTCAGTGGTTTTCAGTGGCATGTGAGTGGTTTTGAGGGGAAAGATCGATGCCTCTTGGCTTTTGGAGTGCAGTTAAATTGAGAAGAGAAAAAAATTAAGGTCAATAGGAAAGGAGAAGCAGCCGGGTGTGTTCCCAATGTGGATCACAGGGAATGTGGGTCACCAGGGCTGTGCCCAATGTGGGTCCTCCAGTGGGGGATGGAGTTTAGCTCTTCTCACATTGGGGCACTCGCAGCGCTTCCATTACCGGTGGCTCTGTTGGTGTTTGGTCAAGGTAGAGCTGCTGGGGAAGCTCTTCCCACGCTGGGGACACTCGTAGGGCCCCTCCCCGGTGTGGATGCGCTGGTGTCTGATGAGGTGGGACTTCTGCCTGAATCCCTTCCCGCAGTCAGGGCAGCAGAAGGGCCTCTCCTCTGTGTGAACCAGATAGTGCGTGAGGAGATGGGAGCTGGTCTGAAACCTCTTCCCACACTTGGAACACTCGTAGGGCCTCTCCCCAGTGTGGATCCTCTGGTGCACGTTCAGGGTGGAGCTCTGGCTGAAGCTCTTCCCACACTCCCCACACTCGTAGGGCCTCTCCCCAGTGTGGATCCTCTGGTGCTTGATCAGGCTGGAGCTCTGTCTGAAGCTCTTCCCACACTCCCCACACTCATAGGGCCTCTCCCTAGTGTGGATCCTCTGGTGCTTCATCAGGTGGGAGCTCCGCCTGAAGCTCTTCCCACACTCCCTACACTCGTAGGGCCTCTCCCCACTGTGGATCCTCTGGTGCCTGATCAGGTGTGAGCTCCTCCTGAAGTTCTTCCCACACTCTGAGCACGTGTGGGGCTTCTCCCCATCATGGAGCTGCTCATGGACCACCAGCTCCGAGCTCTGGCTCGATGTCCGGCTGCCTCCCTGGCCCAGGGTGGGTCTTTCCTCCTCAGATCCCCGCAATCTGCGTTTGCAGCCTGTCCTCGTGCGGCATCTCCAGGGCTTTTCCTTCCCGCTGGGTTCCTGCGTCGTGGAGCCGCTCAAATCAGCCTCTTCCACGAGGTTCTGCTGCAGGGATTTGTCCTCCCTGCTCTCCATCCTCAGCTCCTGCTCTGGGGGAGCAAGGACAAGGACAGGATCTTCCTCTTCCTTGCCGCCTCCCAGGGGCTGGGAATGGGAAATCCTGGTCTGGGGAAAACAAGGGATGAGCACCTTGAGTCTGAAGGTCCCTCTGCCCGAGTCCATCTCTAGAAGTCCCTGGCCACCTGGGCTCCATAAAAACCTCCCAAACACCAAGATTCAGCCCTGAAAAAGCCTCCCAGGAGTTCCCCATCCCTGCTCCCTCCCCTTTGCTGTTTGGGGCTCCCCCCTGTCCCAGCTGCTGGGGGTCACGCTTGGATTGGGGGTCCCCCTTCTCCTCGCTGCCTGCCCTCCCCAGGCTGTTGGGAGTCCCAGCAATCCCAAAAGCTCCCCCCTCTTGGCTCTCCCCATTTAGGGCTGCCGGGGCTTTTTGGACTCCCGGGCTCCCTTCTCCCCTTCCTCTCTGCTTGGGGCTGCAGGGGCTCCAAGGAGTCCCCCCTGCCCCTCTCCAGGCTCTTGAGGGTCCCGCCGATGGCGGCGCTCCCCCCTCGCTGGGCTCCCCACTTTGGGCTCCTGGGGGACACAGGGCTCTGCTCCTCCAGGCTGCCTCTGCCGGCAGCCGCCACCGGGACCCCCAGTGTCCCCCCAAGGGGCCTTTTCCGCTCGGCTTTGCAGTTCTTCATTCTCCAAACATCCCCCCAAAACAACCCGACCCAGGCACCCCCCAGGATATCTGGGCCGAGCTCCCCCTCCCCGCTCACCTGCGGGATGATCCCACAGCTGGGGGCTACGAATTCAGGGAGGGCTCGACCGCGTGTTTCCTCCTGCTGTCCTTGATCCGCCTTTGTCCCTCCTCTTCCTCTTCCTCCCGCCCCTCCTCTTCCTTCCCCCCTTTTCTTCCTCCCTAAGCCCCCCTCCTTCTCCTCCTTCATCCCTGCCCTTCCCTCCCTCCTCTTCTCCCCCACTCCTCCTCTTCCCTAACCCCGCCTGATTCTCCTCTTCCTTCCCCCCTTCTCCTTCTCCCTAACCCCCCCTCGCCTTCTCCTCCTTCATCTCTCCTCTTCCATCGCACCTCCTCCTCCTGTGTGCTATCCTCTCCTCCCTGTCCTCCTTCATCCCTCCCCTTCCATCCCTCCTCCTCCTCCTCTTCCCCCTCCCTTTTCCCATCTCCTTCTCCTGTTTCCAGCCCTACTCGCTCTCCTTCTTCACCCCTCCTCTTCCATGCGATCCCAGTTTGTACTGGGATTTGTATGCTCCGTGTCTGTAGGATCCCATTCCATATCATCCCAGTCCTGTTTATCCCAGTCTCTATGGTCCTGATCCATGTGGTCCCAGTCTGTGCAGTCCCACTCTGTGCAGTCCCAGTCTGTAGGATCCCAGTCCATGTTATCCCAGTCTGGGTGGTCCCACTCCATAGGATCGCATTCCACAGGGTCCCAGTCCATGTTTTATCCCAGTCCATAGGATCCCAGTTCCATATAATCCCAGTCCAGTTTATCCCAGTCCATAGGATTCAGGTCCATAGGATCCCAGTCCGGGCTATCCCAGTCCAGATTATCCCAGTTCATAGGATCCCAGTCTGGGCTATCCCAGTCCAGTTTATCCCAGTCCATAGGGTCACAGGCCCTATTCGATCCCATTCCCTGTTTTATCCCAGTTCCATATAGTCCCAGTCCAGTTTATCCCAGTCCATAGGATCCCAGTTCCATATAATCCCAGTCCAGGTTATCCCAGTCCATAGGATTCAGGTCCATAGGATCCCAGTCTGGGCTATCCCAGTCCAGTTTATCCCAGTCCATAGGGTCCCAGGCCCTATTCGATCCCATTCCCTGTTTTATCCCAGTTCCATATAATCCCACTCCAGTTTATCCCAGTCCATAGGATTCCAGTCCATATTTGATCCCATTCCCTGTTTTATCCCAGTTCCATATAATCCCAGTCCAGTTTATCCCAGTCCAGTTTATCCCATTCCATAGGATCCCCGTCCCTATTTGATCCCATTCCCTGTTTTATCCCAGTTCCATATAATCTCTCCAGTCTCTCAGGCATCATGGGGAACTGGGATAACTGGGGAGCACGGGATAATGGGGAAACTGGGAAAATGGGGGAGAAACTGGGGTAACTGGGAGAGTGGGATAATGGGGAACTGGGATAATGGGGGAGAAACTGGGATAACTGGGAGAGTGGGATAATGGGGAACTGGGATAATTGGGGGAACTGGGATAACTGGGATAATGGGGAACTGGGATAATGGGGGGAACTGAGATAATGGGGAACTGGGATAATAGGGGGAAGTGGGATAACTGGGGAACTGGGACAATGGGGAATTGGGATAATGGGGGGAACTGGGATAATGGGGAACTGGGATAATGGGAGTACTGGAATAATGGGGGGAACTGGGATAATGGGGAACTGGGATAATGGGGAATTGGGATAATGGGGGGAACTGGGATAATGGGGGAGAAACTGGGATAACTGGGAGAGTGGGATAATGGGGAACTGGGATAATTGGGGGAACTGGGATAACTGGGATAATGGGGAACTGGGATAATGGGGGGAACTGGGATAATGGGGAACTGGGATAATGGGGGGAACTGGGATAATGGGGAACTGGGATAATGGGGAATTGGGATAATGGGGGGAACTGGGATAATGGGGAACTGGGATAATGGGAGTACTGGGATAAATGGGAGAGTGGGTTAGGGGAACTGGGATAACCGGGATAATGGGGATCTGGGATAATGGGAGTACTGGGATAACTGGGAGAGAGGGATAATGTGGGACTGGGATAACTGGGATAACTGGGATAATGGGAGTACTGGGATAACTGGGAGAGAGGGATAATGTGGGACTGGGATAACTGGGATAACTGGGATAATGAGAGTACTGGGATAACTGGGAGAGTGGGATAATGGGGAACTGGGATAATGGGAGTACTGGGATAACTGGGAGAGAGGGATAATGGGGAACTGGGATAAGGGGGAACTGGGATGATGGGAGTACTGGGATAATGGGAATTTGGGGATAATGGGAAAATTGGGAATATCAGAATAATGGGAATTCTGGCATAACAGGAATACCGTTGGGAATTTTGGGATAGTGGGGACACAAACCAGGGTAACTGGGATCACGGGGATAATGGGAAAATTGGGAATGTTGGAATACCGGGAATTCCGGGATAATGGGAATTTTGGGATAACAGTGAGAAAAACTGGGATAACAGGAATTCCGGGATAATGGGAATTTTTGGATAACATAAATTCCGGGATAATGGGAATTTTGGGATAAGGGGAATTTTGGGATAACAGTGACAAAAACTGGGATAACATAAATTCCAGGATAATGGGAATTTTGGGATAAGGGGAATTTTGTGATAGCAGTGACAAAAAGTGGGATAACAGAAATTCCAGGATAATGGGAATTTTGGGATAACAGAAATTCCAGGATAATGGGAATTTTGGGACAATGGGTATTTTGGGATAACAGTGACAAAAAGTGGGATAACAGGAATTCCAGGATAATGTGAATTTTGGGATAACAGGAATTCCGGGATAACAGAAATTCCAGGATAATGGGAATTTTGGGACAATGGGTATTTTGGGATAACAGTGACAAAAAGTGGGATAACAGGAATTCCAGGATAATGTGAATTTTGGGATAACAGGAATTCCAGGATAACATAAATTCCGGGATAATGGGAAATTTGGGATAACAGTGACAAAAACTGGGATAACATAAATTCCAGGATAATGGGAATTTTGGGATAATGGGAATTTTGGGATAACAGAAATTCCAGGATAATGGGAATTTTGGGATAATGGGTATTTTGGGATAACAGTGACAAAAACTGGGATAACATAAACTCCAGGATAATGGGAATTTTGGGATAAGGGGAATTTTGGGATAACAGTGACAAAAACTGGGATAACAGGAATTCCAGGATAATGTGAATTTTGGGATAACAGGAATTCCGGGATAACATAAATTCCAGGATAACGGGAAATTTGGGATAACGGGAATTCCGGGATAACAGAAATTCTGGGATAACAGAAATTTCAGGATAATGGGGATTTTGGGATAATGGGAAATTTGGGATATCATAAATTCCAGGATAATGAAAAATTTGGGATAACATAAATTCCAGGATAATGGAAAATTTGGGATAACAGGAATTCCAGGATAACAGAAATTCTGGGATAACGGGAATTCCGAGATAGCGCTGCCCAATGCCCATCCCGTTTCGGGAATGATTTGGGAATGTGGTTTTTTTGTGGAATTATGGGGCGAGGCTTGTCCCGGTGCTGGGGGGGGGGGGGGGGGGGGGAATTTGGGGGGAATTTTGGGAGGAATGGGGGAGTTTTGGTGGAATTTTAGGGGATTTTGGGGAATTTTGGTGGAATTTTAGGGGATTTGAGGGCATTTTGGGGAATTTGGGGGGAATTTTAGGGGATTTTGGGGGGATTTTAGGGGTTTTGGAGGACATTTTGGGGACATTTTGGGGGATTTGAGGGGAATTTTAGGGGATTTGGGGGAAATTTGGGAGGATTGGGGGAATTTTAGGAAATTTGGGGGATTTTGGGGGAATTTTAGGGGATTTTAGGGGATTTGGGGGCATTTTGGAGGATTTGGGGGAATTTTGGGGGATATTTTAGGGGATTTGGGGGGAATTTTGGGAGGATTGGGGGAATTTTGGGGGAAATTTTAGGGGATTTTGGGGGAATTTTAGGGGATTTTGGGGGGTTTTGGGGGTCCTTGGGGGTCTTGGAAGGTCTGGGAGGGTTTTGGGGGTCTTCGGGGACTTTAGGGAGGTCCTGGAGGTCTTGAGGTGTCCGGGGGGGTTTGGGGGAATTTTAGGGGAGTTTAGGGGGGGTCCTGGGGGGATTTTGGAGTCTCGGATAATTTTCAGGGGGTCTTGAATGGATTTTGGTGGCCTCAGGGAATTTTTGGGGATCTCAGGAGGATTTTTGGGGGTCTCAGGGGGGTCTCAATGGATTTTGGGATTCGCAGAGAATTTTGGGGAGGGGTCTCATTGAATTTTGGGGGTCTTGGGGGGTCCCAGGTGGGATTTTGTGGGTCTCAGGGTGGGGCTCTCCATGAATTTTGGGGTCTCAGAGAATTTTGGGGACATCGGGGTGGGGGTCTTGATGGATTTTGGGGTCTCAGAGAATTTTGGGGTGGTCTTAGGAGGGATTTTGGGGGGTTGCGGGGGAGGATTTTGGGGATCTTGGGGGTCTCTCAATGGATTTTGGGGTCTCAGAGAATTTTGGGGGGTCTCAGGAGGGATTTTGGGGTCTTGGAGGGGCTCTTTGGGGGTGCTCAGGATGGATTTTGGGGGTCTCAGGGCGGGGCTCTCAATGGATTTTGGGGTCTCAGAGAATTTTGGGGACCTCGGGGTGGGGGTCTTGATGGATTTTGGGGTCTCAGAGAATTTTGGGGTGGTCTTAGGAGGGATTTTGGGGGGCTGCGGGGGAGGATTTTGGGGATCTTTGGGGGTCTCTCAATGGATTTTGGGGTCTCAGAGAATTTTGGGGGGTCTCGGGGGGGTTTTGGGGATCTCAGGGTGGGGCTCTCCATGGATTTTAGGGTCTCAGAGAATTTTGGCGTGGTCTTAGGAGGGATTTTGTGGGTTGCGGGGGAGGATTTTGGGGATCTTTGGGGGTCTCTCAATGGATTTTGGGGTCTCAGAGAATTTTGGGGGGGTCTCAGGAGGGATTTTGGGGGTCTTGGGAGGGTCCTGAATGCATTTTGGGGGTCTCAGGGTGGGGCTCTCCATGAATTTTGGGGTCTCAGAGAATTTTGGGGGGTTTTGGGGGGGATTTTGTGGGTCTTGGACGGGCTCTCAATGGATTTTGGGGTCTCAGAGAATTTTGGGCGGTCTCAGGAGGGATTTTGGGGGTGTCAGTGAATTTTGGGGGGTCTCGAGCGATTTTGGGGATCTCAGTGTGGGGTCTCGATGGATTTTGCGGTTTCAGAGAATTTTAGGGCCTTCTTGGGGGGATTTTGGGGGTCTCAGGGTGGTCTGGAATGGATTTTGGGGGGTTTTGGGGGGGATTTTGGGGGTCTCGGGGGGGTTCTCATTGAATTTTGGGAGCTCCCAGCTCCCCTAAACCAACTCGGGGGGTCTCTACCCCCCAAAAATCTCAACCCCCCCCCCAAAAAATCTCTTCCAGGCCCCCCCTGAGCTCGTTCTGGGACCCCTCCCCAATTTTGGGGACCCCCCCCATGGTGGCCGAGCTGGACAACGTGGAGGTCGCCCCTCCCCCCAACAACAACAACGGCCCCTGGGACCCCCCCCGGAGCCCCGAGCCTGGGGGGACCCCAAAATCTTCGAGTGCTCCTGGATCAAGACCTTGGTTGGTGGGTGGAAAAAAAAAAAAAAAAATCCAAATATTCCCCAAAGATTCACAGATTTCCCCCCCAAAAAAACCCAAAAAAACAAAATATTCCCCAAAAAATTTGCAGATTCCCCCCAAAAAAATCAAAATATCCCCCAAAAAATTCGCAGATTCCTCCCCCCAAAAATAACCCCAAAAAATCCAAATATTCCCCAAAAAATTCCCAGATTTCCTCCCCCCACCAAAAAAAAAAAAAAACAAAGCCCAAAAAATGCTGGATCACCCCCAAAAAATCCGAATATTCCCCCCAAAATTCGCAGATTCCCCCCCCAAAAAACCCAAAATATCAAAATATTCCCCAAAAAATTTGCAATTTCCACCCTTAGAAAATAAAAAAAAAACAAAAAACCCCAAAACAAACTTCTCAAATCCCCCAAAAAACCCCAAAAACCTCAAAAAAAAAACCCTAAAAAAACTCCTCAACCACCCAAAAACCCCTAAAAAACCCCAAAAATCTTCTCAACTCTCCCCAGAAAACCCTAAAACCCCCCAAAAAGCCCCCAAAATTTGGGGTGACCTCGATGTCCCCCAGACGAGCAGGACATGGTGAAGGAGAAGACCTTTACCAAGTGGGTGAACGTCCACCAGAAGGCTCCTGAGTCCCATGGGGGTCTCAGGGTGGATTTGGGGTGACCTCGATGTCCCCTGGACGAGCAGGACATGGTGAAGGAGAAGACCTTCACCAAGTGGGTGAACGTTCACCTGGAGGCTCCTGAGTCCCATGGGGGTCTCAGGGTGGATTTGGGGTCTCAAGGTGGTTCTGGGGTGGAATTTGGGGTGGATTTGTGGTGACCTCTATGTCCCTTCAGAGGAGCGGGACGCGGTGCAGAAGAAGACCTTCACCAAGTGGGTGAACTCCCACCCGGCACGCGCCGCCTGCCGCGTCGGGGACCTCTACTTGGACCTGTGCGATGGCTTTGTGCTCACGCAGCTGCTTGAGGTGCTCTTGGGGGAGACCATGGTGAGGAGACCCACACGGCGTCTTCATCGCCATCATTGCCATCATCATCATCGTTCTCATCTGCTGTCATTATTGCCATGAGTGGTGCATCATCATCATCATCATTCTCTGTCACCTTCATCGTCATTGTCATCATCGTCATCATCATTCTCATCTGCTGTCATCATTGCCATGAGTGGGGCATCATCATCATCATCATTCTGGTGGCTGCTGCGCTGTTGTTGGAAGGGTCGATGCCCCCAGGTGTTTGTGAACGCTGCAGGCAGCAGAGATCTCCTGTCTGGGCTGGCTTTCACTGCCAGGGCCTAAAGCGCTGCTTCTTTCTTCTCTGCTGTTTTGTCTCCAGGGCTTTCGGAACCGTTTCTAAAGGACTCGACAGGGCCACTGGAGGAGAGGTCAGTGTCAACACGCCCAGCACGTCTGGCAGCTCTCCAGGGCTCTCCCCTCTGCTGGGAGCTGTGGCTGCAGCTTTGGGGGCCAGCAGAGCTTTCCTGCACAGGCTGCTCCTCTGCAGGCAGAGCCGTGTCAGCCTGCAGAGCACAGCTGGGACAGACTTGGTCCTTCTGAAGTGCCCAAAGGAATGCAAGCAGGGCAATGGATGTGTGTGTTTTCTTTGTTGTGCCATCCCAACCAGAGCAGTTGCATCTGAAATCATGACCCAATTCCATAGAACTGCTTAAGGGTTCCCGGCTGTTTTGCTCTGTTTGCACAGAACCAGAATTACCTCCTGCTTGCAAAGTGTGTTTGATTAATAATGAATGTTGAGGCCATTTGAGAAGACTGTAGGTGCAGAGAATGTGGTTAGAGCTTGGAGGCTGACAGCTGAGGGGCCATTTCTGCAGGGCTTGCAAGGCCAAATGTCTCTGGCCATGTGTCCTGTAAGCAGCCCCCAGCGAGCAGAGCAATGGGCTGTGGGAATGGCACTTGCTGAGCTCTGGTGTCCCATCCCAAGGCAGTTTGGCACAGCCGGGCTCCGTCGCTCCAAAAAGACTCGCTCCGTGTTTGCTGCGGCCTCCTGCCACAGACTCCTCCAGTTAAAGATCTGCAATGTCCCTTCAGGTGGCCATAAAGAAAATGAGTCTGAGAGGGCAGAACAGGGAACGAGCTGTGAATGAGCTCCTGCTCCTGAAGGACAAGAAGAACCCCAACATTGTCAGCTTTTTGGACAGGTGAGTGCTTCAGGCCTTATCCCGTGCCCGGGCCCTGCCTTAACCTTTCCTGCCATCCGTAGTCTGTAGCCTGATTTGAAAATGCCTGACCCAGCCTTACCTTCCCAAAACAACAGCCTGGCAGTTCGCTCCCTTCGTTTGCTTTTGTTCCTTTGGTTTGGTTTTCCCTTCAAGTTGACCCTGTTTTCTGTGTCTTACAACAAGTGCTGGTAAACCACAGCAGAAATTATTTCCCTTGGCTTCTTCTTCCCAGCCCTTTTCCATTGCTGCAGATGCCAGGAAGACCAGGTTCTTGTTCCCAGAAATGCCTCGTTTGCCCATTTGTCACTGGCCCTGCCTGTTTCTGAAGGGACTTTCTGAAAGGTTTTCTGACCCCTTTTGTCCCAAGAGCTGCCCGGCCTCCTCCCCTGGATAACTCTGGGAGCTGTGTTGCCTTGTTCTGCAGGGAAGGGTGGAACTGATGAGTTCAGAAGCTGAACCAGCTGGGGGCCAGTGTTGTGGTTCCACATTGATCTGGGCCTTTGCTAAACTGCATTTTTCACCTGCTTGACATCTCAGCCCTCTCCTTTCTCACAGGGGTCTCCTCCTTTAGACTGTGCAGATCCCAAGGGCTGTGCAGCCTGGCAGGAATGTCTCTCCATCGCATTCTGTCCTCATTGACAAGTGACCTGGCAACAAAACTCCACTCCAGGCTTTTCCATGGGGGAACTGAGCACTGCACATTGGTCTCCATGCCATTGTTTTCCTCTTCCAGCTTTCTTGTCGACGGAGATCTCTAGCTGGTGATGGAATACATGGATGGAGGAACTTTGCAGGACGTTGTCAGACAGACACGCATGGCTGAAGGAGAGATGGCAGCTGTCAGTCGGGAGGTGAGGGATCCTGCCTGTGACTGCCATGCCTTGGACACGATGGTCCTTCCCAGCAGGGCGTGAGAGCAGGAGTGGCTCCATGCTCAGGGCTTTGTTTCTCTGTTGTTTTCATGAGCTGGAGAAGAAAGAGCCCCTGCAGTGAACGGCCTGCCAGCAGCACTGCACTTCTCCTCTGTTCTTGTTCTCTTTCCTGCTGTTGTGGCACTCTCTGTCTGTTTTGGATTTGATGTGCTGTTCTCAGCTTTGCCTTGAACCGTTTGCCTGGAGCTTGTCTGCACTGCACTCCTGGCCTGTCACAGCAAAGTCGCTGCTGGCAGAATTCTAAACTGTCCTTTCTTGTGTGATATATTCCGGCCATTGGTTTTTACCCTCGTGTTTCTTGTTCTCTCCCAGTGTCGGCAGAGCCTGCATTTCCTCCATTCGAACCGGGTGATCCACAGAGATCTGAAGAGCTCCAACATCCTTCTGGGAATGGACGGCTCTGTCAAGCTGGGTGGGTGTTCCTGGCCAGGCACGGCGCTCCCGGGGTGTGGCTGTGGGGCTGCTTCCCAGTGACGGCCAGAGCCCCACAAGGGCTGCTGGGGGCACTGCCCGGCCCCTGCTGCCAGCTGAGAGCGGCTGCCCCTGCAGAGAGCTCAGGAGAGGAGCAGGCTGTCAGGGGTGCCTTTGCTCTGGCAATGGCCCTCCCAGAGGGGCAGGAGTTGGGATCTGAAGCTCCAAGGGAATCAGTAAAAGCGACTGCACGAAAGCTGAGGGTTTCTTTAAGGGTCCAGTTCAGTTCCATCTTTCCTTGGCTACAGCCCTGAGGACTTTTCCAGCTGACTTCACTGCTGCATTCTCAGACGGAGAGCGGGGAGTCTTTGTGCTTGGTTTCCTCATTCCAGCTGCCTTTGACAGTGTTTGCTTCTGTCCTCAGCTGATTTTGGCCTCAGCGCTCAGCTCAGCCCTGAGCAGGACCAGCGCAGCTCCATGGTGGGCACTGCTCACTGGATGGCCCCAGAAGTTGTCACCAGTTCTCCTTACGGCCCCAAGGTGGACATCTGGTCCTTTGGAATTGTGACCATCGAGATGGTGGAAGGAGAACCTCCTTACTTCAAGGAAACGAGGGCCATGGTAAGAGGCCAATTCTCCCGTGGTTGCAGAGGCCTGTGAGCACAGGGTGACCCTGCACTGGGAGCAGCAGCTGGAGGTTTCTGCACATGGGGAAGGGAATTCCCAGAGGACTGGAGCCTCAACACCGACACATATTCTGCAGTCTCCAGACACAATCTGCTTTGGGATTTACGTTGTTGCAGCTCTTCTGGCTGTGAGGATGACCTGAAAATGTGAAGCAAGTGCACCAGCTCTTTACAATGGCTGCGGCAGCACCAGGGTTTGGGTTTTTTGGTTGGCATAGAAAAATGAGCTGTGAGCAGCCTCTCTGCCAGGGAGGAAAGTGCCCCTGGAGCTAGGGCTGGGAAGCCGGGGTCGATGTGAGCACTTGTGGGTGGGAAGGAAGCTGGCAGAGCGTTGAGTTTGCTTTTCCTGCAGGCTCGCGCTCTGATCCGGCAGAACGGGACCCCGCAGCTGCAGGAGCCCAGGCGCCTGTCGGCTCTGCTGCGGGACTTCCTCGAGTGCAGCCTGGAGCCGGACGAGGAGCGGCGCTGGTCTGCCCAGGAGCTGCTGCAGGTGAATGCCAAGCGGCTGCAGGGGAAGCAGCAGCGCCAGGGAGGGGTTTTCTTGTGGGGCCCCCTCCGATGGTCTCCGGTCTCGCTGCTTTCCACACGCAAAGCAAGCAGAATCCTCGCCTGGTTTGGCTTGGCAGGGGCCTTTCGAGGTCATCTGCACCTGGGGCCCCACAGCGAGCAGGGCCACCTTCAAGCAGCTCAGGTGGCTCAGAGCCCTGCCTGACCTGAGCTTGGATGTTCCCAGGGAGGAGGCACCTCCCACATCTCTGGGCACCTTCTGTCAGTGCTCCTCCACTCTCCTGCTAAAAAAATTCTGCCTCAGATCTCATCTGAGCCTGCTTCCCTCTCCTGAGTTTCAGACCATTTCCCTTTGTCCTGTTGCAACAGAGCCTGTGAGGAAGTTGACTCTGGAAAGTAACGGTTCATTTCTTTCTTTTTTCTCCTTTGGGCAGCACCCATTTTTATCATCAGCCAAGCCTCTCTCCAGCCTGACCCCTCTGATCACCGCAGCAAAGCAACTGAGGCAGCAGAGGAGGAGATGAAGCACTGGAGGACAGCTTCTAGTCACAGTAGTTAGTTAGGTCCGCTAGTTAGTTATGGTAGTTAGCAGTGCCAGTTAGTTATGGTAGTTAGTAGTGCTAGTTAGTTGTGGTAGTTAGCACAGCCTGTTTGTTACGGTTCTCATGACAGCCTGTTTTGCATGGCAGTTTTTTGAATAAAAACTCTCTTAAACCTCAACTCCCTTGGCGTGTCCCTTCCTTCTCCCTGTGTGACTCAGCTGCCCGGAGCAATGTGAGGGGAGAGCGGGCCCAGCCTCGCCCAGAGCTGAGCCCCAGCAGAGCCTTGGCAGAGCCCAGAGCAGCCTCGGCATCTGCAGAGTCAGCCTGGAAGGAGGCGCTTGGAGCCTTCTCGGCTGCACCTGACTCTTGGTTACAAACTGTGTGTCAGGGCTCACCCCCAGATTGGGGCGGCCCTGAAAGATGGAAAAGTCTCTCCTCCAGCCTGTGCCTTCAAAGAAAGAGTCAGTAGTCTTCAGTCCTCCGGTCTCAAGGTAGTTTATTGTGTGTTATCTAAAAGATTTTCTTCCTGAACTGCTGCGGTCCTTTCAGCAGGTCAGACAAAGGCACACACTGACTCCCAGGGGGCTGGTGCCATCTTTTATATCATCCATGACGTGTTAAATGTTTGTGGTTTTACCCCAATGCCTATCACCTATATTGAATGGTGACTTTCTACTCTAAACCAATCTGTGAGTGCCAACATCACCATGAACATGGAGGTTAGGAAGGAGAAAGAAGGAGGACAGGGCACGCCCAAGTCCCTTCATCTTAGAACTTCTGACCCCCATGTACAAAACTCAGACCCCTCTGTACAAGGCCTAAAATCCCCCTGTACAGCAGTCAGAAGTTCTGCCTTTCACTTTGTGACTACTTCTACTATAATATCTAAACTTGTGTGATTTCTTGTTCTTCCTGCAAGGTTGGTAAATTGTTCCATGGGTCAGATTCAAAGCCACAGGGGTTTCCAGCTGCATGCCAGGGTCTCAAATGCTTCAGACCTGTGCCCGGAATATCCAAGAGTGTCCAAGGGACATTCTGGGTTCCGACAAGAACAGGATCATGAGAAGTCAATGAAGAGCCTTGAATGCAGCTTTCCCCACGCCTCCCTCCTTCCAGCTGCACCTCCTCCCCCGGCAGTGCAGGAGACAGGGAATGGGGCCGTGCTCAGTTCATCCCCCGTGGCTTCTCCCTCTGCCCAGGGACAGGAGTCGTTCCCCTGCTGCATCCTGCTGTCCCTCCCACCGGAGACTTCTCCAGGAACTTCTCCAACCGGAGTCCATCCCCTGGGGCACAGCCCCCTCCAAATTTTGCAGTGTGGGTCACTGTGCCACGGGGTTACTCCTTCCAGGACAGGCTGCTCCAGCGGGGGCCCCTCTGTCCACGGGGTCACAGCCTCCTCTCAGGCATCCCCGTGCTCCAGCCTGGCTCCTCCAGGGGCTGCAGGGGGATCTCTGCATCCCCATGGATCTGCAGGGGGATCCCTGCAGCCCCATTGTTATCAATGAATCAGTCAATTTAATAATTAGAGGAATTTATTAAATCAAATAAAATAAAAATTGGACAAGCCACAAGCAAAACAGCGCCGAGCCAGGCGATCCGAGCTGGTTTCAGGCTATACAGCCCCGTACCTCTGGCAGTTCACAAGGTACTGATTCCACAGGGTTTTATTTATATTGCTTTTAGACGTAGTAGGACTCCTGGGGGGTCTTCCTGTTCCCTCTCGTCGGTCTTGCCCCTTTCCACATATTAATGCATGTTTTCTTGTGCAGAGTTTTTCCCGAAATACTCTGCTGAGGTCTCGTTAGATGGCAATCCTCTCGAATATCTTGTTCTGGCTATGAATATTCATCTTATCAGTTCAATGCTTATCTTCTAGATGGAATAATCCTTCAGAGTAACTATCCTTTGAGACAGGAATTCATCTTGTATATATTGTTCTTTCTGTCACTTGATTCCATTTAAAAAGATACTGTATTTTTTTTAGTCCTGAGCACGAATTTATTTTAAATTATATATTACACCCATGGATATGCAGCAAGACCTCTGCATCCCCATGGATCTGCAAGGGGATCTCTGCATTCCCATGGATCTCTGCATCCAGCATCTCCGTCTTTGGAGGTACCAGGAATAGGCTGAGCTCTGCCTGAAGCTCTTCTCACATTCCCCACACCCTTCCCACCACAGAGAGGGTTTTCCCTCCTCACAGCTCCCCGGGCTGGGTTTGCAGCCCCTCCTCGTGTGGGACCTCTGGGGCTTTTCCTCCCCACTGCATTCCTGTGCCGTGGAGCCATTCCAAATGGCCTCTTCCACGAGGTTCTTTGGCAGGGATTTGTTCTCCCTGGTCTCTGTCCGCAGCTCAGTGCCTGGGGCCGGAAGGACAAGGAGAGTTAGGGACAGGGAGAAAGGGAAAGGGAAAGGCAGGAGAGGAAGGAAGAAGAAAGAACGAGGGAGGAAGGAGATGGGAAAAAACGTAGATGGATAAAGGAGAGAATGAGGAGAGGAAGCAGGGCAGAGAAGAAGATGGGATTTGCCTCTGTGCCAGAGGGAAGGGGAAGGAGATCCCCACAATCCATCCCTGGCAGGACGGCGTCAGCAGCGAGGTTGTCCTGCAGCCAGGGGCGATGCTGGGCTGGGAGATGGAGCAGGAGAGAGGGGCAAAGGGGCAGTGACATCCTCCTCACCTGCCTGGCTGTCCCAGTCTGTAGCATCCTGGCGCTACCAAGGCCCTTGGAGCGTCCGGCACTGATGAGCCCGAAGCTCACGGCGACTTTATAAAGCTGACAAAGTAGGCAGGATGGGTCTTTGTAGGATCTCCAGCAAACTGGTTTATTGGAACAGGAACAGGGCACAGAGCTGAACAGGCTCCAGGGACAAAGACAGGCTGCAAGCGGAGGGCACAGGGGGTTTTTATATGGGGTAGTGAGGGTGGAGCTGAGGGTCAGGGTCCAATGGATATGGGGGAAAATGGTGCAAAGGAGGGGTTAAGGGCCGTGTCAGCTAATAGGGAAACAGAGGCAGGGAAATGCAGTAAACTTGGGCCAGTGGAGGGACAGAGAGAGGAGAACATTCTAGGGACTAACCAAAATAGGTGACAGGGGTTGAACTGGGGTAATTAGGCCAACGGGCCAATGGGGTAACATAACTTTACAGAAATCAGCATGTGCCTGCAAAGATCTATGGGAGAAGCAAGCTTCTCCCCATAACCTTGAAATCTATTCTTGTTTGGGACCAGTCCTCCACAGCTGGGACTGAGATTCTGATGGTAGGCTCCTGGGCCTCCACAGCAGTGCATCTTCCTTTTCCTTGTTTTCATTGCAGCGTCATTCTCCTCCACCCAGATGAAATTGAGGATTGGCAATGGCTTGCAAGAAAGCAAGGGGTGAGTACCTTGGGTTTGGTGAGAAATGAGCCTCATGCTTTAGAATTTTTAAAATTTTAAGAAGGCATAATTAGAGACAAATCAATAACAGCGGTGGGTGTTTGGCAATGGCCAGAGGCACACTGGTTAACCATAGCAACTCTTCTTATCTATTTTTTCCATTGTATTGTTCAAAAACATACTGATAAAGATTATACACATTGAAAGATTTCTTTGAACTCGCTTACTTGTTCCAGGAACTCTTGATGTTGGTTTGACCCCCAACCGCCTTTCTAGAGTACGTGCAGGAATCGTTGATTGTTGTTCTGAGGGTTGTGTGTCACTTCCTCACAACAGCCCCCTGATCCCTGGTTTCAGCTGTCAGTCTGCAGGCCCCAAGTTGGGCAACTCCCTGGGGGCTCCCCTGGCAGGGGAGACCCTCCTGGAGCAGTTCTGTGTCAGGAAGGAGAGACGCATTGGACTTCTTTGGTCTTCAGCTTCTGTTTATTGTTACCTTATCAAAACTTCAGCACACTGTCTGCACCAGACTCTGCGAGCAGGAAAAACAGCACAAAAGTGACTAACAATCTCTTGTTACAAGGCATTTTGAGTCTAATCAAAAACTAAGCTACCCAATTAAGTAGGAACACCTAAATTATTTTCCTTTCTAACCCAATAACTGAGCCCTAAAGACCCGGATTTTTCATGTGGATTTTTCTACCCATTTACAAGATACCACCTAAAGGCAAGAAGAAAGAGGAAAAAGAAAGAAGAAGGGAACTCAAGACAACACCCTATATCCTCCATCTTGAACCCATCTATAACATACTAAAAATCCTAAAACCTAAATGTCTCACCCATGTGACATACTACACTACTCTCTACAATTCTCTACAATCTCTTTCACACTTTTGTGGTTTCTAGTTTACCTTGAGGCTTTGGAAGTTTTCTCCATGAATGAGGGTCAAAGTCAGTGCTCCCCTGGGGGTCAGGACACCCCAGAGCAGACAGAGAAATATTCCCAGTGCCCTGGGTTTCCACATCAGCAGGCGACAGTTATTGACAGTCGAAGGGTCAGCGGCAGGGGTCCTCATCACACCCGTTCCTTAAATGTTATCTGGCCATGCAGACGGTTTTAGCTACTTCCACAAGTACTTTAAATCAACATTAGCTGTTTCACAAATATCTCTGAGTTATTCTTGTCAGTTAGTTACAAAAATAAAAGCATTAGTTATTATTTCACAACTGCAGCAACTTCTGCAAAAGGTAACATTCCAATGCACAACACGTAGCATCCACTTCAATACTTTGCAAAAGCCAAAACTATAATGTATGTTTTTCACACTGTCCACAAACTAAAATATCATCCATGAATGATGTTCTGAGGATTTGAGCGACACAGGGGCCAGGGCATTGGCCACAAAAAGCCAACAAATTGTACGACAGCAAAAGCAGTTAAAAGTGATTACAAACTGTCCTATATCAAAATCAGCTCATCTTTCATGTTGTGATTAGGAATAAGTTGCAGAAGTCAAGACATAATAGCAAAAGCCACCAATTACATAGTTCTTTATAACAAACCCAGGGCAGGTTTTTCCCTTGCTCGGGGCACTTGGGCCTTCCCCGGGCCCCTTCTGCCCTCTTGAAGAGCTGGTGGCATTTTCCACCACCCACAGTTTGTAACCAAGAGTCAGGTGCAGCCGAGAAGGCTCCAAGCGCCTCCTTCCAGGCTGACTCTGCAGATGCCGAGGCTGCTCTGGGCTCTGCCAGGGCTCTGCTGGGGCTCAGCTCTGGGCGAGGCTGGGCCCGCTCTCCCCTCACATTGCTCCGGGCAGCTGAGTCACACAGGGAGAAGGAAGGGACACGTCAAGGGAGTTGAGGTTTAAGAGAGTTTTTATTCAAAAACTGCCATAACAAACAGGCTGTCATAAAAGCCGTAACAAACAGGCTGTCCTAACTACCTTAACCAACTAGCACTGCTAACTACCATAACTAACTAGCACTGCTAATTACCAAAACTAACTAGTTGTCCTAACTAACTACTGTGACTAGAAGCTGTCCTCCAGTCCTTCATCTCCTCCGCTGCTTCCTCAGTTGCTTTGCTGCGGTGATCAGAGGGGTCAGGCTGGAGAGAGGCTTGGCTGATGATAAAAATGGGTGCTGCCCAAAGGAGAAAAAAGAAAGAAATGAACCGTTACTTTCCAGAGTCAACTTCCTCACAGGCTCTGTTGCAACAGGACAAAGGGAAATGGTCTGAAACTCAGGAGAGGGAAGCAGGCTCAGATTAAGTCTGAGGCTGAATTTTTTTAGCAGGAGAGTGGGGAAGCACTGACAGAAGGTGCCCAGAGATGTGGGAGGTGCCTCCTCCCTGGGAACATCCAAGCTCAGGTCAGGCAGGGCTCTGAGCCACCTGAGCTGCTTGAAGATGGCCCTGCTCGCTGTGGGGCCCCAGGTGCAGATGACCTCGAAAAGCCCCTGCCAAGCCAAACCAGGCGAGGATTCTGCTTGCTTTGCGTGTGGAAAGCAGCGAGACCGGAGACCATCGGAGGGGCCCCACAAGAAAAGCCCTCCCTGGCGCTGCTGCTTCCCCTGCAGCCACTTGGCATTCACCTGCAGCAGCTCCTGGGCAGACCAGCGCCGCTCCTCGTCCGGCTCCAGGCTGCACTCGAGGAAGTCCCGCAACAGAGCTGACAGGCGCCTGGGCTCCTGCAGCTGCGGGGTCCCGTTCTGCCGGATCAGAGCACGAGCCTGCAGGAAAAGCAAACTCAGCGCTCTGCCAGCTTCCTTCCTACCCACAAGTGCTCACATCGACCCCGGCTTCCCAGCCCTAGCTCCAGGGGCACTTTCCTCCCTGGCAGAGAGGCTGCTCACAGCTCATTTTTCTATGCCAACCAAAAAACCCAAACCCTGGTGCTGCCGCAGCCATCCTCACAGCCAGAAGAACTGCAACAACGTAAATCCCAAAGCAAATTGTGTCTGGAGACTGCAGAATATGTGTCTGTGTTGAGACTCCAGTCCTCTGGGAATTCCCTTCCCCATGTGCAGAAACCTCCAGCTGCTGCTCCCAGTGCAGGGTCACCCTGTGCTCACAGGCCTCTGCAACCACGGGAGAATTGGCCTCTTACCATGGCCCTCGTTTCCTTGAAGTAAGGAGGTTCTCCTTCCACCATCTCGATGGTCACAATTCCAAAGGACCAGATGTCCACCTTGGGGCCGTAAGGAGAACTGGTGACAACTTCTGGGGCCATCCAGTGAGCAGTGCCCACCATGGAGCTGCGCTGGTCCTGCTCAGGGCTGAGCTGAGCGCTGAGGCCAAAATCAGCTGAGGACAGAAACAAACACTGTCAAAGGCAGCTGGAATGAGGAAAACAAGCACAAAGACTCCCCGCTCTCCGTCTGAGAATGCAGCAGTGAAGTCAGCTGGAAAAGTCCTCAGGGCTGTAGCCAAGGAAAGATGGGACTGAACTGGACCCTTAAAGAAACCCTCAGCTTTCGTGCAGTTGCTTTTACTGATTCCCTTGGAGCTTCAGATTCCAACTCCTGCCCCTCTGGGAGGGCCATTCCCAGAGCAAAGGCACCCCTGACAGCCTGCTCCTCTCCTGAGCTCTCTGCAGGGGCAGCCGCTCTCAGCTGGCAGCAGGGGCCGGGCAGTGCCCCCAGCAGCCCTTGTGGGGCTCTGGCCGTCACTGGGAAGCAGCCCCACAGCCGCACCCCGGGAGCGCCGTGCCTGGCCAGGAACACCCACCCAGCTTGACAGAGCCGTCCATTCCCAGAAGGATGTTGGAGCTCTTCAGATCTCTGTGGATCACCCGGTTCGAATGGAGGAAATGCAGGCCCTGCAGACACTGAGAGAGAACAAGAAACACCAGGGTAAAAACCAATGGCCGGAATATATCACACAAGAAAGGACAGTTTAGAATTCTGCCAGCAGCGACTTTGCTGTGACAGGCCAGGAGTGCAGTGCAGACAAGCTCCAGGCAAACGGTTCAAGGCAAAGCTGAGAACAGCACATCAAATCCAAAACAGACAGAGAGTGCCACAACAGCAGGAAAGAGAACAAGAACAGAGTGGAAGAGCAGTGCTGCTGGCAGGCCGTTCACTGCAGGGGCTCTTTCTTCTCCAGCTCATGAAAACAACAGAGAAACAAAGCCCTGAGCATGGAGCCACTCCTGCTCTCACGCCCTGCTGGGAAGGACCATCGTGTCCAAGGCATGGCAGTCACAGGCAGGATCCCTCACCTCCCGACTGACAGCTGCCATCTCTCCTTCAGCCATGCGTGTCTGTCTGACAACGTCCTGCAAAGTTCCTCCATCCATGTATTCCATCACCAGCCAGAGATCTCCATCAACAAGGAAGCTGGAAGAGGAAAGCAGTGGCATGGAGACCAATGTGCAGTGCTCAGTTCCCCCATGGAAAAGCCTGGAGTGGAGTTTTGTTGCCAGGTCACTTGTCAATGAGGACAGAATCCGATGGAGAGACATTCCTGCCAGGCTGCACAGCCCTTGGGATCTGCACAGTCTAAAGGAGGAGACCCCTGTGAGAAAGGAGAGGCCTGAGATGGCAAGCAGGTGAAAAATGCAGTTTAGCAAAGGCCCAGATCAATGTGGACCCACAACACTGGCCCCCAGCTGGTTCAGCTTCTGAACTCTTCAGTTCCACCCTTCCCTGCAGAACAAGGCAACACAGCTCCCAGGGTTATCCAGGGGAGGAGGCCGGGCAGCACTTGGGACAAAAGGGGTCAGAAAACCTTTCAGAAAGTCCCTTCAGAAACAGGCAAGGCCAGTGACAAATGGGCAAACGAGGCATTTCTGGGAACAAGAACCTGGTCTTCCTGGCATCTGCAGCAATGGGAAAGGGCTGGGAAGAAGAAGCCAAGGGAAATAATTTCTGCTGTGGTTTACCAGCACTTGTTGTAAGACACAGAAAACAAGGTCAACTTGAAGGGAAAACCAAACCAAAGCTACAAAAGCACACGGAGGGAGCGAACTGCCAGGCTGTTGTTTTGGGAAGATACATTTGGGTCAGGCATTTTCAAATCAGGGTACAGACTACGGATGCCAGGAAAGGTTAAGGCAGGGCCCGGGCACGGGATAAGGCCTGAAGCACTCACCTGTCCAAAGAGCTGACAATGTTGGGGTTCTTCTTGTCCTGCAGGAGCAGGAGCTCATTCACAGCTCGTTCCCTGTTCTGCCCTCTCAGACTCATTTTCTTTATGGCCACCTGAAGGGACATTGCAGACCTTTAACTGGAGGAGTCTGTGGCAGGAGGCCGCAGCAAACACGGAGCGAGTCTTTTTGGGGCGACGGAGCCGGGCTGTGCCCAACTGCCTTGGGATGGGACACCAGAGCTCAGCAAGTGCCATTCCCACAGCCCATTGCTCTGCTCGCTGAGGGCTGCTTACAGGACACATGGCCAGAGACATTTGGCCTTGCAAGCTCTGCAGAAATGGCCCCTCAGCTGTCAGCCTCCAAGCTCTAACCACATTCTCTGCACCTACAGTCTTCTCAAATGGCCTCAACACTCTCATTAATGTTCAAACACATTTTGCAAGCAGGAGGTAATTCTGGTTCTGTGCAAACAGAGCAAAACAGCCGGGAACCCTTTAGCAGTTCTATGGGATTGGGTCATGATTTCAGATGCAACTGCTCTGGTTGGGGTTGCACAACAAAGCAAACACACACATCCATTGCCCTCCTTGCATTCCTTTGGGCACTTCAGAAGGACCAAGTCTGTCCCAGCTGTGCTCTGCAGGCTGACACGGCTCTGCCTGCAGAGGAGCAGCCTGTGCAGGAAAACTCTGCTGGCCCCCAAAGCTGCAGCCACAGCTCCCAGCAGAGGGGAGAGCCCTGGAGAGCTGCCAGACGTGCTGGGCGTGTTGACACTGACCTCTCCTCCAGTGGCCCTGTCGAGTCCTTTCGAAACGGTTCCGAAAGCCCTGGAGACAAAACAGCAGAGAAGAAAGAAGCAGCGCTTTAGGCCCTGGCAGTGAAAGCCAGCCCAGACAGGAGATCTCTGCTGCCTGCAGCGTTCACAAACACCTGGGGGCATCGACCCTTCCAACAACAGCGCAGCAGCCACCAGCCCTCTGCCATGCAAGGTGTGCCAGAGAAAACTGAGACCCAACACCAAGGAATTGGGCTGGAGCAAATCCCAAATGTCCACGCTGCACTGCTTTAGTTCAAAACCTGAAGTGAGCAATGGGTGTCTAAAGAACTGGAAAAGAATGCATTCCATCCTTTCCCATTTCCTGCCTAAGACCTGCAGGATCCACAAGGGCCCTGCCATCAGGCAGGTGATGCATTTTCCCCCAGAGTGCATCAGCTCTGTGTCTGTTACTGAATGTCTGGGCTCTACTACCTGTGCTAGAATAGAGCACTTATTAGTTCAGCTCTGTTTTCCATTTCTAAACCATTAGGTTGTTAATCCTGACCCGAGGATATTTTTTGAAGCAAAATATTTGAAAGAATTATCCTTGGGAACTGTTTTCTGACAGTCACCAGATGGTGAGTGGCTCTTTTAGGCAATCCAATTCCAGGGACAGAAGATCTTCCAGGTCCTGCTCCTTGCTGCAGGCAGGACACTGCCAGCCTCAGGGGCCTTTGACGGTGCCTTCTGAGCACAGGTATCAATTCTGATCAGGACTGAGGGACAGCAGGATGGCGCCCCAGTGTCTGGAGGTGTTTGGAGCTCTCCTGACTTCTCACTTGATCCTGCACCAGCACAACACCTGGGCCTGCTTGTGCAGAAGTAACTGCCGTGCACTTACCCTTGGCCAATCTGCTCCACTTCCAGGTATTTCTCGGCAGGCTCCGCCAGGCTCACGGTGTTCCCTGAAAGAAACCACGTGGAAGACGCTCCCTCCCAGAGTGAGACCCTGCCTTGCAGCAGAGCCAGAATGCAGCCCCCCTCCCTGGGGCCGTCAGCCCCTTGGTCTCAGCTGGGGAAGGACAAGAAATGACCCTGGCACATTCAGCTGCAGAGCAGCACTGGGTGCAGCTGATGCCGAGACACACACACAGCACCCTGCTCTGGCACACAGGAACAGAGCAGACGTACTCAGCTGCATCAGGCACCACTCCCCTCTCCCCTCTGGCTGCAGGGCTGTGCTGCTGTCAGAATGTTCAGCCCAGGATCCCACAGCCGAGGGAGGTTCAGTGTCCTCTTCCCAAGCACAGGGAGCTTCTCCGTCCTCTTCCCAAAACGCTGCGGTTTTGCCATCATCTCTCCAAGCCAGGGGACGTTCACTGTCTGCTTCCCATGCTGGGAGAAGTTCAACCTCCTCTTCCCAAGACAGAGCATATCCTCTGTCTTCGTCCCACGCCGGGAGATGTCCACTGTCCTTGTCCCACACTGCAGGAGCCTCGCCGTTGTGTTCCCACAGCGTGGGATGTTCGCCCTCGTCTCCCAGAGCAGCGGGAAGTTCACTGTCATCTCCCGGAACTGAGGGACGTTCACCATCGTCCCCCGGAACAGCGGGAAGCTCACTGCTGCCTTCCTCCTCTTTGGCCTCCTCTTTGGAAGCAGAGGCAGCCAGAGGAGGTGCTGGTGCTGCTTTTGTGCCCTGTGGACAGACGGCAGCGTGAGGGATGGGAAGTTCTGTCTCAGTTATCACCTTATTTACCCTCAGCTGCACATCCAGCTGCACTAAGCAGAAATTGGGTTCGGAGCTGTTCAAACTAACAATGGGCTAAAGTCCACATTGCCCCTTATTGTTGGGAATTCCATATTCCACCATGGCTAGAGCCAGCAAGCAATGCTCTGCCTGCAAAACCAGACCTGCAGCTCTTCAAAAGCTCTTCAGCAGAAAAGGAGAAAACTCCCAGGGATCCCTTTGCTGCTGCAAGGACACTGGCAGGAACTTTCCTTCAGCCTCCCAGGCTGGCACTCGGCTGCCACATGCCGAGCTCACCACTTGCTGCACAATTCCAAACACCAAAGGTTCCTTTCCCACTCACCGAAGGAGGAGCTGCTCGGGATCCACTCATGAGGTGCCCTGTAAGGGAAGAGGGAACATGAACCAGATGCTGTCAGGAAAACAACTGCCTGTGGTGGGAAATGCCCCAGAGCAAGGCAACCCCGAGAGAGCATTTTGCTTTCACAGCGTCCCTCCAGGAGCCACAGTCCCTTCACACAGCAAGAGAACAGCACAAAATACTGGGCTGGGTCAGCTCTTGGCTGGACAGGCAGTTCCAGGTTCTGCTGCCACAGACTCCCCGCTTGAGGGAACAGAACCCCCCAGGGCTCATTGCAAATGCTGTGCACGCCCCGCTGGCTGCAGACACCCCCTTTTCCAGCTGCAGCTGCTGCCAGGAGCTCTCCCAAAGCAATGGTGTCTTCATGGCAATTTGGTTACAAAGTCAGCTCAGGCCCAGAGGAAGAACAGCAAGCACACAGCAAGCCCAAAGCCACAGCACCGAGGGAAAACCTCGACTTACGTGCCAAGTGGGTTAAAAAATACCCCGCATACGCCACAGAGTACAGCGTGCAAACTGCAGCAGCCACGTGCTGGATCATTTTGGCTGCGCTGCACACGTCTGCAGACTGTAGCCCTGCAAGCACAGAAGGACACCCGTCAGGGCTGGGCTGGCTGCTGAGAATGCCTCGGGCAGGAGGATCCTCCGGCAACGAGCAGTGCCCAGAGCCACTCTGGACACTGAGGCCTCCGTGTGCCACAGCAACGGGAACACCTCGGGGACGTGGCAGTGCTCCTGTGACATCACAGCAGCAGCTCACGCAGAAACCGCCTGGAAGGTTCTCCTGTGTCACAAAGGAGCACAAAGAGCCCTCCCAGGGCACAGCCTGTTGCCCAAAGGATCCAGGAGGAGCTCTGAAAATGCAGCAAACAAGGACACCCCATAGCCCAGCCTGAACACTGAGGAGGAACAAGGACGGCACCAAAGCAGAGCAAACATGACCTTTAGTCACTGACACTTCTGGCTAAAACCAGCAAGCCGTGTTCCCTCTGGGATCTTTGTTCTCGTTCTAAAAACAAGCAAGGTTCTCCACTCTAAATATAGAGAAGGCAGGAACTGGGCAGGAGGTGGGATGAGGAAGGAGGAGGAGGGAGAGGGGAAAAGGAGGAGCAGGAAGAGGAGGAGCAGGAGCAGGAAAAGGAGGAGAAACAGGAGGTTCCAGTGCCTCCTGTGGCCGCAGCACCCTTGGTCCCGGGACCATCGCCCCCAGCTCATCCTGCAGGTGAGAGGGGAGGGGAGGGGGAGCTCGTCCCAAATCTGTCGGGGGTCCCTGAGAGGGTTTTTTTATTGGGGTGTGTTTGGAGTTTGCAGATTGTGGAATTGAGCCCCAAATATCGTCTGGGAGGCCCAAATAAACCCTGGGAGGTTTTTTCATTCTGTGCGTGTGTGTGTAGGTTTGGATCTTGCAGGACCCCAAAGCTGAGCCCCTTGGGGGGATCTTTGGGAGTCCATGTGGCCATTGCCCAGGGCCACCAGGGGGTGGACATTGGTCCTGGGGACCCACAGGGGAGCAGAGGAGAGGAACCCCTGGGACCCCCGGAGTGGGGAGAGAAGAGAGGTGCGATCCTGGAGCTGGGGGACCCCCAGCTGGCTGGAAAGGGGGGGAGCCTGGAGCGGAGGGACCCCTGGGACCCCTGGGATCTCAAAGTAGAGCATCAGGGCAGAAGGGACCCCATGGACCCCCAAAAGCCCCTGGATCATCCCTAAGCAGGACGCCGGAGAAGGGGGAACCGCTGGAGCCATTGGACCCCCATCATCCCAAGGAAAGGAAACCTCTGGAACACCAAAAGTGGAGAGATCAGAGATCGGGAACACCTGGGAGAGTTGTTTTGGGCTGAACCTTGATATAGTGGAGATTTCCATGGACACAAGACTTCTGCTGAGTTCTAGGGATGGACTTGGGCAGGAGGAGCCTCTATTCCAAGGTGCTCCCACCTTGGTTTTCCCCAAAGCAGGATTTGTCATTCCTAGGGTGTGGCTGGATGGAGGAGGAGGAAAAGCCCCGGAGATCCTGCTGGAGGAGGGGCTGCAAATCCAGCCCAGGGAGCTGCGGGGAGGAAAGAGCCCCCCTGAGCCAGGAACATGGCTGGAGATCCGTCTGGAGCTCGGAGCTGGTGGAGAAGCCTCATGGCAGGGACAAGCCCCATAAGTGCTTGGAATGTGGGCAGGGTTTCAGCTGGAGCTCCACCCTGATGGAACACCAGAACACCCACACTGGGGAGAGGCCCTGTGAGTGTGGGGAGTGTGGGGAGAGCTTCAGTGGGACCTCTGACCTCACCAAGAACCACAGGATCCACACTGGGGAACGGCCCTATGAGTGCTTGGAATGTCAGAAGAGCTTCAGGTGGAATTCAGAGATTGTCACTCACCAGCACTTCCACACCAGGGAGAGGCCCTGTGAGTGCTCCGAGTGCAGGAAGAGCTTCGTGCGCTGCTCCAGCTCCATCCCCCATGGGAGGATCCACGTTGGATGATCCCCAGTGAGCCCCGTTGGGCAGAGCCCCGGTGACCCCGTTCTGGGTGATCCCGGATGGGTGGGGGGAAGGTGTTGGAGAGATTTCTTTCCCCTCTCCTTGTCCTGGTGTGATTTGGTTGGTAATAAATTCCCTCCCTGTGCCCGGGCCGGGTCTGTTGTGCCCGTGCCGGATTTGCTGAGGGATCTCTCCCGCTCCTTGTCCTCAGGCAGGAACCCTCGGTTCCATTTTCTGTCCCTGTGCGGCTGCGGGGGGCAGGGACAGAGCGGCTCTGGGGGGTGCCTGGCATGGGGCCAGCGTCACCCCTCGCCACGGGCACCCCTGAGACCCCGCGCAGCCGGGCACACATTTCTGGGCACAGCTGAGCTCCCAGCTGCGCAGCGCCCCAAGGCTCCCCGTGCCTGGAAAAGCCCCAGCCGGGGCTGCAGCGTCCCGGAACCGCTCAGCCAATCCAAACGCAGCCAAAACGCGCTGCAGCCAATGGGAGCGCGAGGAGTTGAGGAGTCATCGGTTGTGCGGCAGAGCCTCGGCAATCGGTGCCCAAAAGTGCTCGGAGCCAATGAGAGCGCGCGGCGCTGCTGAGCCCGCGCTGCTCCGGACTGGTGCTGCCAGCGCAGCGCGGCCGCTCTGGGGCTGGTGCTCCCTGGGCGGCGCTGGCCATGGGGCGAGTGGCGGCAGCTGGGGCCGTACTGGTGGCACTGGTGGTGCTGGGAGCCCCCCCGGCTGCGGGCGCGGAGCTCTCGGGAGAGCGGGGGGGGCGGGAGGCGGTGGGACAGGGGGGAGAATGGGGAAAAGGGGGCGGTGGGAGCCCGAAATTGCAGGGGCAGGAGGAGGAGGGGACCCCGAAAGGAAGAGCGGGAGGGGCTGAGGATTGGGGGCAGGTGATGAAGGGGTGGGAGAGGGTGGGAAAGTAGGGAAAAGGGGAGCTTAGGACCCCAAAACTGAGCGGAAGGGGGGGCTGGGGATTGTTAGAAAAGGGTTGGAAAGGGTGGGAAAGAGGAGAATGGGATCCTAAAAGTGAGTTGGGAAGTGGTTGGAGGTAGAAGGGGAGAGGATGTGGAAGGGCAAATGGGGGAAGGGTGGAAAAGAGGAAGTGGCAGCTCGGGCAGGAGGGATCCACGGCGGCCCTGGGCCACGGGCGGTGTGGAGTGGGGATCCGGGGTGGATCCCGGAGCTCCGGGGGTGCTGAGGGGGCACCCCCGGACCTGTGTCCTGCACACACAGGGGTGTTCCAGTACGTGGGAAAGTCCGAGTGTCACTTCATGAACGTCACGGAAAAGGTGAAGTACCTGAGCAGGTTCATCTACAATCGGGAGCAGTACGCGATGTTCGACTGCGACGTGGGGCACTTTTTGGGGTTCACCCCCTATGGGGAGACAGCAGCCAGGTATTGGAACAGCGACCCAGACGTTATGGAGCAAAAAAGGGCTGCGGCGGACTGGCTGTGCCGGTACAACCACGAGTATCTCAGCCCGTTCCTCACGGAGCGCCGAGGTGAGCGCGGGGCAGAGCGTGTCCCCTCGGGCCCTGCCCTGCCAATGACCCTGGAGCCCCTCAAACCCCCCCTGGAATCGGCCCAGAGCCCTCAGCCCTCCTTGTGCCCATCCCCGAGACCTTGTGTCCCTGCCACTGACCCCCGTGGCTCTCCCAGTCCATCCCAGTCTCTCCCAGTGCCTCCCGGCTGTCCATCTCAGCCTAGCGTGGTGCTGCCGCCTCTCAGCCAATCAGAGCGCGTGTCTCTGATGACTCATCAGTTGCCAGGCAGACCCGCAGCGCCGAGTGCCCCGCACTGGACTCGGCCTCCCAGTGCCGCGCACTTCGTTCCCAGTTCCTCCCAGTGCCGCCCCAGTCCCTCCCAGTCCATTCCCAGTCCATTCCCAGTTCACTCCTAGACCTCCATCCTCCCTCCCAGTGCCCCCCATTGCCTCCCATCTCTCTGAGTGCCACCCCAGTCCATTCCAAATCCCTCCCAAGGCCACCCCATCCCTCCCCTCTCTCTCCCAGTTCCCCCCAGCTGATCCCAGTCTGTCCCCGCTCTCTCCCAATGTCCCCCAGCGTGCCCATCTCGCTGGTGCCCTCGAGCTCCCAGCCGGGGCTGCTCCGTGATGGATTTCTACCCTGCCCACACCCAGCTGAGGTGGTTCCAGGGCCAGCAGGAGCTCTCTGTGGTGGCCACCGACATGGCTCCCAACAAGGACTGGACCTACCAGCTCCTGGTGCTGCTGGAAACATCCCCCTGGCTCAGGCTCACCTGCAGCTGCCAGGTGGAGCACGTCACCCTGGAGCACCCCCTGAGCCGGCACTGGGGCACGGGGGAGGAATTGGGGGCGCTGGGAGAGCCACTGGGATGTGCTGGGAGCAACTGGGAAGGAGTTGGAGACAGCCTGGTTTGAGCTGGGATAGGGGCTCAGGGGAGTGGAAAGGCTAAGAAGGGATTAGGAGGATACTGGGGAGGGTGGGATGGGGTTCTGGGGGTCCTGGTGGACACTGGGAGTGAGTTTGGGGGTGCTGGGCGTGACTGGGAGGGATTGGAGTGAGTCTAGAGGAGCTGGAAGGAGATTGAGGATGGAAAAGCAGAGCTTGGGATGAGGTTGGTTGTGCTGGGAAGAGACTGAGAGGGGTCTGGGTGAGTCCTGGTGGGGCTGGGAAGGGACTGGGACAGGGTTTGGGGGTCCTGGGGCTGTAGGGGAAAACTGGAAGGGGGTGGTGGGATCATGACAGGAATGGGAGAGGCTTTGGTGGGTCTAGGGGAGACCGGGAAGGGTTTGGGGGGAGGTTTCAGGGGGTCCTGGGTGGGATGGGAGTGACCGGGAGGGTACTTGGAGGGGCTTGGGGTGTCTCTGAGAGGTTTTGGGGGGTCCTTACTCCTGCAGGCCCCCCAGAGATGCCACTGGATGCTGCCCGCAGCAAGATGCTGTCAGGGATCGGGGGCTCCGAGTTGGGCTTCGTCTTCCTGGCGCTGGGGCTCAGCTTCTAGGAGCTTGTGTGCTCCTTCCCTGGGGCCACCAGCCCGGTGTCACCCCCTTTTCTCTGGCCACAGAGCTCCTGAGCCGCCGCCAGCCGCATCCCATCCCCGGACCCCCCGCTCCGTCCCCACGCTGATTTTGGGGGGGTCGTGTGTCCCCCCAACCCTGCTGTCTCTCTGCCACTGCCCGCCTGCTCCCAGTCTTCCCAGTAAAGCTTCCCAGTTAAACCCAGCCCAGGTTATGGGGGGCAGTGGGGAGGGACTTGGGGGGACCCCACGCGGGGGCCGGGACTGGGCAGGGAGGGTGGGGTCCAGGTGGGGAACACTGGGTGCTGCGGGTCTGCCCGGCAACTGGTTAGTCATCAGCCCCGCTCGCTCTGATTGGCTGACTCTTGTCCACCGCGTTCTCTCATTGGCTGAGGAGAGGCCCGGGACTGGAGAGAAGCAACGGCAGAGATCCCGCCCCGAGCACCGGCACGGGGACAACAGACCCAGCCTGGGCACACGGAGGGAATTTATTACCAACCAAACACAGCAGCACAAGCAGAAGGGAAAGAAATCCCTCCAACACCTTCCCCCCACCCAACGGGGATCACCCACAACAGGGCTTATCCACGATGCAGAGACGGGGACAGCCGAGTTTAGACCAGAAGCCAATTTCATTGAGGGTACCAGGTGTTTATACAGGGTTTTACTTGTGTGGTGCTCAGATAGGGCTCGATGTTTGCTAACAATTTCCCATTGGTTACACATTCTTCATGACATCACGGCACCTGGGAACATTATCTTATCACAAAGTCTCACAACAGGTTGCTTGGTCACTTCTTGCCCAGGGAGACTTAAACTGTGTCTGTGTCTCCCACAGTTTCTGCTCAGTCAGGCCTCAGATATCGGCCCCTTTATCAGCTCCATTGTTTTCCTCTCTGTTTTATTCCCCATTCGAGAGCACCAGGGCTCTGCCCAACGGGGGTCACTGGGGATCATCCAGCTTGGATCCTCCCATGGGGGATGGAGCTGGAGCAGCGCACGAAGCTCTTCCCTCACTCCAAGCTCTTCCCTCACTCGGGGCATTCTCAGGGCTTCCCCTAGTGGTGCCTCTGTTGGTGTTGGGTCAAGTTTGAGCTCTGTGAGAAGCTCTTCCCACACTCCCCACACTCGTAGGGCCTCTCCCCGCTGTGGATGCGCCAGTGCCTGATGAGGTGGGAGTTTTGCTTGAAGCCCTTCCCGCAGTCAGGGCAGCGGAAGGGCCTCTCCTCTGTGTGAATCCAATCATGTCTGAGGAGATCGGAGCTGGTCTGAAACCTCTTCCCACACTGGGGACACTCGTAGGGCCTCTCCCCAGTGTGGATGCGCTGGTGTCTTCTCAGGTCTGAGCTCCGCCCAAAGCTCTTCCCACATTCCAAACAGGTGTAGGGCCGTTCCCCAGTGTGGATCACCTGGTGCTGGATCAGGTTGGAGCTCCGGCTGAAACCCTTCGCACACTCCCCACACTCATAGGGCCGTTCCCCAGTGTGGATCCTCTGGTGCCGGAGACGGGTGGAGCTGAAGCTGAAACCCTGCCCACATTCCAAGCACTTGTGGGGCTTCTCCCTGCCATGAGCCTTCTCCACCAGCTCCAAGTTCCCGCTGGATCTCCGGCCACCTTCCTGGCTCAGGGGGGCTCTTTCCTTCCCGCAGCTCCCTGGGCTGGGTTTGCAGCCCCTCGTCCTGCAGGATCTCCGGGGCTTTTCCTCCTCCTCCATTCAGCCACACCCTGAGAATGACAAATCCTGGTTTGGGGAAAAAACAAGAGGAGCGCACCTTAGACTGGAGGTTCCTCCTTGCCCAAGTTCATCTCAGGAAGTCATTGGGAATCTTGTGTCTGTGAGAACCTCCAAAACACCAAGATTCAGCCCAGAGATCCTGCAAACTTCAAGACACAGATCAAAAACTCCCCAAACATCACAAGTCAGCAAAAACCTCCTCCAAAAGATAAAGATTCAGCTGCCACATAAAACTAAAGCACCAACATTTAGCCCAAGAAAGCTCAGAAACACCAAGATTCACCCTTGAAAAGCATGGATCCATGTTGGGGAAGATGAAATGAGAAACCTTTATAAATATGATTGTTTAGCAAAGGTTTTGGAAAATACAGAGACTGTGAGTGAAACTGAGATGAGAAGAAGCTTTGAGATTTTGGACCTTGGTTGCTAAGTAGCTGGTGGACAGTGGTGCAGCTAGCAGAAGGTAACTCCCTTTTTTGACCCACAGACAGATCCAAGGGTCAGATAAAGTTTTCTGTCTCATCCCTCAAAAATGTATAGTTTATCCTGCACCTGTAACCCTGCCCTGGAGTATCATGTATCTGTAATCCCATTGGTCCAAAGTTTTATTCCGCACCCACTTTCAAGCTCCCTTGATAAGGTGTACCCAGGAGACCAGGGACCTCTTGCCCGCCCCTTCTCTCTACCCTCTTGGACCCTCTCTTGGAACTCTCTCGCTATCTCACCCTGCCCTTACTCCTTGAGGCCTGCTTCGAGCTGCGGCTGGCAGCTCCAAGCAGGACCCCACAATAAACTGTATCCTAAGACGTGACTTCAGAGATCTCTAGTCTCCATCCATCCTGACCGTCCAGGACCAGCCCTCGCCACAGACTGGTGCCCAATGTGGAAGTGCCACACCCTTCAACTTTTCCACCTGTGCCAGACTTCTTCATGGACGGTAACTAAATAACCAGTCGTAGCCTTCAAATCGGTGTCCTGAGAATTTTGCTGAGGCAACCCCCGGGCACAGGCAGCTGTTACTAAGTAGCGAGCACCTGGAGCTCTCTGAGGACCCTTGCCTGGCATCCCTCGAGCACCAAGACGCGCCGACCGGAGCTCTCTGGAGGGACACTGCTGTGTGCCCCGAGCACAGGCGAGCGCTGCTCTGCACCGCCTGCACTGTGGCTCTGAGTGAGTGGAGTCTGGAGGTCCTGAGCAACACCTGGAACTGGAGCTCTCAGGGGAACCTCAATGCAGCGTCCTGAATGCTGACCGGAGTGCCTGGCCAGCCTCCCACGCCGGAGTTCTGAGTGAGGACCCTGCTTCTGCGACACCAAGGTGAGCTACACTTGTGTAAAAATGGGACAATCCCACTCTGCCCATGACCGGGATCTCTATAAGCAACTAAAGCATTTATTAAGATGCAGCAACATCACATTACCTAAGCAAGAGCTACAAAACCTGTTAGAATGATCTTTAGTTAACTTCCCAAATGCTGAGCGTTCAGCTGTCTTTACCAGAGACTTTTGGGGCACAGTTGGAAGCAGACTCTTTAATACTATCTCCCCCTGCGACACGGCTGCCGCTGACCTTGTCCCAGCGTGCATGGCGCTGGTCGAGCTGTTTCTGCACAGACCAGCCCGCAGCAGTCGCTCCGCTTGTCCATGCTGTTGCTGAGATTCCGCTCCATTTCTAGGCAAGTCTCCAACGCGGCACGCCCCCCGCCTCCCCCCCGCGCCACGCGGCTCTGCCATCCGCGGCTCCGCTGACCCCTGCCGCCCCAGCCCCCGCCCCTGCGGTCGCGGCGCCCGTTCCCCGGCCCCAGCCCCCCCTCCGGACCCCGCGGCCCCGCCCATCGCTCCCGCCATCCCCGCGCCCGCAATCGCGTTCAACCCCGCCGTCCTTGTTGCCGCGGTTCCTCCCCCCGGCTCCAGCGTCATTGTGGCGGTCCCCCCACTCGCTGCCTTCCCTGCGAGCCCGCCCACCGGTGTCATCGCGGCAACACCTCCGCTGCTGGCATCGTGGCGGCCCCCGCCACCCCCCTTCCCCCGCAGGTCCAGGTGGACCCCCCCCACCCCCCGCAGGTGCTGCCGCTCCTCCAGCCACGCCTCTTGCGGCCGTGGCCGCCATCATCGCCGGCCTCCTGCAGAGTCAGGCGGCCACACTTCTACAACCACCCCAAGTCCCCCTCGCCGCCACCGGACGCGGCGCTGGTGGCGCCCGGAATCTCGTCTGCATCCGTCGCTGCCTCATCATCGCTGTCTCTTGCCGATTACGAATCTGCAGTGCCGACAACGACAGCAGTGCCCGCGTTCGCGTCACCAGTTCCCCTTGTACATGCTACCGCGGGAATGCTGCCCACTTCCCCTGGCGTTCAAGCGCGTGCAGCATGCCCCAACCCCCGCGGCAGGGCAAATGCCCGGGGCTGCTCCTGTCCCTACCGACATATCGGCAAGGCGCCGCGGTCCCGGCACAGCAGCGCTTGTGCTGGGGGATGAAGCCGTCCCGCACCCCAAACCGCCCCGCGCGTCCCGCGGCGCGGCATCTGCATGGGTGTCCACAGCCTCTCTCGTCCCTGCTGCTGCTCCGGCTTCGACTCCTGACATCGCCGATACGGCAGAGCCGTCCCTCCCCACCGACCCAGCAGCCACCACCGTCCAGCCTGCGAGCTCCCAGCAGCTGTGCGCCGCGCCACGGCTGCGGCTGACCACGCTCCCCCGAACCCGCCCCGCGGCGCACTCCCACCACCTCCATGACAGCCTCCGCGGCGACCCCCCTGCTCCTGACGCGGCTACCCCACTCCCACCTCCCCAAATTCCCCTCATGGGGGGCGATGGGGCCGAGGGGGGGGCGCAGGTGGGGTCCAGGTGGGGAACGCTGGGAGCTGCGAGTCTGCCTGGCAACTGGTGAGTCATCAGCGCCCTGCGCTCTGATTGGCTGAGCTCTGCCTGAGGGCTGGGGCTGCAGCAAAGAGGGGACACCCTGCTCCAGGGGGGATGTCCCGAAAACGGGGGACCCCCATGAAAGGAACAAGAGGAAAGTGTCTTTACAAACAGATGCTGTGAATCTGCTCCGAGATACGGCCAGGCACCTGCACATAAGGAAGTGACAGGAGAAGCCATCGGTTTCAGGACATGTTATCAATTGATGACACAGACTGCTGCTCAGCCAAGGTCCTGCTCAATTCATGAACTTCCAGAAGAACAACAAAGACTTAACAGAGCCAGGAATATCGTCTGCTATACAATACTGGGGTGCATATGAAGGGGGTATGTAGCAGGTGGATTGGGAAGTCTGCACCTCTCCAGTACTTCAGCCAGTGGGGAAAGGGAGAGGGAGATGTGGCCAGGAGAATTGGGATGAAAAGGAGGCTGTGTCCTCCAACAACTGCAGAGATCCCATGGGGAATGTGCCACGGCCTCTCCCATTTCTAGGAATGAAATTACTTTTACAGGACTCCTCTGTCTGCTTTGTGGACAGAAACCTCTGCTGATGTCAATTTTCCCACACACCCTGGGGCTCATCCGGAATTCCTTCCACCGTCCGGGGTGGCAGGCAGGGAGTGCAGCTGAAGGTGCCTCACCCACTTTGGGTGATCAGCTCCCTTGGCTGGCGGCGGCACCGGGGATCGATTGGGGACCTGGGAGTGACCAGGAGACAGACAAGGGACACATCAGGGGGGTCTGTGAAGAGTCAGCAGGGAGAGAGCACTGAAAATCTCAGCAGTGAGTGCACTGGGATCTTCGGGGAGTGAACATGGCAGGGCACCCAGGGAGGGGAGAAAAGGGAAAGCCAGGGAGGGGTCCTGGCCAAAGGGATGATGATCCCAAAATGTCTCTGAAGGGTCCCTTGGGAGAATGTTGAGGTAGTTTGCACATTCCCCCAGAGGTAACTAAGGACATGGAAACCCAGGGGAGCAATAAGGGAAGTGGAGAAGGGATTTGGACAACAGGGGATGGATGGTGTTGGTGTGCTGGGAAGGGATTGGGTGAAGGGCAGTGTGCAGCAATGTGGTGAAGGCAAGAAGCAGCAGGAGGAATCTATGTGGTGAGAAAAAGGATGATCGAAAAAAGAAGGAAGAGAAAAATACAGAGGACTGGGATGTATTTCAGCACTGTTCTATGCTCAGAATTTGCCAGCTGATCCAGATCCTTTCCATCCCGGGTTTCCAGGAGAGGAAAAGAAGGAGGTCAGGATGTCAGGGGGTTTCTCTGTGGTGGGCAGTGGCAGCACTGGGCGCAGAGGTGCGGGACCGGGAGCACGGGCTGGGGGCCTGTGGGGAGCTGCGGGGCCGGGCCGGGGCTGTGGGGCAGCCGGGGCTCAGCGCCGGGCGCTGCCTGACCCCACCAGCCCCGGGCAGGGCCGGCAGTGGCCCCCGGCCCCCAGGAGCCTGCGGGACGCCCCGGCCGCTGCCCGGCCCCGTGGAGCTGCCGGCCCTGCCCGCCGGGGGGGCCGCCTTTGGACACTGCGGCAGGACAGGGACCGGCTCTGGGATACGGGCTGGGGAGGGGACCCTGAGCACAAGGAGGAAAACAAAGACACATCAGGGAAACGCAGATTGTACATGGAAGGATCAGGATTTTCTATTAAGCATTTGCTTTGGGTCGCTGGAGAAAGGAAAGACTTTGCACAAAGCTCAGCAGCTCTCAGAGGATGAGCACCCACAGGCAGTGAGCGCAGCTGCAGGAGTGGCAGAAGAAGGCCCTGGAGCACTTGGGCACAAAGGCACAGCAGCTGAATGCAAGAAGGGATGAGCAAAAGGCCAAGCTGAAGGCAAAGGCCATGGCACAGCTCCTACAGCCCCTCAGGGATCAACCCCAGGGCCCAAGGGGGCCCCAGCACCCAGGGGACGGGGTCGGCCACAAGCACCTGGCAGAGGCATTGCCCTCCTGGGCAGGGGAGAGCCCACCCAAACAGCCCCTGGGAAGCAGTCAGGGATGTAATCCAAGATGCCATGGGTACGGCTTTTGCCGTTGGCTTTGGCAAGAAGACAAACCAGACCCCAGGGCAGATATTCAATTCTCTCCCTTGCAATTGATCTTGGGAATTCCTTACCCTGGTAATTCTCCACCCCGTGCAGGGTGGGGATAAGGGATGTACATTTAAAGCAGTTTGTGGCCAGAGTCCTGTCTCTTGTGAAATCTCTCCCACAGGAAGCTGGGCTGGCACAGAGCCTGCCTTGGCACTTTGCTGTTCCCAACATCCAAGCAGGACATCGGGCCCTGCCTAAGGAGGCCAAAGCAGCACCACTGGTGGCCAAGTGGCGTGGCCCATGCCAAGTGTCCCTGAGGCCAGAAACAGCCCCCAGCACAGCTGAGCACGGGGGGACCCCTCAGCCTGGGCTCCAGGGCTCTGAAGCCCCGGAGATTTGCACTTCCCGCCTGCAGCAGGAGCATGGGAGGCCCCCACGGAGCCTGCACTGAAGGCAGCGCAGCAGCAGCCAGGGCTCCACAGCGGGGCAAGCCCCTGGGCCTGCCCACACATCCTCTGCTCAAATCCTCTGCCTGGGCATCCTCCTTTGGCATCTCCAGCCACCGGGGCCAATCCTTGCTGCCACTGCTGCAGCTTCAGTGCTTTCTGGGCCTGCACTGCCACAGCTGCTGGCGAAGACAACGGCACAATTCCACTCTGGGTCTCAGCCACACTCACACACTGCGCTGCCTGGGATTGCACTGATGGAAAATACACCAGGTCATAGACTTGAACTTTTTTATTTCCCTACTCAGCCTTGGTTTGCCTTGGCCTCGGGGAAAGAAATGGTAAAGGTTTTTTTTAAGGGATGTTCCACCACTCAGTGGAGATGAGTTTAACATCTCAACACACTGGGAATGGCCCAAAAGATTCCCACAAAGATAACGCCCAGCAGCAAACAGCAACCAACACCTACCCCAGACGCTGCCCCCCGGCAGAGCTGGAGACACCTGCTCTGGAAAAGGCTGAGAAGGAAATCCAGCAGTTCCGACCTGATGAACAGCAGAAGCCAAGAAATCCGGGTCCAATAGGAACCCAAACACTAAAAACTGCACAACTTGAAACTACAGAACATTAAACCAATGGATTTAGATTGGTTCAGACTGTATCAAGTTTGGGAACGATCTAGTCAAACTCACGTGCCATGAAACGATTTTCTCTGCACACCCAGGCTATGTGGGGATGGAATGATTTCTTTTGCACATCCTGGCCAGAATCAAGGAATGCCTTGACTCTAACACTAAACATATTGGTGGAGATTTTGTTTTTCCTACACTTTAAGTGCAAAGTTTATAGCAGAAGAGACTTTTTTGTAATAATCCTACTTCTATATTGCCGGTTAGGTTTGGGTCAGGGATGTGAGAATGAGTTTTTACTCCGAGGAGAAGAAGGAAAAACTTAATTGCCTTGGAATTTTTTGTGTATGTTTGTGTGAGAGATACCAAAATTTTGGTCTGGGTTTTTCGACGTTCACCTAAACGCTGCACTTTGCAAAATTAGAAGAGATTTAAAGGTGACCATTTAACTCATAAACAGAAAATAGACGATTTAAATTT